>NC_090819.1:47114844-47428734 GCF_000390325.3 Nicotiana tomentosiformis | reverse complement strand
TTACCACGTCTTGCTCGTTTTGCCGAAAATGAGCCTCCAATACAATAACCTCAGCAGCTTTGGCTTCCAGTTCCGAAAGGCGAGCGACATGTTGCTCCTGCTTTGCCAAAAGCTGATCCCGTACGGAGGTAATCTCTTCCTTTTCACGAATCAACCTCTGAAGTCCCTCGGAAGCAAGAAAGTTGACCTACAAAGTAAAAAGGATAAAATTCAGGATATGTTCATACCCAAAAATATAAGAAGTAATAAAGGAAAAAAGGAACGTACCGCTGCGCCGTTTTGCATGGCGTTGTTCAACAAACACTCTCCCGAGAGTGCCTGAATATTTTCCAGTCTTTCTCTGAAGCCAAAGGCTTCAGATAATCTGGCCGGGATAGCAAGTTGCATCAGGTAGAGACCGAAAGAGTAACATTCCTCCTCCTTTGTGGATCTTCAGAAGGGGCAGCATAATTTTGTCCCAAATTCCCATGAACTGGGGACTGTGAAAGAGGAACACCTTCTTCATGGTCAGGTGTGGCCGGTGGAGATGATGTAGCAATTACTGGTGAAAAAGTGGATAAAGATGGAAGTGATGTAGCAGTTGCTGGTTTTGGTGAAGATGGAGATGAAGCTGATGGAGTTGAAGAGTGAGAAGCAGTTGCATCAAATGCAGTGCTGGTTGTTGGATGCTCGCCAACCAAAGACGGTATGGACCGGTACTCAGCCCCACAGTATCGTGCACAACAATTGGGGTCTGAAAACGGGTGTTGACATTATCTACCAAATCAAACTCTCTCCAAAGTGTCGAGGCATCGTCCTCGGGTGGTGTAACTATCTCAACAGGTCGAGCATCCTGTTGAGATGATGAGGATCGTCGTCTTCTATGTAGATAAGCTCCCTCGTCACTAGTTTCTTCATCATCGTTTATTGTCACTGTGTCTATGACCAGCCCAGAAGGAGGGCCAGTCACCATCGCTACCAGAGATGACTCGGGGGCATCGGTCCTCACCCTTTTATTATTTTCCCCGACTGCGGAGGAGTGTTTTCTCTTTGGTTATTTGTCTTCCGGTCGGGGACTCTGTAAAGAAACATTTGCTCCCGAAGCAGGTCCGGAGACACCTGTTTGAGTAAGCGCCTCCTAAAGCTGCCTCGCTGCATCAACAGGATCAGCCAAGACATCCTCCTCAGGAACAACAACAGAGCTTGCGGGTAGACCTAATTTCTTAGACACGTTAGAAGGGATCAATCAAGTTATTCACATGAAAAATTGAAACAAGGTGAGTTTGAATTACCATAATTCTTGGACTTCCACCCGTATTTAGGGTCCAATTCTTTCCACAAGCGAGTCTCGGGCGCTGTAACATCCAAAATCTTTTGTACCCACCGATCCAAACCTTCAAGCACCAGTGGGATCCATCGAGTTGCTGAAACATGCGAAGGATGAAGGATCAATACGGATATAGAAAAATATTTAGTACAAGGAAATACTAAACAAAGAGCTTACGAGTGGGTTCCAAGCGGCTTGGAAGGATGGAGTCGTTACCGGAATGCTGTCGTTGGTGGCAGCTGCAATGAACCGTTCCATCCACCCACGGTCGTTGTCATCATCCATGCTAGACAACAGAGCATGGTGGCCATGCTTGCATAGGCTTATCATTCCCCCATAGAAGATTTTGGGAGAATAGAGATTCATCATATGAGCTAAGGTTAGCTTCTCTCCGGTCTCCTGGCACAAACGCCAAAGGCAAGAAACCGTCCTCCATACAGAAGGACTTAATTGTGCCAAACACACTTGGTAGCAGAGGTAAAACTCTGCAATCACATAGTCAAGTTCTCTGCTCAAAGAGAATGCACCAAAAAGTAAAGGGATACGTGTAAAAATATGTAAAACCCTCATTGGGTAGGGTGACTCGCTCTGATAGATCAGGAGTAATAATATCCAACTCATGGCAGCGGCAGTCTTCCTTCACAATAGGAATGCTAGAAGGACATATGGAAGAAGGGTACCTACTGACGGCCCATGTACGAGAGTTAGCAGTAGGGAATTTCTCTTCGAAGTCTTTTGTGGTAATAAGACTTCTAGGGATAATGGAGCCCACTATTGGAGGAGCAGAGTCCTCGGCCTTGTTCCTGCTCTTTGAAAAACCGGTACGCTTTGAGGAAGAATCAATTGTATGGAAGAAGGAGAAGGTTTTTTGTTTGAAGAGAATTAGAGAAAAGATGAAGAGCAAGATGCAAGTTAGATAAGGGAAGCTTGAAAACTTATGAAGTATAAGGGAGAAGGTTGATATGTTTAAGTAAAAGTTTTGGCGGCTAAATTCATGGCCATGATTATCTCGATAATTGGCAAACGTTGTGCTGAATCATGGGATGACGCATGTTTGGGGCATTAAATGCGGAGAGATGTGCGTCTAATCAACCGTCAAAAGCCTTTAGAGGGAATTATAATAATTCCCGCCAAAAGAGTATTTCTACCAACTTTTCGGTAACACAAAGTTATGTCAGCGGAAAGCAGGGGGACTATCTGTATAAGTTAAAATAAGCTATGACACGTGGCCGTCCAAAAAAGGGACACGTGAAACCCAAGACGAGGGATGGCCAAAGACCGAAGGCAACTGTTTCGTTTGTCACCGGAAAGAATAACACTCATAAAGATATGATAAATGCTCTTCGGTCGGTAGCATTTAATAGAGAATATTATATGGCATTAAGAGCAATTACCTATTACAGAAAATTTGGCATTTATGTTCACCGTTACACCTCCTCATAATTGACAATAAAGAAGGGCACGATCCTAGGACCTCTTTCATAACTATAAATAGTGAGCTTAATTGTCATTGTAAAGGACACGAATTTTCTGGCAAACTTACGCTACATTCTATACAAAGATCAACACAATCTTATCTTCTTACTTTTTGATTTCATTGTTGTTGTGCCCGGAAACCCTATTCCCGGAACTGTTACTTCTTCTGTTTCGTCTATATCCTAAGGCTAGGTATTGCATAATTCTTCGATTATTTTATTATTTCAGGATCAAATTAATTCATTTGTCTAGAAACCACGTATTAATTCAACTGTACCGTTTTACGAGTAAACACCAATAATATAAAAAATAAACTTACAATATTATAAATAAAAAATGAGGTGCGAGGTAGAATTATAATATATAAAGGTAGGATAAAGGATAAAATTGCTATGAGATGAATGCACGTGATTGAGATAAATGCATTTGTTTGTCCATTTAACGTACTTTGTATTCATGTACTCAATTAAGAAGTACATTAACTTATAACCTTTGAATGTATTTGTACCTTTATAAATAGGGAACTTTTGACCCTATGAAAAACACCCCAAGAAGAGAAATAACAAAATCATTCCCCCTCCTATATATCTTATCTCTATTACTATATTGTTCTAGTTTTTTCTCATTTCTTAACACGTTATCAGCACGATTATTCGAACCAATTGAAATATTTACTTCAGCCGGGTATTATTTTCTTCCTAAAGAGTTAGTTAATTTTCTTACAAATTCAGGCACACATCCATTTGCTTCTACCGTATTTGAATTTTATATGCATGACTTTGGTTTGGATATACATAACTTTGTATGAAAAAAAACAGTAAGCTTTAATTTAAATTATCATACCAGCTTGTTCTAAGTTTAACCTTATGAAATAGGAAAGCATGCTATCATTACTTTGACGTGATATTGAAAGAACCTTGTGAAATATTAGGAGAAATTCTGTTTATTGTTAGGTATCACATTTGATTTAAAATTCTTTGATCTTTGAAACTAGTAATCTCGGTATGCGTGACATTTTTAGTGGAATAATAATGATAACATCTTGCTTTGCTTAATTCCAAAAGGTATTAATTATTGAATCTTCGGTATTTATATTTACGTAAGTTTGGATGATGACAAATATTAGTAATATGTAGGAAATCGAACGGGACTACTAGTTATAATACATATGAATCAGTGTGTTGAAAGTAATTGGTGAATTTGCATGGAACGACTATAATATCTCTTTATTGTTTTAATGATTCACTACTATTAATATGCCTTCATGACATGTGTATATTTATACCCAGAATATTTAAGGCATACTACTTGTTACAATTTTTTTTTATCATGTAGATTAATTCTACTATTTAGTAAGATAGTTTTATACTATATTAAATTTATCAAAACTTGAATTTGTGGCGATCTAAAATTATATTCTATTCTCTAAAGAGAATGAGATGATTTGTGATAAATATTATATGAGCATAAGATAGTGGGTTCAAGTCCCACTGCACCATGAACATAAGACACCAGGTTCAACTCCTGGTGCACCATGATGATACGATGTTGGGTTCAAGTCCCGTCATATTATGGCCTAACACGTCTCATATGGGTAAGATATTGGGTTCAGGTCCCAATAGCCCATATTGATGATATAATAATGGCAGTGTGAAAATGATACCTTTTAATGAAAAATCATGAAGTCCGCCCATGTACCGGATCAGCTCCATTCCCAGAGGCGAATGTGATAGCGATAAATCAAAAGTCTGAAAAAAGACAAAATAATTATCGTAGCCGTATAAATATACATGGACATGGCAAGGGGCGAAATAATAATCACCATGGTGGTGGTCGTTATAAACAAGAGAGAAATAAGGGTTCTCAGAATAATCCTTCAAAAGACAAAGGTGATATTTATGAAGTTCATGTTTTGAATAAAACTTTTTATGTTGTCAATATTTTGTTTCCTAAATGTAGTTTCTTTTGTTCTTAAATTTTTCAATATTACTTATGATGTATTTTTTTTTCTTTATGAAGAATATGAAAACTTTCGAATCTTCAGTTGGCCGTATGAATAATAAAGAAGAAATATGTCTTCTGGATAGTGCTACGACGCACGCCATATTAAAAAATAAGAGATATTTCTCTTATTTAATTATGAAAGAAGCCAATATCATAACAATATCTGGTAGTACAAAATTAATTGAGGGCTCTGAAAAAGCGACTGTATTACTACCAGGAGGAACTATTTTGGCTGTTAATGATGCATTATATTGTAGTAGGTCTCAAAGAACTTGTTGAGTTTCAAAGATATTCGCCAAAATGGCTATCATATTGAGACCACCAATGAAGGAAAGGTTGAGTACCTCTATATTACTACAATAAAGGCGGAAAAGAAGTATGTGCTTGAAAAGCTTCCCATATTTTCCTCCGGATTATACTACACTAGTATTAGTATAGTTGAATCACATGCCATAGTAAACAAGGAGTTTACTAATGATTTTATTATTTGGCATGACCGGTTGGGCCATTCCGGTTATAATATGATACGCAAAATAATTGAGAATTCACATATTCTTCAAACTAAAGAATTCTCTTGTGTTGCATGTTCTCAAGGAAAACTGATTATTAGACCATCAGTAATTAAAGTTGGAGTTGAATCTCCTGCATTTTTGGAACGTATACAAGGTGATATATGTGGTCCCATACACCCTCCATGTGGACCATTCAGATATTATATGTTTTTGATAGATGCATCTACAAGATGGTCACATGTGTGCTTGTTATCAACTCGCAATTTAGCCTTTGCGAGATTACTAGCTCAACTAATAAGATTAAGAGCACAATTTTCAGATTATGCAATTAAGACACTTTGTCTTGATAATGCTGGTGAATTTATGTCCCAGGCCTTTAATGATTATTGCATATCAACTGAGATAACAATTGAGCATCCAGTTGCTCATGTTCATACTCAAAATGCTCTAGCAGAATCATTGATCAAACGCCTCCAATTAATTGCTAGACCAATGCTTATGAGAACAAAACTTCCTATTTCAGCATGGGGCCATGCTATTTTGCATGCAGCAGTCTTGTGCGGATCAGACCCACAAGTTATCATAAAGTCTCCCCAATACAATTGGCTTTTGGTCAGGAACCAAATATTTCCCATCTTAGAATATTTGGATGTGCAGTATATGTTTCAATTGCTCCACCACAACGCACAAAGATGAGACCCCAAAGAAGATTGGGGATATATGTTGGGTATGAATATCCTTCTATTATAAAATATTTAAAATCTATGACTGGAGATTTATTTACGGCAAGATTTGTTGATTGTCATTTTGATGAATCAGTATACCCAATAATAGGGGGAGAAAATAAGCAATTGCAAAAAGAGATAGATTGGAATGCATTATCACTATCTCATTTAGATCCTTGAATAAATCAATGTGAACATGAGGTTCAAAAGATAATTTATTTGCAAAATATTGTAAATCAACTGCCAGATGCATTCACTAACCTACCAAGGGTGACTAAGTCACATATTCTAACTACTAATGCTCCTATTCGAATTGATGTCCCGATTGGACAATCTATAAATACAAATAAGTCTAAGCCACACTTGAAATGTGATAGACCAATTGGTTCCAAAGATAAAAATCATCGAAAACGAAAAGGAGCAAATGATCTAGGGGATCATAATATGGAGGCAATTGCTCAAAAAGAGCCCCGTGACATAACAAATGATAAGACCTCAGAGGAGGTCCAGGTACCTGAAAATAATAAGAATGAAGGAATCTCAATAATTTATGTCTCTACGGGGAAAAAAGTGGAACCAAAATAATATTATTGTCGACAACATTTTTGCTTATAATGTTGCTGTTGAGATAATGCAACAAGATGAGGATCTTGAATAAAGATCTGTCGATGAATGTAGATAAAGAAATGATTGGCCAAAATGGAAAGACGTTACCTAGGCAGAATTAGCGTCATTTGAAAAACGTGAAGTATTCGGACGTATAGTCCGAATATCTGAAGGAATAAAGCCAGTGGGATACAAATGGGTTTTTGTGCGAAAACGAAATGGTAAAAATGAAGTCGTTAGATATAAAGCATGACTTGTGGCACAAGAATTTTCACAAAGACCTGGCATTGATTATATGGAGACATATTCTCCTGTGGTGGATGCAATCACTTTTATGTATCTTATAAATTTGACAGTCCATGAAAAACTTGATATGCGTCTGATGGATGTTGTCACAACCTACTTGTATGGCACATTAGACAACGAAATTTATATGAAAATCCCTGAAGGGCTTAAAGTTCCTGAAACTAATAAAAGTTTTTGAAAAATTTGTTCAATAAAGCTTCAAAAATCCTTATATGGATTGAAACAATTAGGGCGAATGTGGTATAATCGCCTGAGTGAGTTTTTGCTGAAAGAATGGTATAAGAATGATCCAATTTGTTCTTGTGTATTTATAAGAAGATCTGGACCTGAATTTGTTATAATTGCTGTATATGTTGATGATCTAAATATCATTGGAACTTCTGGGGAGCTTCCAAAAGCAGTAGACTATTTGAAAAAAGAGTTTGAAATGAAAGATCTTGGAAAGATAAAATTTTATCTTGGTCTACAAATTGAGCATATGAAAGATGAAATTCTTGTCCATCAATCAACTTATACCGAAAAGATCCTAAAGCATTTTTATATGGATAAAGCACATCCATTGAGTACCCCGATGGTTGTGAGATCACTTGATATAAATAAAGATCTATTTCGACCTCATGAAAATGATGGAGAGCTTCTTGGTGATGAAACTCTATATCTTAGTGCAATTGGGGCACTAATATATCTTACAAATAATACTCGACCAGATATAACTTTTGCAGTAAGTTTATTAGCAAGATTTAGTTCCTTTCCAACAACAAGACACCGGAATGGTGTTAAGCATATTTTTAGATACCTCCGAGGGACTATTGATATGAAATTATTTTCTTCTTATGAATCCGATTCACAAATGACTGGTTATGCAGATGCAAGTTATTTGTCTGATCCATATAAAGCCCTATCTCAAACAGGCTATCTATTTACTTGTGGAGGTACAACTATTTCATGGCGTTCAACAAAACAAACTTTAGCTGCTACATCTTCCAATCATACAGAGATAATATCTATTCATGAGGCTAGTCGAGAGTGTGTATAGTTAAGATCAGTGACTCACACATTCAACGACTGTGTGGTCTTTCTTTAAAGACGAAGATTCCAACAATACTGTATGAAGATAATGCTGCTTGCATAGCTCAACTAAAAGGAGGATATATTAAATGAGACAGAACAAAGCACATTTTACCAAAGTTCTTTTTCACGCATGATCTTCAACAAAATGGTGAGATAGATGTTCAACAAATCCGTTCAAGTGATAACCTGGCAGATTTGTTCACAAAGGCATTGCCAACATCAACATTTGAGAAGTTGAGACATAAGATTGGAATGCATCGTCTCCGAGATATCAAATAAAGTTTTCATTAGGGGGAGTATAATACGTGTTGTACTCTTTTTTCCTTAACCAAGGTTTTATCCCAATTGGGTTTTTCTGGTAAGGTTTTTAATGAGGCAGCACTCAATGCGTATTACAATATATGTGTACTCTTTTTCCTTCACTAGACTTTTTTCCACTGGGTTTTTCCTAGTAAGGTTTTAACGAGACACATTATCTTTTAAATGGACATCCAAGGGGGAGTGTTATGAGATGAATGTATGTGATTGAGATGAATGCATTTGTCTGTCCATTTAATGTATTTTGTATTCATGTACTCAATTCAGAAGTACATTAACTTATAACCTTTGAATGTATTTGTACCTTTATAAATAAGAAACTTTTGACCCTATGAAAAATACCCCAAGAAGAGAAATAACAAAATCATTCTCCCTCCAATATATCTTGTCTCTATTACTATATTGTTCTAGTTTGCTCTCATTTCTTAATAAAAATATGATTATTTAATAATAAGAAAGGGCAAGATGAAAAAAAAAAAGGACGTAATTACACTAAATTGATCGTTCCATAAAATGACATTTTTCGTCATTACGCAAAAACTAATTTAACGATACAATACAATAAAATTTAAGTTAAATTAATAATGCCATACACACAATAGGTAGCAACCGTCCAAACATGTTGCTAAAAGTGTTTTCTCGTTACAATATTATCTTTTTTTCATTTTCCTTTTTTTTTTTCCTCTGCTTTATTTGTGCGTATATTAGTCATTCACTCTCTTCTCAGACTCCCCACACACACGTCCTTCTCTCATTCATCTTCCCCTACCTTCGGATGTAAGCCTCTCTCTCTCTCTCTCTACAGCTCTGTCTATATACATGTATGCAATGTAGATGGAATTGCGTGTGTAAATTCTCTTTGTGTGTGTAAATTCTCTTTGTTTTTTTTTTGCTGATTCTGTGTACTGTTGATTAATTTTTTCCAGTGACGAAAATGGTGATGTTCAAGATCATTCGCGTCGAGACTACGCCGTTCGAAGGCCAGAAGCCTGGTACTTCCGGTCTCCGTAAGAAGGTATACCTCAAACGAATTAAGCTAAATCAAATTCAAACAAACAGTTCGTTTCGTTGTATGATTTCAGCTGTTTCATCAACTTTGCCACATTTTCGCGGTGATTTCCGGAGAAGCACGGTTTTATCTCCTTTCCTTTTCACCGAATCCGTGAAATTTTTAGCTGCTTTGATCAGTTTTGAGTTTCTTTTCCTGATCTGTTCGCTGTTCGAGTTCGATCCGCTTTCCTTTGCATTTTCTTTTTATCTTTTTCTTAAAGTTTGTATTAATGCATAAAGCTTGTAGTCAGCAGATATAGATCTAAGGAATAAATTGCAAGTGAATGGGCCTTGTAGTAATGGAATGAAAATATCAAATGATGTGACGAGTGCCTCCTCTGTAAATAATTAGAAATTTTGTTGTAAAACTAATACTCTTTGATTTTCTAAGTTGATTTGATCCTCCTTGTGTACAAGCTAATTTTATTCGCCTGCATTATCCACTCATCAACTTTGTCCTCGTGCATTCTTATTTGGCCGTAAATTAAGCTACTTAAATTAGATCAAGTAAGGAATTCTTACTTTATTCTTGGGAAGGTCTAGACCTAAACTTGCAAACGTTCATTAGATATCAGATTCAGTTGTATGTGACGGAAAAAAGGAAATGTATATAGTACTTTGTGTGTAATTTTCTAATATAAGAATCCTGTTTTTGAAAAATTAATCTAGAGGTTTAGATCCCAGCGGAGGCAAAAAACACTAGGTGATTTCTTTCCATCTGTGAATTGCTCAAATTCATTTTTTCTAAGCTAAAAATACTGATCAATTTGGGATCGAGGGAGTATTCATAACCCACCAAAAAGATTGCTGATATGTCAACGAAACATAATTCCCGGCGAGGGGTGTTAGCTTAATGGTAAACTATCTCTGACTAGTTCGATGTACTAAGAGGGTGTGGGTGGGCTAAAAAAAGGAAACACACACAGGCTCACAATTCCGGACCCCCAAAAATTTATAGTGACGTTCTTAAACTCTACCGCCTTAGCCAATTGGCTTGTAGCTAATTTATTTTCCTTCACATTTCTGTAAGGGTGGATGCCTTTAACATTTATCGTTCTCCCAGAGACAGCTGGAACAATAGTTTAATTATGCGTTATGTTCGTATTCTTTGCAACTCTTTCTGCATTTTGTTTGAAATATTTGCAAGGCTGGTAGTTTAAATTGTAGTTAAGCACTTAAGCTCACTTATGGATAACCTGCACTTCTAATCAGTAGTTCTGCATGATCTTCAGCCTATGTGGAATGTCTTTGCTTGTTTCTGTGCTGTTATTTTAATGGCTTTAACTTTTGAGTCTAACATAAAGTTGGATGTACTGTTTCAGGTGAAGGTGTTCATACAACCTCATTACTTGCAAAATTTTGTTCAGGCAACATTCAATGCCCTTGGAGCTGACAGAGTTAAAGGTAAGGAATTTTATGTTTTCCATTTCTGGATTAAGTCCTCTACATTTCTTGCATGTAATGGAAGTGTTGATAGATATATCCTCTTCTAATCGCACTTTTGTATGTGCAGGTGCTACGCTTGTGGTTTCTGGTGATGGCCGCTACTATTCAAAGGATGCCATCCAGGTTCTATTGATCCAGTTTTTCCAATGCAATTCTTTATTTTGTGTTGTTTGTTTGCTTTAACACAATCAATAATACCATGGAAATCTTCTCTCTAATGCATAGGGGACATTCTGAAACCAAAACAGAATTATTTTCTTTTTCATGTTCCTATGGAGGCCCCATGCCTAACTTGCTTAATGGTTACGCTCGCTGTACTGATGAATAGTGGGTGCTTAATTGAAGGATATAATTCTAAATATAACCGCTTTGTTCTTGTTCATTGCAGATCATTACAAAAATGGCAGCAGCAAATGGAGTTAGACGTGTTTGGATTGGTCAAAATGGACTTTTGTCCACCCCTGCCGTATCAGCTGTTGTTCGTGAGAGAGTCGGGGCTGATGTAAGTGCTTTGCTTCTAGAGCTACCTCAAATTGCTTTATTCATATTTCCCTTTCCTTTTATGTGATATGGTTTTACTTGATTCCAGTATCTTTTAACTTGATACATCATACTCAATACAGGGTTCTAAAGCTACTGGGGCATTTATATTGACCGCAAGTCACAACCCAGGTGGCCCTCATGAGGTAGTACCGGCAATTTTTTCTTAATCAATTTGTTGCTTTTGATGCTTTCTTGCTCTGACAATGTGTGATAACCGATTGTTGAGTTGGAAGGTTTTTAATTTCTATTTTAGGATTTAACTGATTTTATGGTCCTTTATTGAGTCCATGTTTGATCCTCTGTTGAAAAGTAGAATTTTGGATTTTCTTTTCACGTTTTGGCTTGTGTCTTGCTTTTGCTATGACTAATTGCATTCTTGTGAGACCTGAAAATCATGCTATGTATTGAGAGCAAAATCATTACTTTAGCTTTAAGGATTGTATAATTAGTACAATTAGTTTGCTTCCTGTTTTTGATAAAGAATGGGTTCCATTATTGCTTGTTTGGCCTAGATATCTATCTGACTTTAAGCATGAAAACCAGAACTTACATGTCCTGTTTTGTATTTTTTAAGGAGTTAGTTTTTTAAAATTTTTATCTTTTATTGTGAGGGCGGGGGCATTCCAAATCCAAACAGGACATGTAAGTACATGCCTTCTAAATGTGTTTTATTATTCGGAGGACAAATGTGGCAGTCGGAGAATACGTATGGTTGATGAAATGATTGTGGGTCCTTTCAGTTTATTTAGACTGCCTATTGGAGAGTTTGGAATGCCTTTGAAATAACTATTAGCCTCGAAACATGTTTTATTTACAAGAGAAGACCGGCGGTGGGAAAATGCTTTACGGAGATAAGATAATTGTGGAATATCCTACAGATTGTTTAGAATGCTTATTAGAGTGTTTGGACTACCTTATTTGGATACCTATTAGAGTGTTTAAAATATCTTGGTGTACTTTGAATATCCTCAAGTATTGTGTTCTGGTGGCATCAATTCAATAAAAGGAAAAAAAGCAATTCGAGTTTGCTAGCTCTTCCTGCAGAGTATAGTTTCTCATATGTATCCACCTGCAGGATTTTGGAATTAAGTACAACATGGAAAATGGTGGACCTGCACCAGAAGGTATAACAAACAAGATCTATGAGAACACCACAACATTAAAGGACTACTTGATTGCCGAGGGCCTGCCTGATGTAAGATGTACTCCTTTCCTATTACATTTTACTGAAGTTCTTAATTTGATTGATGCAGTAACTTTCTGATATCGCCCAACTTGAATGTAGGTGGACATATCTACAACAGGTGTCTCGAGCTTTGAGGGTCCAGAGGGCAAATTTGATGTTGATGTTTTTGATTCAACTAGCGACTATCTAAAATTGTTGAAGTATGAATCTTTCTCTTATGTGCAAAAATAAATGTCTTTCTTCTTTCAGTTATGTCAAGTAATGCTTATACATGTAAGATGTCCTTTAATATGCAAAGGTCAATCAACAATTCAGCTATTTCTGAATTTTGAGTGCCATTCCTTTCCAATTTTTAAGGGCTCTGTGATGTGTCTAGAGCTTGTTAACTGAACACTTAGAAAACTGATATTGCTTCATGCATTTGTCGTTGGATTTTTTTCTGAAGCTAAATTTCATCTTTATTACCTTTCATATGGTTGTTCTTTTTGTAGTAATAGTTTCTTTTCTGGCTAAAAAAATGACATGGCATATCTGTTTCCAGGTCAATATTTGACTTCCCATCTATCCAGAAGTTGCTCTCTTCTCCAAATTTTAGTTTCTGGTATGCACGATGGACACCATTTTGATGTACATTCCTCTGTCAATTCCTTTTCGTGCTAGGAGTATCTGCTAGGTACTCACATCTCTGCACACTGTAGCTATGATGCACTTCATGGTGTTGCTGGAGTACATGCAAAACGTATCTTTGTGGCGGAGCTTGGTGCAAATGAAAGCTCTCTAGTAAATTGTGTTCCTAAGGTCTTCTCGTTTTCCTTGCATTGTGATCTTTCTTTCATTAAAATGTTTGGCTTTCTGGTTTTTCTAAAGCTATATTTTATGACTTCTTTTTTCTTTCTATGATATGTATGATTAATTTAATAGGAGGATTTTGGTGGAGGGCATCCCGATCCCAATCTGACATACGCAAAGGAGTTAGTTGCACGTATGGGATTGTCTACAACGCATTCCGAACCCAATCCACCAGAATTTGGGGCAGCTGCTGATGGAGATGGGGATCGTAACATGATCCTGGGGAAAAGGTAACATCTTGTTGATTTTTTTTTAACTACAACTATTACTTGCTTAAAATTGCATCTTAATTTTTGTTGTTTCCTTTGGTTTGATAGATTCTTTGTGACTCCTTCTGATTCTGTTGCTATCATTGCTGCCAACGCTGTACAAGCTATTCCTTATTTTTCTGGAGGATTGAAAGGAGTTGCCAGGTTCGTATCGCTTTTTTGTTTTTTTGGATCGTAGCTTTATATGATTGTTGTGTTGTTAATAATCTATTTAAAAGCTATTCATTTTGATGAAATATGTCAGAATTTAATGTGATGCAATGATATCCGTTCTACAGGAGTATGCCCACATCTGCTGCTCTTGATGTTGTTGCTAAACATCTGAACTTGAAATTTTTTGAGGTACTATATTGCTCCATTGGCATTTTAGTGTTATTTATTTTTCTTTTGTTAGTGCAGGGTTGAGGGAGTGCTGGTTTCTTAAGTTTTCCATATCTGCCTTTACTGCTTCAGTATTCTGATTATCTTTTCTTTGTTAAGGTACCCACTGGTTGGAAATTTTTTGGTAACTTGATGGATGCTGGAATGTGTTCAATTTGTGGAGAAGAAAGTTTTGGAACTGGTTGGATTTCTTGACTTTGATTCTTGTATCTAATTGATAAAAATAGGTTGGACAATGTAATTGGACACATTAAGGCAATAAATCTTTTTAATTGTCTTCACAGGCTCAGACCATATTCGAGAGAAAGATGGAATATGGGCTGTTTTGGCTTGGTTATCTATCCTTGCCTATAAGAATAAGGACAACCTTGGGGGAGGTAACCTTGTGACTGTTGAAGATATCGTTCGCCAACATTGGGCAACCTATGGACGTCACTATTACACTCGATATGACTACGAGGTTTTTGCTTAATAGTTCCCTATTTACTATAAAATGAGCTTTTCTGTGTCTGCTTAACTTAAATCATGTCAACCAATTTCTTTTGTTTCTTTCAGAATGTTGATGTTGGTGCTGCAAAAGAGCTTATGGCTCATTTAGTGAAGCTGCAATCTTCCCTGGATGAAGTTAACAAGTAAGCTATCCTTTTAGTTTCAAGTTTCTCTCTGGAATACCCAAGGTTTCTAAAGCATGATTATGCAATTTTTCACTCATCATATATTTCTATTTCCTTATCTTTGTATTTTGAGGATGTCCAGCCTTTGTATGAGAAATTCCAGAAGATACTAGCTTAAACACAAGCTAGTAGGTCTTCCTTGAACAGTAGTTACAACAACATCAGATTTTAGATTGATCCGGTACACCCAATGACACTTGGAGCAGTTATAGATAGCATGTAAGAACTGTGGATGTACTATAATATGGAGGAGGCAGAATACATCAAGAAAAGACCTGTGCTACTCCTTTATTTAAGAGAGATCTGATGTGTCATTTGGGAGACGGATTTTTGCCCCTTCTGCCATATATCTATCTGACTCCTCTTCACAAACTGAAATCCTTTTGTAGTAGGAAGTACAGGAGAATTTTCTAGACCAAATTGTGATCTGCATGCCTTCCACGATTCTGTCAGGTGTTCTAATTGCCAGGATGACTTTAGAGCCAAGGCCTTTTATTTCTAGCTTAGTTTGACAATCACAGCACCTTTAATAGGAAGGAGGCAGAATACAGCAAAAAAGGCCATTAATGTATTTGTGTGTTTGTTTTTTCTTTTCTTTATTTTTTCTTTTAATTTTTAAGTGCAATTATTTAATAGAGACCTGCTGTGTCATTTGGGAGAGGATTGTTTGCCCCTTACCCCTGTAAATCTATTATGACTCCTTCCCACAAACTGAAATCCTTCCGTAGTAGGAAGTAAAGGAGAATTTTCTATCCTAAATCGTAATCTTCTGCATGCCTTCCATGATTTCCATCAAGTGTTCTAACAGGCAGGATGACTTTAGAGCCAGGGCCTTATATTCCTAGCTTAGTTTGGCGATTGCTGCACCTTTAACTTTTGAATCGCTTGGCTCATGGCTGTGGCCATCGAGTCAAATGTTTGACTGTCTTTAGTATATTCATATATTGGATCATCATAAACATAATCTACCACTATGTCAATCCATGATGTACTTGCCATGAAAAGGATAAATAAATCTATTAATTACATGTGGGAAGCAGTTGCATTATTTGGTCTTTCCTTGAAGCCCCACACCTCCCTTCTCCCTATAATATCCTCGTACATTAGGAACTTGGGTGTTTTTGTTTCTGAAGAGGTGATTTTGAGAATCAACCAATGGAAATTGTTGCCCAGTTGGTTCACAATCTCCTGTGCCCAAATAAATGAAATGGGATGTCAAATTAATAAGCTTTCAATTGATTTAGGGTGCAGCCAAACCAAATTCAATGGGGCAAGGGGCCATATTTTACTGTGTGGTAGATTCATCCTATTCAAATTTAGCTGTACCAATGGACCAGGAATAGTTAATCTCTATTTGAGTTTCCATGTCTGTCATGTTTTGTCATGGTTGTTCTTCCGCTTTAGAGGTTCTGCTTAATGGTGGCTTTTCTTTGCCTGGTTTGTTGAGATCCCTTTTTGATATTGGCAGCTCGCCAGCTTGGCATGCTTTTGGTAGTTTTTTCATTTTCATCTATAGAGCCCCTACTGCTGATCTTAAGAGCTAGGCTTGAATATACTCCTAGTTGCTTGATCGCTTCTCTAGTTCTCTGAGTTCATAAATTTTATACCAGATTTTCATGCTAGATACATCAAAGTTCTTTTTACCTACTCGCATTGCATTATCACAGTAATTTGATGCTACTAATCACAAAAAGAAGAAAGGATCTTATTGTGATGGATGTTCTTTTAGCTAGAAGTTTGATCTATTGTACCCTGTAAGCCAAATTCAGAAAGCATGTTTTATTGCATATATAATCTGTTCAAGATTGTGATAGTTTCAAGCTTTCCCCACCCAAACAAAAAAAAAAAGAAAAAAAAAAGAAACGTGACACAAACATTTGATGCCTCCTTTTATAATTAGAAGGATGTGAGATCCCGACATCTATCTGTTAGATTTTCGTCATCCGAGCCAGCGCAGTTTGAGGTTGAAAATTTGGCATGCTTGCTTTTTCTAATGTATTTCGTTTTTTCAATTTACCAGTCATATTACTTGCAATGTCAGTAGAAAATAAATTTTGCTTGGATTGTCTCTGGGACCTTTTTGTGAGTTTTCAAGGTGGCCACGTTAAAATGTGTCATGTTGTCATGTAGGCACTTTTTCAAGAACAGAATTGATACTATTGCTGTGTCGTTTCGTTGTGTAATACTTGACCTCGAGATAATTTCCCATACAGGATTATAAAGGGAATCCATTCAGATTCAGATGTTTCAAGTGTCGTTCATGCTGATGAATTTGAGTACAAGGACCCAGTTGATGGTTCGGTCTCAAAGCATCAGGGTATCAGATATCTATTTGAAGATGGATCACGATTGGTAAGGGATCTCTCCTGCTCTAGCAGTATTGAGAATATGTGAATTAGAAGCTGTTGTGCATGGGAATATGAAAAATATACACAGATAACTGGGGATTCAAATTCTTTTCTGAGTTCATTTCTTTTTACCAAAAGAATTAACTAACAAATAAAGTGGAATGAATGCAAAAAACATTTATGGTAACTCTTGTTGGGTGCATATGGTCATGATCTTTTAGTGTTTTAAATATCCACCTTTTGGACTGTGCTAGGTTTTCCGTCTCTCTGGAACTGGCTCGGAAGGTGCTACTATCCGTCTGTACATTGAGCAGTATGAGAAGGATTCATCCAAGATTGGAAGAGATTCTCAGGAAGCACTTGCTCCACTGGTAAGTAATGTTGGAGAAAAGTTAATGTTTGTTGTCCAGTCTTCTTTTTATTTTATATTTTGGGGTTTTCGCTAAATTAGATTTAATCTTGTTACAGGTGGAGGTTGCTCTTAAGCTATCGAAAATGCAGGAATACACTGGCCGTTCTGCCCCAACTGTTATTACATAAACTTATTCGTGTATGATATACTTGCTTTTGTATCTTACGAACTAAATAATTGAATAATTTTACTGTCCTCACTGGACGGACACCATAGAATTTACAAGATATCAAGCTTATTCTTGAGTCTTTTATTATGGTCCACATCCAATTGAGGGTTACTGTGAAAGAACTCATGTCTGGAGTTGAAGAGTCTTGTTCAAATATAGAAATGCAGCAATCTATCTCACTGTACTTTGATTCATTGCTCTTTCATCTAGAATGACTACTGCTATGAACGGTCTTTCCTTCTGCAAATTCTTATTCAGCTTTTCCAACTTTGACTAGTCTCAGTCGGCTGAGTATTGTTCTTGATATCAGGATTTTCTGTATTTTTCTTCTTTCCTTTCGCCTATGTGTTCTGCACTCCTCTTTTTCTTTTCTTTCCCCTTCTCTCTTTTTTCTGGTTCTGTCAGCCAGGCATCCTCATCCTGTGTATCTTGATAGCCAAAAAGGCTCAACCCTCGAGTGAGTGACATACTAACAACCACTCACCCACCCTCTGTTTATTGTTGTATTCGCCTTTCTCTGATGTGTTTCGTTAAGTTTGTATGTTTGGAGCAAACCTTTGCACATCTATGTTGGTTATGAGTTGCGACTCCCTTTGCTCGCGTGCTCCAACAGGAACAAGATAGCTGAGCTAGTTGCTGTAAACTTCGTAACTTTCATTCAAACCTATCATACACTTCAGGAACATAGTTATCGACATCCGTAACATGCATCAAAGCAATAAAGTGAATGGTATATATCTTTTATTTAATATAACAAAGTCAATACTTATGTATTTTTACTTCAATTATCATTATGTACAACTTTAAAACTATAAACTTCAATATCCAGAGTAAACATGACATGAACTTCTACGAGTAACATGGAGCACAACTATAGAAACTGTAGCACAAATCGATGTCTAGAAGAAAAGATAAACGCTAATGTCTAAAAGAAAAAAAATCAAAGGCTTATACTCAACATAAAAGGCACCCACGAAATAGGTTTGGGGCTTACTCGAATTCAAGCTCAAGCATCTTTACTTTGTCTTTGATTCTGTATCTGTAGCTGAAAACATGAAATATATGGTCGAGTCTACTTATTCATAGGATGGTAAAATAACTCAATCCAAGATAGAATAATTGGTATAAGTTCATGCGATGCAATACATATAGGAATACATATGCATAGATACTTGTAACTTACACAGGAGACTCATCTTGTAATTGTATCCGTGAAACTGACATTTCTTATTACTTTTATCTTTATACATTTCTTATTACTTTTATCTTACTTTTCTTTAACTTACTATCGCATTCACACTGTCATCGTAAAGGCAATCTGACAACATCACTGTTAGCTAGGGATAAACTCACCTGTTCACGACAATCTAACAACACTCCTATTAGTTACGAGTTCGCACTTGGTGTACACTCACCCCTGCCAGCTAGGGTTCGCATTTGCTTCGTGTCACAACCAGTCTTTCACCACCTGATAAACTATTGGGATCTGATGGAAAAATTCCACCATGCTGGGGAGCTCATCTCATATTGTTCTTATACTTTTAAGCTCATTCTCAAGCTAATCATCTCCCTTTCATGCATCTTTTGTGCTTATCATTTTTATAGCTTATACAATAGATTCATACTCGAAGCATATGCATAAGCACTGTTGGAAAAAATAGCCTTTTGGGCCTAGCACACTTATAAGGGGTGCAAGTTGATAAGATGACCCATTAGGCAATCTAAACTATACGCATAATCTATATAAATACTATTATGGGTGTTTGGAGACTTAATACACAAAAAAGTATGGTTAGGGTTAGTAGTTCTTTGCATTAAACAAGGGGGTTTTAGAGTCTGTGAAAATAGGGGATCCATCCACAACATGAGGAATCCAAAAGACCAGTAATTTGAGCGAGGTTATTGCACTTGATCCACTTCGGCTTTGGAGAACTACCATAAATCTCCTATGCTCGTTTTATTACATTGGTATCAGAGCCAACATGATCGTTTTCTGCTCGTGTAAATCGTTTATAAACATTAAATGATTTCCAGGGTTTCTCCATGTTAAACCCGAATAACGATTGCATTATTTTATGTTCGAATATACATGTTTGCGCATGAAACTGTAATAGCCCGACCGGTTTTTTTGAGCATTTGCATTCATTTCGGTGGTTTGAGGTCACGAGTAGCTTCATACAATGTATTATGACTTGCGTGTATGGTCAATTTTGATTTTCGAGTGGTTCAGGATTGGTTTGGAAGAATAATTCTTAACTAGGAAGCTTTAAGTTGGAAGAGTTACCCAAATTTGACTTTTGTTTATTTGATCTCGGATTGGAGTTTTTATAGTTCCGTTAGGTCCAGATAGTGATTTTGGATATGGGCGTATGCCCAGATTTGCATTTGGATGTTCCTAGAAGATTTTGGCTATATTTGGCGAAAGTTGGCAATTTGAACGTTTGAAAAGTTTATAGGTTTGACTAGGAGTTGACTTTGATGTTCGGATTCAGATTGTTGTTCCGGGAATTGGAATAGGTTCGTTATGTCATTTGAAACTTATGTGCAAAATTTGGGTTCATTCCGGACTGGCTAGGCTTGAATCGGACGCTTGGTTGAAATTTGAAGTTCATAAACTTAAGAGATTGGTCTTGATCGACGATTCGTGGTTTTGATGTTATTGTTTGTGATTTGAGGCCTCGAGCAGGTCCGTGTTATATTTGGGACTTGTTGATATGTTCGGACGGGGTCCCGAAGGGCTCGGGTGAGTTTCGAGGTGGTTTCAGATCATTTCAGATGGGTTTTGTGTTGTAGGTTTGCTGGTGTCAGGTAAGGCATTGCGATCACGAGCAGGATATCGCGTTCGCGAGTAGGAGGCCGCGTTCGTGCAAAGATAGGTGAGCTGGAGGAGTTTTTGTTCTTTGCATTCGCGGGGGAGGGACCGCGTTCGCGAAGGTCATTTGATGGCCGGGTACTTTACGCTTAGCGTTCGGGACTGGTATTCCATGTTCACGGTGGTTTGGCGGATTTGTGCATCGCGTTCGCGATACTGGAGATGCGAACACAGAGGGTATTCTTTGACAGCGACTTTGTGCTTCACGATCGCGAAGATATTCCCGCGATCGCGATGGGTATCCGTGAAGCAGTGTTATAAAGTACTCTATTTCGAAGGTTTTGGTTATTTTATCAGATTTTGAGTTAGAGCTCAAATTTGGACGATCTTGGAGGGGAATTTTACGACTTGGATTGCGGTAAGTATTTTTTACTCGATTTTGATTATTTTACATGATTCCGTCTTTGATTTTGGGATTTTGATTATGAATCTAAATGGAAAATTGGTGGATTTTTGTCATAATTTTCTAAAGTGAATAATTGGTTTTTGAACATCGATTCGGAGTCGGATTTGAGTGAAATTGGTATGGTTAGACTTGATTCGAATAGGTTGTCAGAACTTGTGAGTTTTGTCGGGTTCTCAAGTGCGAGCCCGGGTTGACTTTTTATTAACTTTGAGTTTTTAATTAAAGATTCGATCTTTATCGTTTGAGTTTGTTTTCTATGGCATTATTTGATGATTTTGAGTTGCTTTGGCTGGTTTCGAGCCGTTCGAAGGTCGATTTGCGCGGGATGGCATTTCTAGAGTATTGTTTTGGCTTGCTCGATATTGATTTGGCTTGTTCGAGGTAAGTAACATATCTAAACTTGGAAGTGAGGATATTTATCCCTAGAAACTATGATATTTGAGATGTGTTGGGGGTGACACACATGCTAGGTAACGGGCATGTGTACTTGCATCGGGGTATTCATGATCCGGGTAATTCTTAGGCTATTATATGCCTTGTTTTGCTATCAAGCTTCTTTGATATCATGTTTCTCCATTTGTATGACTACGTGAGTTGTTATTCATGCTAGAAATCATGTCTAGGCTATCTATTTAATTTTTTGAGCCATGATAGGGCTATTTTTGCCCTATTGAGCCGTTTGCCTTAGTCGTAGTCATACTGTTCAGTCATGATAGTTATATCCGCATGTTATATCTCTGTCTCTGTGCACTTTTGATATGCTGTCTCACATGTTGTTGGCGTTCTTGTACGTGATACGAGTTTGAGCTGAATTTGTGACACATTATGATATTCCGTGTTGAATAATTGGATTATGTTTTTGTGAGATTTTGGCATATGGAGACTTGATCGGTTGATGACTGATGTGGACCATAAAGTCGTGTTGTGAGTTATGTTGTATCGGGTTACACGCCACAACAGATTGATATTTGGATCGGTTGCATGCCGGAACGGGTATATTGATTATTGATTTTGAGGTGACGTGTATGTCAGGCCCATATTGGGCTAAGTAGTGCTGATCAGGTGCGACGTGTGCACCAGGCCCCACGATTAGGCTATGTGATATTGATTAGCGCTTGGGCTAGGATCGGCCCCTCCAGAGTCTGATGTTGCAGTAAGCGCAGGCACAAAGATATATGTGCTTTGGTGAGGGGAATTTGTGTCAGGCAACCCTTACAGTGCTGAGTGATTATGTGTGTGATGGTGAGGGGCATTTGAGCCAGGCACCTTGAGTGTGCTGAGAGCGAGAGTATTTGATGAATTCACTGTGATATTATTGACTTATACATATATATATATATATATATATATATATATATATATATATCACAATGAAATCATCAAGTACTTTCACTCTCAGCACCTTGTCACGATCCCAAAATCCCACCTTAGGTAGCCGTGATGGCACCTAGTCTCTAAGACTAGGTAAGCCTAACACACATTGAGAATTTAACAGAAATAACGATTAAGATATTATTAAACTGATAAAATATCACAATGCCAAAATGGAACAACAGTCATAAAATCCCCAAAACCGGTTGAACTGAGTCATAATCTCTACTGAAATATACTAAGAATCTCTAATACAGTACTGTTCGAAAACTAAAGAAACAGTAGCATAGGAACTCTAGAAGGTGACTCTGAGTCCTGCGAGCGTCAAGCAGGTATACCTTGAAGTCTCCGCAAAATCTGAGTCAACTCACTGGCGTCCGACACGAGCAGAAGTACTTGGATCTGCACAAAAATATGCAGAAGCATAGCATGAGTACACCACAATGGTACCTAGTAAGTATCAAGCCTAACCTCGGTAGAGTAGTGACGAGGCCAGGTCAAGACACCTACTAGACATAGAAACCTGTGCAAAATATTAATTTAATCTAACAACGGGGAAGTAAAGGTAATAAATGACAATAAGGCAATTTATCAATACAAGCTAACAATGGAAATAAAAGCAACAATGACAACAAAGAGTGCACATATGATAAAGACAACAAACAACCGATTACAATCAAAATTACGAATTGAATGAGGTAAGGAAACAAAGTAATAACCGCTCAAATCAACAAAACCTTTCCAACATAGAATATACAACAAGAATCACACCGAGGTACCATACCTCATATTCACATTTCACAAGTCACAATCACAATCTTCCTTATATCGCCGCGTGAGCCTTGTATTTATTTTAAAAATATTTTTCCTAAAATAGCTACATGCGCTTTATCCCCCTCTCACCGCGTGAATTCAAGTAATTCTCTTACTAGCAACATGCATATAAATCCCACCTTATCTCGACCCATGCACATCGATTCCCACCTTTATACCGCCGCATGCGCATCAATATCACAACACAATAATCAATTCGTACCACACGTGTCCATATGCCAAAACATTGCCAGAAATTAACAATACCAATGTCATCACAACACATAGTCTATGGTTCAACCACAATGTGTACAAGAATCTCAATAATAACAAAATGAACGAGAAATAACTCAACAAGAAAGGTATTCCAATAACCAATAATTTCAACCACAAACGTGTTATTAGCTCTTCAACCATTACAACTTCAATAACTCAACAACAAAGGTATTTCCATGAAATGGCAACTTCAAACTCTAATGCATAACATATGCTTAACAATGAAGAGATATCATGAAATAGCAACTACGACTAAATGCATGAGAATAACTCAACAATGGAAAGAATAACATGTAACAACAACTACTAATAGATGCATATAAGAGTTACCTCGACAATGGAAACTAGAACATGTAATAATAAATTCAATTAAAGCATGTAAGAATAAACTTGATAACGAAAGATAGACCTAATAATAAATTTTTTAATTAAATGCTTATAATTAATCTAAGAGTCTAAACCAGTAAATTTTCACATATAAGCCTGTGTACACATTCGTCACCTCATGTACACCTCTTTCACATAATTCAAATAGTATAATCAACCAAATCCTAAGGGGTAGTTTCTCCCACACAAAGTTAAGCAAGATACTTACCTCAACTAGGCCAAATCAACGCTCAAAAATGGATTTTTCCTTATAATTCGCCTCCATGCGGCTCAAATCTAACAAAAAATGACTTAATATCATCAATCAATGCAAGACAAACCAATTTCGGTTAATAAAGCTAAGTTCTTTACACAATTCTCCAAAAGTCAACAAAAGTCAACCCTAGGTACGCCCGGTCAACACCCGAGTCCAAGGGTAGATATCGACTACCCATAACCCCACGAGTCTATATATTGGTTTCATTTTCAAATCCGAGTCCAATTCAACTCTCAAATCTCAAATTTTTATTTTTCAAAACATAGACAAAACTTTCAAAAATTTCTCTTAGAAATTCATGAATTTGATGTTAAATATCATAAATAATCATGTAATATAATTGTAAATTAATCAAAATCACTTACCCAATATTTTTAGGTTAAAATCCCTCCTCAAAATCGCCTCCTACCAAGTCTAGGGTTCTACAATATGAAAAATGAGACTAAATTCTATTTTCCAGCCTTTATGTTCAGGTGTAGAAGTCGCATTTGTGACCCTGGGTTCACAATTGCGAACCCTCGCAAATGCAAACAATGACTCACAAATGCGGCACCTGACAATCCAGGGAAATGCCGCAAATGCGACACTGACTTCGCATTTGCGAAGTCTGTCCCTCTCGCAAATGCGACCAATTGGTCGTAAATGTAAACCTACCCAGCCCAGGCCTTTCATTGCAATTGCGAGTAAGGAATCGCAAATGCGATACTTGCCCCTCCCTGCCTACTTAGTAATTTTGTGGTTGGTATTCGCAATAGCGATAACTGGAGCACCAGCACACCAACAACCCAAAAATGAATTCAAACCAATTCGAAACACGTCCAAAACGCACCCGAGCCCTCGAGGCTCCACACCAAACATCCACACAAGAATAAAACATAATGAATTTGCTTGTGCAATCAAAACACCAAAATAATATCCAGAACTACGAATCGGACATCAAAACACATGAAATTCAAAAGGAAAACTCAAGAACCTTTAGAATCACAACCAAGCACCCGATTCCTATCAAACCAACTCCGAATTACTCCAAATTTTGCAGACAAGTTTCAAATAGAAAACCAGACCTATTCCAAGTCCCAAAACCAAAATCCCAACCCGATGGCCATAAAGTCCACCTACAGTCAAACTTAGGGAAATTCCTAAACCTCAAATTGCCAACTTTCGGCAAAATAAGTCAAATCAACCTAGGGACCTCCAAATTCAATTTTGGGCATATGTCCAAGTACAAAATCATTATACGGACCTATAGGAGACATCAAAATACCGTTCCGAGGTTGTTTTCAAAAAAGTCAAACCTAGGTCAACATTCCCAACTTAAGCTTCTAAACCAAGAACCAAAGGGTCCAAATCATTCCAAGACTTCCCCAAAATGAAACTAACCACCCCCGCAAGTTATAAAACCACAAATACACTATGAGAAGCTTCAAAAGGGAAAATGGGGCTCAAATACATAAAATTACCGATTGGGTCGTTACAATATATTTGACATGTAGGCATAGAGATGTATTTTTCTCATGCTAGATGGCAATATGGTGTTATTTACTTGACATGTATTTAACATGTAGGCATAGAGATGTATTTTTCTTATGCTAACTGGTAAATGAAAAGTCTTATCTATTGTTAAAAGTTTTGAAACAAATCAAAGTTCTCTGATAAAACTCATATTTTAGTGACTTCGATGGAAGATTCGGGATTTAACTGTTATACTTGTAAAGCATGTCTAATTCCCCGTATTTGTGAATGAGCTAAACATGATGTCTTTTGAGTTATTTACCGTTACTATCATCATTACATCTTGTGTTGTTGTTGATCATTGGTGTTGGACATTGACATTCTTCCGAGATCATCACTGCTTTCAACCTGAGGTTAGGTGTGTTACTTATTGAGTACATGGAGTTGGTTGTACTCATACTACACTTCTACACCTTGCGTGTAGATCTTGGAGTTGATGTTGCTGTGTATGGTGGGAGCTGGCATTAAAGATGTACCTACTTTACGGAAATAGCTGCCACTTGTCCTTGGTAGCTTTAGATTTGTAATCTGTTTATGTACATTCCAAACATATGTTGTATATTTTTTCATACCATCTTTGTAAATCTAAGTCTTAGTGGATCATGACTTGTACTACCAGTCCTTGGGTTATTATACGGAAATGCAGTTATCTCACTTATTGATTTCTTGTTGTTTCATTAGAGTTGTGTTGACTGTTATTTGGCTTACCTAGCGGGTTGGGTTAGGTGCCATCACGACTAGATAAATTTTAGATTATGACAAGTTGGTATTAGAGCTCTAGGTTCATAGGTTCTATGAGTCATGATCAAGTATCTAGTAGAGTCTTGCGGATCGGTATGATGAAGCCCATACTTATCTTCGAGAGGCTACAAGGCATCTAGGAAACTTCCCATCTTTCTTTCCTTATCGTGCAGTATTTATTTAGCTTGAAACATATATCTTCGGTTTCTTTCCATCCACTTATATGTGATGTTGAGCACTCAGTATCAGCTATACACTAACGACTTATGATGTCGTGGATGAGGTACGAGATGTGTGTTTTGTGTTGTGGGCATAGGCCAGTCTGGAGGACTTGAGACCAGATTCAGACCGTAGCTGGCTCAATGGTTCCAATTGTGTGAGTATGTGCTTTTGGAATTATATTTCCGGTAGTATCCCTAGGAGTTGGATTAATAGCTCAGTGAGTGGTTAGAAAGCTATATGATGAGTGTTATGTGAATGCGGAATGTGCTTAGATGGTTTGGATGTGATGTGAAGGATTTCGCTTCGGATGTGAAAGGACTATGGATGCTCGAGTTCTGTCGTGATGTGTTGTATAGTCTTGAGTTATGAGTATGTTAGGGTCTGCATTTGTTTATTGGTGGGATGAAGTAGACTCAAGTCTTGTTGACGGGTTTAGACTAGGGATGATTTAGTGATTTCATAGTGTTTGTGTCTATGGTAGGGCATAGAGAAATGCAGTTTGAGGCTAGGCAGGTGGGTTATCTCCTACAGGATGTTCTGAGGTTATGTGATCCCTATGATATTATGTGAAGAGTTTTCTTTCTATTAGTGGGTTATGTGTGTTTCAATTTGAGTTTGAATCGCTTGAGGAAGTTTGCTTGACTGCCACAAGGATGGATATGCGCTTAGCGGATGAGTTGAGGTATCTTATTATTAGGTCTACATGAGTTCATGAAGGATTTAGCTGAATTACGGTGCAAGATTATGATAGTTATGGAGTAAGGGTATTATGGAATTATCAGGTGTTATGTTCTATGGTTTTGAGCCAAATGGGGGAGTCTGCTATCAACGATTAGATTGCATGATCATGTGTTATGTTAGTTTTGGTCTGAGGCATACTTGTGGATTGGTTATGCTTGATGATGTTAATTTCGAGGATGACTCAAGTGAGGAAATTGCTGGATGCAAAATGTGCTAAATCTTATGGGCATATTGGAAATCTTGGAATGATTTGGGTTTGTTATTCATGGTAGATGTAGTGTGCAAGGAGAAAGGATTCACTCAGTTGCTTAAGATGGGGTTGCTTCCTAAGGTATTTGTGTGCTAATGGAGCACAAGTCTTTCAACTCGTATTGGCGGTGCATTTGAGACTAGAGTAGAGTAGATAACTTTCGAGAAGGTTCTAATGAGTTCATGATTCATATGTGGTATTTTAGGATTTTTAAATTGCTAAATGGCTAAGATCGGAGATTTGCATTGGATGGTGCCGAGACTTGCAATATTTCCATATCATTATTGATTCTACATATCAGTATTTGAGAGGTTAAAGAAACATCTTTAGATTCATAGAAGGTCTTCAAAGTGGGCATTTTGGTTGCGGCACTATTGGACGCCTAAGAGGGAATACAGTGACTTATGGACTTAGGACGACGTGGTTTCATGCTAGGATCTCTTGTGATGAGCTTTGTTAAGGATCATAGTGTATTGGCATGAAGAAGTGTTAACTTGAAGGCAAGTCGAGGAGAATTCAAAGAAATGGGTAAGCTTGGTAGTGATTCGGGTCGGCATGGTAATAGATATGATCGTTCTTTTGGTTCTCTTGGTGTGGTGAGGCTCTACGGTTGTTCTGCGGAAATACTCTTAGGTTGAGCGATTTGCGTGAATTGGTTGAGTTAGAGGGATTCAGTTCTAATGGCTTGGTTATGTGCGAATGGGTTGCGAAGATTTCTTGATGGTTTCAACCACGACTTGGGATAGATGTTTTCGACAGGATTGAGGGGTATGTTGCGTGTTGTAATTTTCTCTTGGATGGGGGTCAAATGGAAGGTTTCTGGATGATAGAATGTGTATCCTTCTTGTGATTCATAGTTGATAATGGGGTTCTCGTATTTTCGTATGATGGCATAATAGGTGCGGTGCGACATGCGGGATTGAGGATTTCATGTACGAGGTTGAGATTCCATTTAAAGAGAAGGTCATGAGTTCTAGATAGTATGGACGGTTTCAGATGTTTAGAAGAATGCTGGCATTATCTGGTATCACCTGAGAAGGATGTGCATTTCATAAGGCGCACTGTGTTTTGACTTGCAGATGTTTGACTGGTATTACGATAATCGCCTGGTTGATCGACTGATGATGTTCCGATTTTGCTATATGGCACGAAAGAATTATGGAAGTATTTTCAGTGAGATGATTGTGTATGAGCGATGTGTCAGTCATTTGAATGGTGGAGTTGGGATCAGAGATGGTAATTCTTGTATTCTAGGGATTTGAAGACTAGGAAGGTTATCGGAGATTGTTCCGTGTTTGCAGACGGTGAAGGCATGTTGAGAGTTCAACAGCTGGCTGTATGTGTTATTATTAGGTTACTGTGGACTTTTAGAGGTTTATTTACCTATTTGTGGATGACCAGAGTTGATTTGGGGGCCCATTGGTAGGCATGCTAGGAATGGGTGTTCTACATTGGATCGGATTTGTTTACCTCGCACAACGAGTGTTGGGGGGGGGGGGGGCATCGGTTAGAGTTGATCTTATTCGTGTTCTAACATGTTCCATGTGTTAATCTTCTATGCTATGATGAGTTATGAGACTATTGACTATTTGCACGCATGATGTGGAATGTTGGGCTTTGTGGCAAAATTTGAGTGAGATAGTTCTTGGGGCGTTGAATGATGGATTGCGCCTTGGATATGGTCTTCATGTCTGTGGTATATTGTGCTATTCTTTTCTCCATGGTTATGGTCATGCACTTTGTATTTTTGTTATCGATATGCATATGGTTATCGATTTTGAGTATCATGGCTTCAGGTATTCCATGCATATGTTCCTTTGTGTTTATTTTATGTGTTTTGGTTCTCCTTTGTGTGATGGGTTAAGAGCATTGCACTTTGGGGTGATATCTATTGCGCTTGCAGTACAATTCTCTAATTTGATCCTTCTTCCATCTTTGGTTATATCCGAGTTGTTGCTTGTTCGGTGCACAAATTGAATGGTATATGGCTCTAGGTGGCATTGGTGTGACACGTCTGTCGAGCAGCTTGTACTGGATAAGATGAGGTTATTGAACATGGGATGAGTACTATCGGAATTAATTGAGGTATGTTTGGAGATAAGATGATGTCACTAGTCAACTTAGGATTTGACTATGGTTCTTGGTGGGTGAGAGAGCTCCACGACTTGTTGATCTGATGAGTGGTTAAGAGTATCTGCATGTTTCTTTCATCATTGGAAGTGTACAAAGTTTTAAAACAAGGTTTTATTCGATATGGGGTTTGCTATCGGTACCTGGTTTGTTATTGAGCAGCTATTGTGATCGGAAGTTATTGCTAGAAGTATCTGAGTTATGGGTTATTATGTGAAAATATCTCAGGATATGGTTATGTCTTGATACAACTTGTTCAGACTTGCACAATGTTCAAATGCGAGAATCAGATCTTATAATGGATTCCAGATGTGGGAGATTTGATTCTAAGGTTTATGGACTAAGGTTGAGGTAAGGATCTTTAGTTAGGCTGTGTTGTAAGGCTTATAGGGATCAGGATGATGTGGGATCACCCATGGATATGTACACGGTGAGTTTATACAATGATTTGATGGCTTTGGAACGACTATTGGCACGTTCGAGGACTAACATATGTTTAAGTGGGGGAGAATGTAACGACCCGATCGGTCGTTTTGAGCATTTGCATTCTGTTTGGTTGTTTGAGGTCATGAGTAGCTTCACACTGTGTATTATGACTTGCGTGAATGGTCGATTTTGGTTTTTGAGTAGTTCGGGATTGGTTTGGAAGAATGATTCTTAACTAAGAAGTTTTAAGTTGGAAGAGTTGACCAACTTTAAATTTTGTGTATTTGACCTCGGATCGGAGTTTTATGGTTCCGTTAGGTCCGCTAGGCTTGTATCGGACGCTTGGTTGAAATTTAAAGTTTATGAACTTAAGAAATTGGTCTTGATCAACGATTCGTGGTTTTAATGTTATTATGTGTGATTCGAGGCCTCGAGTAGGTTCGTGTTATGTTTTGGACTTGTTGGTATGTTCGGACAGGCTCCCAAGGGGCTCGGGTGCATTTCGGGGTGGTTTTCGATCATTTCGGATGGATTTTGTGTTGCCGGTTTGCTGGTGTTAGGTAAGGCATCGCGATCGCGAATAGGCGATCCCGTTCGCATTCGCCAAGAGATAGGTGAGTTGGAGGATTATTTGTTCTTCACATTCATGGGTGAGGGACAGCATTCACTAAGGCCGTTTGATGGCTGGGTACTTTGCGCTTCACGTTCGCGACTGGTATTCCACTTTCGCGGAGGTTTGGCAGATTTGTGCATCGCGTTCATGATACTGGAGACGCGAACACAGAGGGTCTTCTTTGGCAGTGAGTTTGTACTTCGCGATCGCGATCATGAAGATATTCCCGTAATCGCGGTGGGTATCCCTGAAGCAGTGTTATAAAGTACTCTTTTTCGAAGGTTTTGGTTATTTTATCACGTTTTGAGTTATAGAGCTCCGATTTGGGCGATCTTGTAGGGGATTTTCATGATTTTGATTGGAGTAAGTATTTTTGACTCGATTTTAATTATTTTACATGATTCCATCTTCGATTTTGATATTTAGACATTTTGATTATGAATCTAAAAGGGAAATTGGGGTTTTTTGTCAAAATCTTTTTAAAGTGAATAATTGGGTTCTGAACATCGATACAGAGTCAGATTTGAGTGAAACTAGTATGGTTGGACTCGTATTTGAATGGGTTGTCGGAATTTGTGATTTTGTCGGGTTTCGAGGTACGGGCCAGGTTGACCTTTTGGTTGACTTTGAGTATTTGATTAAAGATTCAACCTTTATCATTTGGGTTTGTTTCCTATGACATTATTTGATGATTTTAAGTTGCTTTTGCTAATTTCAAGCCGTTCCAAGGTCGATTCGCACGGGATGACATTTCTAAAGGATTGTTTTGCTTGCTCGATATTGATTTGGCTTGTTCGAGGTAAGTAACATATCTAAACATGGATTTGAGGTTATTTATCCATAAACACTATGATATTTGAGATGTGTCGGGGGTGACGCACGTGCTAGGTGATGGGCGTGTGTGCGTGCACCAAGTTATTCATGATCTGGGTAGTTCTTAGGCTATTATATGCCTTGTTTTGCTATCATGCTTATTTGATATAATGTTTTCTCCATTTGTATAACTACGTGAATTATTATTCATGCTAGAAATCATGTCTAGGCTATCTGCTTAATTGTTTGAGACATGATAAGGCTATTTTTGCCATGTTGAGCTGTTTGTCTTAGTCGTAGTCATACTGTTCAGTCATGATAGTTATATCCGCATGTTATATCGCTCTCTCTATACACTTTTGATATGCTGTCTCACATATTATTGGAATCCTTGTACGTGATACAAGTTTGAGCTGAATTTGTGACACATTGTGATATTCGATGTTGAATAATTGGATTATGTTTCTGTGAGATATTGGCATATGGAAACTTGAGCGGTTGATGATTAATGTGGGCCATAGAGCCGTGTTATGAGTTATGTTGGATTGGATTGTACGCCGCAACAGATTGATATTTAGATCGGGTTGCACGCCACAAAAGGTATATTGATTCTTGATTTTGAGGTGACGCGTACGCCAGACCCATATTGGGCTAAGTAGTGCCGATTAGGAGCGACGCGTGCACCAAGCTCCACGATTGGGCTATGTGATATTGATTAGGGCTTGAGCCAGGATCCTCCCCTCTGGAGTTTGATATTACAGAGAGCGCAATCACATAGATATATGTGCTTTGGTGAAGGGCATTTTTGCCAGGCACCCATACAGTGCCGAGTTATTATGTGTGTGATGGTTAGGGGCATTTGAGCCAGGCACCTTGAGTGTGCTGAGCGCGAAAGTACTTGATGATTTCACTGTGATATCATGCTAACTGGTAAATGAAAAGTCTTATTTGTTGTTGAAAGTTTAAAAAAAATCACAGTTCTCTGATAAAACTCATATTTTAGTGATTTCGATGAAAGACTCGGGCTTTAACTGTTATACTTGTAAAGCATGTCTAATTTCCCATATTTGTGAACGAGATGAGCATGATGTCTTTTGAGTTATTTATTGTTACTATCATTATTATATCTTGTGTTGTTGTTGATCGCTGGTGTTGGACATTGACCTTCTTCCGAGCTCATAACTGCTTTCAACCTGATGTTAGGTTTGTTACTTATTGAGTACATGATGTCAGTTGTACTCATACTATACTTCTGCACCTTGCGTGAAGATTTTGGAGCTTATATTATTATGTATGACGAGAGCTGGCATTGAAGATGTACATGCTTTCCGGATATAACTGCCACTTGTCCTTGGTAGCTTTAGATTTATAATCCGTTTATGTATATTCAAAATAGATGTTGTATTTATTTTCATACCAGCTTTGTAAATCTAAGTCTTAGTGGCTCATGTACTACCAGTTCTTGGGTTATCGTACGGAAATGCAGTTATCTCACTTGTTAATTTCTTGTTGTTTCATTAGAGTTGTGTTGACTGTTAGTTGGCTTATCTAGCGGGTTGGGTTAGGTGCCATCACGACTATATGGATTTTGGGTCGTGACAGAAACCTGAGGGTTTTTAAACCCTTTCGATTTGTGAATAATTGATGTTTTAAATTCTAGGGTTTAATTAATACGAATTTAATCGTAAATTCAATTATTCATGGTTTCATGCAATTTCTGTGCATAACTCGTTCTATAATCTGCTACCAGCATGTTTCTTGAGCATAAAAAAATAATTAAAAGTGATTTTCGTCGAAGTTTTTGTAAGATTTTAAATAAAAATCTAATTAGGGTTTGTTTGGATGAGGGATCGAATTGCTAATCGTTGTTTTTTATTTTTGCCGATACAAATGAGTCCTTAAACACAAATAGGACTAAATCTTATGATTAATCCGCGAGAATAGGCCGGAAAATCATGTTTTTGGCCAGAAAACCTAGCGACCCACCTCCACCCAACCCACTATTTTGGTCGATATTTTGGCTTATATTTTGATATTTTTTGAGCAATTGGTGTTTGAAATCAATCTTAAAATACGTTTAAGAAGACACTTTGTATTTTGATTGGATAAAAATAGTAAAAAAAAAGGAAGAAAAACAAACTGGGCCGCGAAAAATCTATCTTTTCTGCACCTGAATTAGGCTGACTGCCGAAATGGAGAAGAAGGGCTGCTGTGTGTGGCCTGCCTAAGCCCAGTCGCGGTAGTAGAGAGTTTTAGCGAGTGTGTCCTACCCCAGACTCCATTTCAATGATCTTTTCGTGGTTTTGTGTGAAATTAAATTTTTGATTTTTCTATATGTTATATTTTCAATTTTTGGACACTGATTTTTTTCTGCAATTAATACCATTCTAAAATTGTAAATTTTGTAATAATTATTTTCTGTGATATTTTTAGAAAATAAATAAAAAAAAATTATTGTGTGATACAGAATGTGACTCAGTCTCTCTAGATGCCTATGTAAAATTAATATCCCTTTTTCTAAGTGAAATTAGGTAAAACTATTGAATTTTCCCTTGATTTGTTCTTGGAAATATGTGAAAATTATTTTTTCCAGATCAAATCGTAATATTCTATTGATTTAAATATAAATCTAGAATAATTACTTGATTTATCATTGACATGTATGCATTTTGTATATATACTTCTTGTTTAGTTGAGAAATAAAAGGTGTTTGTTGGAATATTTTCTTGTGATGACCCAAAAATATCATCTTTAAATTTAATAAGTAATTATATTTTTTAAGACCTCAAAAAGCACCATTTATAATTCTTCGACTTATGTGCGCAGTCCGTACAATTTTTCGGAAAGTTTTTATGTGAAAAATGGATTAAAATGAGAACTAGAGCTTTAAGACTCAACCAAGTTGACTTTGGTCAATATTTTGTACAAACAGATCCGGATCAGTATTTTAAAAATTCCAGTAGGTCCGTATCGTAATTTGGGATTTGGGCGTATGCCCGGAATCGAATTCCGAGGTCCCTAGCTCGAGATATGGAATTTTGATGAAATATTAAAAGCTTGAAAGCTTAATGATTTCTAAGAAATTACTGATATTGGATTTATTGACCTCGGGTCCGTATTTTGGTTTCGGAGCCCGGTATAGGTCCACTATAATATTTATGACTTGTCTGCCGAATTTGGTGGGAATCGGAGTTGATTTGACGTGATTCGGACGTCCGATTGTATAAATATAAGTTTTAAAGTTTTCTTGAAAAGTTCCTTTGATTTGGTGTCCGATTCGTAGTTCTAGGTGTTATTTTGGCGATTCGATTATGTGAGCAAGTTCGTATGATATTTTAGAACCTGTGTGCATGTTTGGTTTGGAGCCCCGAGGGCTCGGGTGAGTTTCAGATAGGCTACGGGATGTTTTGGACTTTGAAAATCTGGTATTTTGCTGCAGCAGGTGTTCTGGTATTTTCTTCTTCGCGTTCGCGAAGGTACTCTCGCGAACGCGAAGAGTAAACTGGGTAGCTGGATTTTTTTTCTTCTCGAATGCGAAGGCTTGGTCGCGAACGCGATGCGATGGGGGCATTACCCTTCACAAACGCGACCATCTCCTCGCGAACGCGTAGTGTTTGGCACACCTGGGGGAGGGACGATCATTCTTTCAGCGCGAACGCGAGCGATGCCTCGCGAACGCGAAGGCGTCGCGAACGCGAAGGTGTCACGAACGCGAAGGAGGACTCGCAAACGCGAAAGCCACGGGCTGGTACTCATTGTGAATGCGACAGGCCCTTCGCGAACGCGAAGAAGCCCTGACCCCTGTGACTTAAAACAGAACCAAAAACGGGATTTTTCCCATTTTTCATAAACCCTCAATTATAACTCGGCTTAGGGGTGATTTCAAAAGAGTTTTTCACGATTTCGAATTAGGTAAGTGTTCTTTATCATATAGTGATTGTATTTCACAAATCCATGTCTATATTCATCATTTATTTCAGATTTAGATGGAAGAAATTGAAATTTTTGTAAGACATTCTAAAAACGAAAAATTAAGATTTGAAGGTCCATTTGATATCGGAATTAGACAAATTTGGTATGGTTGAACTTGTATCAGAACGGGTGTTCGAATTTCGTGAGTCTTTCCATGATTTGAGACGTGGGTCCCACTGCCGAATATTTTAATTAATTTTGGATTTTTATCCGGAAAATTTGTAAATTCATATGGAATTAATTCCTATGATTAGTATTGAATATATTGAATTATTTGTGAATAGATTTGAAGCTTTCAGAGGCAAATTTAAAAGGAAAAGCTATGATTAAATAATTGATTGGAATTTGCAAAGCGAGGTAAGTGTCGGGGTTAACCTTGACTTGAGGGAATAGAACCCTTAAATTGTTTATTATGTGAATTACATGTAAACGACGTATAAGCGAGGTGACGAGTATCTATACATCGTCAAATTAATTGTTTGCCTGCTTACTTGAAAAAGCATAAATTATTTTTAATCATATATTAATTATTAAAATAATTGTTTCTCTTATTCTTTGCAAATATAAATTCTTTAATTCCTGCATTAATTGTTACATGCTATTTGAATTATGTGCCTTAACTGTTATTTGACATTTAGCATAATAAATACTAAACTGCCTATTTTCTTCCTGATTTCCATAATAATTTGCTATTTGTCATTGTTTGCTTCATAATTAAACCATAATTATTGTATGTTTGTTGTCTCGTAATTTTATATTAATTGTTACATTTATTGGGAAAATTTCTTCTATAAAAATTGGTAAATGAAAATGTTGGAGGAGCGGGTTGCACGCCGCAACATGATTGATTATAATAAATATATTGGAGGATCGGGTTGCACGCCATAACAGACTTGTTAAAAAGTTAATATTGGAGGATTTGGTTGCACGCCGCAACAGACTTGATTAAAATGAATATGTTGGAGGAGCGGGTTGCACGCCGCAATAGAACTGAATGTGGATATATTGTGAGAGCGAGTTGCACGCTGCAACAGAAATAATGGAAATGATAATTGGTTATGACTGCCGAGTTGCCTTCAATTATTATAAATAAATTACCTGATTTATTTCTATTATTGTTGTTGTTACTAATATTGCATACAGGTTAATGTAAGTGAACCGCCTTATCCTCGTCACTAATTCGTCGAGGTTAGGCTCAGCACTTGCCAATACATGGGGTCGGTTGTACTGATACTACACTCTGCACTTCTTGTGTAGATTTTGGAGTTGGTCCCAGCGGCGTACCATAGACTTTCTTGGATTTCAGCTATCAGAGGAGACTTGAGGTATAACTGCATGGCATTCGCAGTTCTGAAGTCCCCGTCTATTGTACTTTAGCTGTGTGTTTATTTCCAGACAGCTTTATATTATTCAGACCTTTATTTGTATTTATTCTAGAAGCTCGTGCACTTGTGACACCAATTCTGGGATGGTATTTAGACACCGTTATTATTATGAATTATTTCAAAATTGCTTCCGCATTTGCTTCCTTGTTATTAATAAATTTAAAAATTATTTTAAAAATTGATAATGTTATTCTAATGTTGGCTTGCCTAGCAAGTGAAATGTTAGGCGCCATCACGGTCCGGAGGTGGGAATTTTGGGTCATGACAGTTGGTATCAGAGCACTAGGTTACATAGGTCTCACCAGTCACGAGCAAGATTATTAGAGTCTGGAGGATCGGTACGGAGACGTCTGTGCTTATCTTCAGAGGCTATGAAGTTTAGGAACAAGTTTCACTTCTATTCTACTCTGTCGTGTGATTTATTTCTATCATTGACGATTGAACTCTTCTATTCTTGTCCTCTCACAAATGGCGAGAACACGCACTGCGTCTACAACTGGACAGGAACCAGAACCTCCGGTGGAAACTATGGCCAGGGGTAGAGGTCGAGGTCGTGCTAGAGGCTGAGGCATAGGCCGAGGTAGAGCTCAGTCTAGAGTTTGAGCAGCTGCACCTGTTCAAGAACCTCCGATAGACCTTCAGGAGGAGGTCCCAATTCAGAATGTACCAGTTGGACCAGTTCAGGTCCCGGAAGGATTCATAGCCACTCCAGTGCTTCAGGATGCTCTAGTCCGATTGGTGAATCTTATGGAGGGTGTGGCCCAGAACGGTACATTTCCAGTGGCACCAGCCATCTCACAGGCTGGGGGAGGAGCACAAACTCCCACTACTCCCGCCCCGGAGCAGATGGCTCCCCAGGATCAGGCTCCAGTAGCCCCGCCAGTTAGGGTAGTTCAGCCAGTTGTTGCGACACAGATCGGTGATAGGCCCGCCATGTCTTTTGAGGCCTTATTGAGACTGGATAAGTTCACTAAGCTCTTTCCAGTTCACTTCAGTGGTACACCTTCTGAGGACCCACAGGATTATCTTGAACGCTGCCATGAGGTGCTGCGAAACATGGGTATAGTTGAGACCAATGGAGTTGATTTTGCTGTATTCTAGATGAAGGGTTCTACCAAAAGGTAGTGGAGAGATTATACATTGACCCGACCAGTCGGATCGCCTGCACTTACCTGGGAGCAGTTCTCTCAGCTATTTTTGGAGAAGTTCCTCCCTATCACACTGAGAGAGGAATTCCGCAAGCAATTCAAGCGTCTACAGCAGGGCAGTATGACTGCTACTCAGTATGAGTCCCGTTTAGTGGATTTGGCCCGTCATGCTCTCCTTTTACTACCTACTGAGGGAGAGAGACTGAGGAGGTTTAAGGAGGGACTCACTTATCCTATCAAACTTAAGATGGCCAAGGAGACTGGGAGTGAGATTTCGTTTCAGGCGACTGCTAATGTCGCGAGAAAGATCGAGATGGTTCTTGCACAAGAGAGAGAACAGAGGTCTGATAAGAGGCTTCGTCAGTTCGGTGGTTTCAGTGGTGCCTCGTCTGGAGGCATGGATACTTATGCCAGGAGTCAGGTACCTAGAGGTGGAGGACAAGCGGGTAGAAGGTGTCCTAGAGGTGGAGACCCAGCCGTTATTATATTTGTTTTATGGTATGGCAGAGGTCGTTACATAAGATGGTGTCGTTATGGGTACGACCTCAATTTAAAATATAGGAATAATTTCCTTAACTTGATTCGATTCTTAGTGTCAAGACGAGTCCTCCTATTGTGCTCCACGTATGTGAAAGCTTCGTAATTCTATAATCTACTTATGTGTTTACTCCTGTTGGGAGATTCTATGGAGATAACTACGCCTATCATTCCATGTTGGTCACTAATAAGAGTTGTGAGGCTAAATGTGGCTTTCTGTTACTCATTTCGGTAAGTTTTGATGTGATTTACGGATAATTAATTACAAATTATGAATTATATGCCCTATCGGTGTGGGGTTCATTATTTGTTGTGATTTTGTGTAACCAAAATTATTTAAAAGGAGAAAAATGAAAATTTTCGATTGGCACGATATGCATATTACTTGTGATTCAGAACCGAGGACGAGATCCTCCCTTTTAAAAAGAAAATAAATTGATATGTTTAAACCGGGCTACGAGCTGCGGTGGAAGTTATATAAGGACGAGATCCTTGTGATAAAAATTCTTGTGTTTAAGCTCTCCCTTGTGAAATTAAATTTGTACTATAGTACTAATAGGGAGTCATGCGTGTTAGGCTTATTTGAGAATTCTTGTATGAAATTCCCTGTGCACATTTGCCAAAATTCGTGTTTGTAATTATTGAATATTAACCTACGAAGTAGGTGCTCGCCTAGGTGGCGTTAAATGTTACTCGTTAATTTGGGTAAATAATTATGAGGTCTTTATGCCTCATATCTTGTTATCAGTATTGTGAAGGTTTGCAACGAGATTTTTTTAACATAAGGTTAATTTGCAGTTCGGTAATTGATCATGAACAACTATTAAGAACAAATATCCGTTGCCAAGAATTGATGATTTATTTGATCAGCTTCAGGGTGCCAAGGTATTTTTGAAGATTGATTTGAGATCTGGTTACCATCAGTTGAAGATTAGGGCATCTGATGTCCCTAAGACAACTTTTCGGACTCGGTATGGGCATTACGAGTTCCTAGCGATGTCATTTAGGTTGACAAATGCTCCAGCAACATTTATGGATTTGATGAATCAGGTGTTCAAGCCTTATTTGGATTCTTTTGTGGTTGTATTCATTGATGATTTCTTGATTTACTCCAGCAGTCGAGAGGAGCATGAGCAACATCTTCGAAGTGTGCTCCACACCTTGAAAAATAATCAATTATATGCCAAATTTTCAAAATGCGAGTTTTGGTTAGACTCAGTTGCCATTTTGGGGTATGTTGTATCGGCAGAAGGCATAAAGGTGGATCCTAAGAAGATTGAGGCTGTTCAGAATTGGCCTAGACCTACTTCAGTTACAGAGATCCGGAGTTTCTTGGGTTTGGCAGGTTATTATCGTCGGTTCGTGGAAGGATTTTCATCTATAGCAAGCCCATTGACCAGATTGACCCAGAAAGGTGTCCCATTCAGATGGTCAGATGAGTGTGAGTTGAGCTTTCAGAAGCTCAAGACCGCTTTGACTACGGCGCCAGTATTGGTATTACCCACAGGTTTAGGATTGTATACGGTATATTATGACGCGTCTCACATTGGGCTTGGTGCAGTATTAATGCAAGATGACAAGGTAATTGCATATGCATTGCGGCAGTTGAAAGTTCACGAGAAGAATTATCCTGTTCATGACTTAGAATTGGCATCCATTGTTCATGCGCTGAAGATTTGGAGGCATTACCTCTACAGTGTCTCGTGTGAGGTATTTACTGATCATCGTAGCCTCCAGTGTCTGTTCAAACAAAAGGATCTTAATTTGAAGCATAGAAGATGGATAGAGTTGTTGAAAGACTATGATATCACCATTTTGTATTACCCCGGAAAGGCCAATGTAGTGGCCGATGCCTTGAGTAGCAAGGCTGTGAGTATAGGTAGTCTTGCGTATATTCCGGTTGGTGAGAGACCATTAGCTGCAGATGTTCAGACTTTGGCTAATCAGTTCGTGAGGTTAGATGTTTCAGAACCCAGCCGGGTTCTAGCTTGCACAGTCGCTCGATCTTCTTTATATGAGCGCATTGGAGAGAGGCAGTATGATGATCCTCATTTACTTGTCCTTAAGGACACGGTGCGGCACGGTGATGCCAAACATGTTGCTATGGGGGAAGATGGGGTTTTGCAAATGCAGAGCCATATTTGTGTGCCTAATGTGGATGGGCTTCGTGAATTAATTCTTGAAGAAGCACACAGTTCCAGGTATTCTATTCATCTAGGTACCTCTAAAATGTATCAATATTTGCGGCAACATTATTGGTGGAAAAGAATGAAAAAGGATATAGTTACATATGTAGCTCGGTGTCTGAATTGTCAGCAAGTTAAGTACGAGCATCAGAGACCTGGTGGTTTGCTTCAGAAGTTAGAAATTCCTGAGTGGAAGTGGGAGCGTATCACTATGGATTTTGTTGTTGGGCTCCCACGGACTCAGAGAAAATTTGACACAGTTTGGGTCTTTGTGGACAGGTTGACCAAGTCAGCACATTTCATTCCAGTTGCAGTTGCCTATTCTTCAGAGAGGTTAGCTGAAAATTACATTCGTGAGTTTGTCCGCCTTCATGGTATGCCCGTGTCTATTATTTCGGATCGAGGTACGCAGTTTACCTCATATTTCTGGAGGGCTGTACAGCGTGAGTTAGGCACGCGGGTGGAGTTGAGTACAACATTTCATCCACAGACAGACAGACAATCAGAGCGCATTATACAGTTATTGGAAGATATGCTCCGCGCTTGTGTTATAGACTTTGGAGGTTCTTGGGATCATTTCTTTCCACTTGCGGAGTTTGCTTATAATAATAGCTACCAGTCGAGTATTCAGATGGCTCCATATGAGGCATTATACGGAAGGCGATGCCGATCGCCAGTTGGTGGGTTTGAACCGGGAGAGGCTCGGTTGTTGGGTACCGATTTGGTACAAGGTGCCTTGGATAAGGTCAAGATTATTCAGGATCGACTTCGCATAGCTCAGTCTAGGCAAAAGAGTTATGCCAACCGTAAAGTTTGTGATATTTCATTCATGGTTGGAGAACGAATATTGCTCCAAGTTTCACCTATGAAAGGTGTAATGAGGTTCGGAAAGAAGGGCAAGTTGAGCCCTAGGTATATCGGACCCTTTGAAATTATTGAAAGGGTGGGTGAAGTAGCCTACAAGCTTGCATTACCACCTAGTTTATCAGCGGTTCATCCGGTGTTCCATGTGTCTATGCTCTGGAAATATCATGGTGATCCGTCCCATGTGTTAGATTTCAACTCAGTCCAATTGGACAAAGATTTGACTTACGAGGAGGAGCCAGTGGCTATTCTAGACTGGCAGGTCCGACAGTTGAGGTCTAAGAGTTATCCTTCAGTTCGGATGCAATGGAGAGGTCAGCCGATAGAGGCATCTAACTAGGAGTCCGAGTCGGACATGCGGAGTAAATATCCACACCTCTTCTCCAGCTCAGGTACTTTTTCTAACTCCGTTTGAGGACGAACGTTTGTTTTAGTGGTGGAGAATGTGATGATCCAAAAATGTCATCTTTAAATTTCATAAGTAATTCTATGTTCTAAGACCTCGAAAAGCACCATTTATCATTCCTTGACTTGCGTGCACAGTCCGTAAAATTTTTCGGAAAGTTTTTATGTGAAAAATAGATTAAAATGGGAAATAAAGCGTTAAAACTCAACTAAGTTGACTTTGGTTAACATTTTAAGCAAACAGATACGGATCAGTGTTTTGAAAATTCCGGTAGGTCCGTATCGTGATTTGGGACTTGGGTGTATACCCGGAATCGAATTCCGAGGTCCCTAGCTCGAGATATGGAATTTTGATGAAAAATTAAAAGCTTGAAAGCTTAATAATTTTTAAGAAATTATTGATGTTGTATTTATTGACCCCGGGTCTGTATTTTGGTTCTGGAGCCCGGTATAGGTCCACTATAATATTTATGACTTGTCTGCCGAATTTGGTGAGAATCGGAGTTGATTTGACGTGATTCGGACGTCCGGTTGTAAAAATATAAGTTTTAAAGTTTTCTTGAAAACTTCCTTTGATTTGGTGTCCGATTCGTAGTTCTAGGTGTTATTTTGGCGATTCGATCACGCGAGCAAGTTCGTATGATGTTTTAGAACCTGTGTGCATGTTTGGTTTGGAGCCCCGAGGGATCGGGTGAGTTTCGGATAGGCTACGGGATGTTTTGGACTTTGAAAATCTGGTATTTTGCTGCAGCAAGTGTTCTGGCATGTTCTTCTTCGCGTTCGCGAAGGTACTCTCGCGAATGCGAAAAGTAAACTGGGCAGCTGGATTTTTCTTCTTCGCGAACGCGAAGGCTTGGTCGCGAACATGAAGCGATGGGGGCATTACCCTTCGCGAACGCAACCATCTCCTCGCGAACGCGTAGTGTTGGGCACACCTGGGGGAGGGTCGATCATTCTTTCAGCGCGCACGCGAGCTATGCCTTGCGAAGGCGTCGCGAATGCGAAGGAGGACTCACGAACGCGAAAGCCACGGGCTGCTACTCATCGCGAATGCGACAGGCCCTTTGCAAACGCGAAGAAGGCCTGACCCCTGTGACTTAAAACAGAACCAAAAACGGGATTTTTCCCATTTTTGACAAACCCTCAATTATAACTCGGCTTAGGGGCGATTTCAAAGGAGTTTTTCACGATTTCGAATTGGGTAAGTGTTCTTTATCATATATTGATTGTATTTCACAAATCCATGTCTATATTCATCATTTATTTCGGATTTAGATGGAAGAAATTGGAATTTTTGTAAAACTTTCCAGAATTAAAAAATTAAGATTTGAAGGTCCATTTGATATCGGAATTGGACAAATTTGGTATGGTTGAACTCGTATCGGAACGGGTGTTCGGATTTCATGAGTCTTTTCGGGATTTGAGATGTGGGTCCCATTACCAAATATTTTAATAAATTTTAGATTTTTATCCGGAAAATTTTTAAATTCATATGGAATTAATCCCTATGATTAGTATTGAATATATTAAATTGTTTCTGTATAGATTTGAAGCTTTTGGAGGAAAATTTAAAAGGAAAAGCTGTGGTTGAATAATTGATTAGAATTTACAAAGCGAGGTAAGTGTCGGGGTTAACCTTGACTTGAGGGAATAGAACCCTTAAATTGTTTGTTATGTGAATTGCATGTAAACGACGTATAGGCGAGGTGACGAGTGTCTATACGTCGTCAAATTAATTTTTTGCACGCTTACTTGAAAAATCACAAATTATTTTTAATCATAAATTAATTATTATAATAATTGTTTCTCTCTTATTCTTTGCAAATATAAATTCTTGAATTCCTGCATTAATTGTTATATGCTATTTGAGTTATGTGCCTTAACTGTTATTTGACATTTAGCATAATAAATATTAAACTGCCTATTTGCTCCGTGATTTCCATAATATTTTTCTATTTGTCATTGTTTGCTTCATAATTAAACCATAATTATTGTATGTTTGTTGTTTCGTAATTTTATATTAATTTTTACATTTATTTAAAAAATTTCTTCTATAAGAATTGGTAAATGAAAATGTTGGAGGAGCGGGTTGCACACCGCAACATGATTGATTATAATGAATATATTGGAGGATCGGGTTGCACGCCGCAACAGATTTATTAAAAGTCAATATTGGAGGATCGGGTTGCACGCCGCAACAGACTTGTTAAAAAGTTAATATTGGAGGATCGGGTTGCACGCCGCAACAGACTTGTTAAAAAGTTAATATTGGAGGAGCGGGTTGCACGCCGCAACAGACTTGATTAAAATAAATATGTTGGAGGAGTGGGTTACATGCCACAACAGAACTGAATGTGGATATATTGTGAGAGCGGGTTGCACGTTGCAACAGAAATAATGGAAATTATAATTGGTTATGACTGTTGAGATGCCTTCAATTATTATAAATAAATTACCTGCTTTATTTCTATTATTGTTGTTGTTACTAATATTGCGTACAGGTTAATGTAAGTAAACCGCCTTAGCCTCGTCACTACTTCGTCGAGGTTAGGCTCAGCACTTATCAGTATATGGGGTCGGTTGTACTGATACTACACTCTGTACTTCTTGTGCAGATTTTGGAGTTGGTCCCAGCGGCGTATCATGGACTTGCTCGGATTTCAGCTATCAGAGGAGACTTGAGGTATAACTGCATGGCGTCCGCAGTTCTAAAGTCCCCGTCTATTGTACTTTAGCTGTGTGTTTATTTTCAAACAGCTTTATATTATTCAGACCTTTATTTGTATTTATTCTAGAAGCTCGTGCACTTGTGACACCAATTCTGGGATGGTATTTAGACACCGTTATTATTATGGATTATTTCAAAATTGCTTCCACATTTGCTTCCTTGTTATTAATAAATTTAAAAATTATTTTAAAAATAGATAATGTTATTCTAACGTTGGCATGCCTAGCAAGTTAAATGTTAGGTGCCATCACGGTCCGGAGGTGGGAATTTCGGGTCGTGACATTTCTATTTGGTGACTTGGCTTGAGTTAATTTGGTTGATATACATTTAAACATCTATCCTTTGATGATAATTAGGAACATAGAAATTTTTTGACTCTCGTATTTATGTTTTAATTATTAGCCTTTTCAATTTGCTAAAGTCACATTTAAGTGTATGCAAAACATTAAACATGCATGCATTTATGCTAATTGTTAAACTCTGTATTTTTTAAATGTGTAAATTTTTTTATGTTTTACAAGAAACATGTCTACTGCTTCAAAGAACATTCTTGCAGAGCTTAACAAAGGTGAAAAGCTCAATGACGATAATTATGAGATTTGGAGCATGAAAATGCAATACATGTTGGAAAAACAAGAGATTCTTGAGGCTCTGAATAATGTCATTGATGAGCCCGAGCAGGGCACTACGTCCCAACATAGGCGTGATCATGAGGCCTATATTTCTTGAAAGAAAAATAATTCCCTAGCTCACATGTCACGACTCAAAATCCAACCAGAGCCGTAATGACGCCCAACACGCTTGCTAGGCAAGCCAACAACCAATAAGCAGAAATAAACTTAAATAATCGTATTAAATAGTCTCAATAATGGAATAATATAACTAATTGAAGTCAATAGCAGCAATACAACTGAAAACTCTCCCACGACCTGGTGTTATCAAGTACATGAGCGCTACAGAATTTAAATACAGAGTTTGATCCCAAAATACAGTTGTGAGGCCCCTCAAATTTCCGATGAGTCAGAGGCCATAAAGCACACTCATAGGTCGCTTAAGTATCGTCTTGCCTTCCACAAGAGATTAAAGACTGGAATAACTTATATGTTCATGATATTAAGTGTAGGAGGTGTATTGGAAGTTGTTTAGGTTCTAAGGAGATCTAGAACTAAGCTAAGTTGGGAGCTATGCAATGGGCTAAAGTTTTAAATAAATTCGCACAAGACCCGACTTCAAATGCATGCAACTCCCAAAATGTAAAGACTTAGGTGGTGATATACCTATCAAATTAAATTCTGTTGAGTCTAGTTTCCAACGCATTAAACTGTTTTTTATTTGGATATTCCTATAGAAAGTTATGGCCATTTTGCCGGACCTATCCCATCTGCGTGCCCAGATGCGCGACAGCGCACAGAAGAGGGGTTTCTGCCTTGTATGCATGCCCAGCTATGCGGTCACTTGCCCAGGTGCGCGGCCGCGCACATAAGAGCCCTATAAATACCCCAAGGTCGGGAAGAGAGAGTGGCTAAGTCATTTCTTTGAGATAGGGCTTGCTCTATCAAGGGGAATATGTCCTATACTTCCCTCCCATGAACCGAGGTAGTATTTTTGGAGTATTTTGAGTTGATTGCTCATCCTAAACATTCATATTAACAAGGATTAATATTAAAGATCTATAGATGTCCATTCAAACCCCCAAATTGGTCAAGAATACTACACGTTGGGATTCTCAAGAGTTTCACTATAAGAGGTATGTCTACCATCTCTAACTAATCTATGGTGATTATTTATGTATGAAATATGTGTTAGGACTTATGGGATGGTGATTGGCATCCATAAGTGCCTAACCTAGGTTGTGTTGGTATTGTAGAGATTGTAAAATGATTTAATTGATGAGATTGATGGTTTGGGAGTGAATTGTTGGGCATGCATGTGCTAATGAAAGTTGTGGATGACCTAGAGACGATTGTAAGGTGAATCATTGGTGTTAAAGGTGGTTTTTAGATGAAGAAATTCCATTGAAGGAGGTTGTAGAAAAATATGCACATTAGATGTTTGATAAAAAGTCTAAATGACTTAAAGTATAGAAATCTTGCTAATATTGGTGCAATTGTGTCGCATTGTTGTAGATTGAAGTTGTTTAGTGTGGTGAACCATCGTAGTATTATTAAGGGGCGAATTTCAGGTATGTTGGCTAAACTCCCTTTCTAGAATTGGAATCCATGAGTTCCTCGGAAGTTCTAAGTATGGTTTGTTCAAGCTCTCATTCAAACTGTTCCAAATTCATTTCGAAAATAGATTTGCTTAAAAGCTTATGTACTCAAGTCATGTTCAAACTTCCCTTATAATATTATGCTCCCCATAGTGGGAAAATGTTCAAACATGATTGTTGTGACTAACGCATATGATTTGAATCCATGTTTCAATCGTAAACCATCATGCTCTCCTTTATAAGTATTTCCAATGTGTTTTGAGTACTTAGATACTCATGAGCTGAAATTGGGTATTTCCCTTTTGGGAAAACTTATTCCAAGAATTAAATGGTGTATTACTCGTTTATGATTTTAACTTGTGCTTCGATTGCCAGTCATTTTGCTCCATTCTTTGGAAAGAAATCCATTGTGTTTAAAGCCTTCATTATTAATCAACTTAAAGTTATGATTTCCGTAATATTATATTTATTGATGTTTATGATAATGATCCCTGAAAGTAAAGAAATAAAAGTCTGGAATATGCAATACAACCAACGTGCCATGAATAAAGAGCTCTATGTATGGCCAGGAGAGCCAACGAAATAATGATGTTGTGAGTGAGTGAAAGTATTAATGAAGCTATATATGGTATGAAAGGTTATGAGAAGAATGCATTTGTATTTCTATTTCCCTCGTGTAAAAAACAAAAATATTTTTGGGAGTATCATTAGCGAACCGAGGAAGGGTGGGTTGTAACGGCCCACACCCGAAACTACACATGTTGGTGTAGGAGTTGATTGAGATTATTCCCCTTAATTGGGATGAGATTGATGTATTGAGATTATTCCCCTTGATTGGGATGAGATTGTTGTTGGCCTTGTATTGGATGTCGACTCACACGGCATATGTGGGGAGATGACCTAGCCGATCGGGTGGTGATCAGACGCCATGTCACGCGTATGGTGGTTTCTCCTTCTTATATCACATTTCATTCGCATCACCATGTCAATCCACATTGATTCATGGAGAGATGAATCAGCTGATCGAGTTTGTGATCGGACTCCATGCCTCGTGTATGGTGTGATGATCTGGGGCTAATGATCTCCTAACCAAAATTGTTAATTTCTTATTTTGAAAATTGTTATGTTTTAACTTGGAACTTGGATATCATTGGTTTTCACTTGTTTCTTTCATGGCTTTCATTTTATATTGGCATTTTATTTCATGATAGGTTATTTAGCTATACATACTAGTACTATTTCATATGTACTAATGTCCCTTTTTCCAGGGGCGCTGCATCTTTAATGGATGCAGGTGGTTCGTCAGTGGGCAGCTTTGATCTTTGTTAGCAGTTACCCTCTACTCAGCAGACTTGGTGAGCCCTATTATACTTCGGGGCCTTATGACATTTGATTTTTCACATTGTGTTTTGAGGTATAGCCGGCGCCTTGTCGCTGACACTTCCATACTACTCTTTTGTTATACTTAGAGGCTCCGAAGACATGCTGTGGTTGGTGATCAATGTTGGGTATTGAACTAGAAGTGTTGGTATTTGTCAAACATATTTTCCCTCGTAATTATGAACTTGTAATATTTTGGAAATCGTAAATGAAGCTCATTTGAGTAATGGAAATATAATGTGGAACACTTTACTCTTTACGCGTCTATTTCTTGTTACTGATTCTTAAATTGTTCATGGGTAAGGTTGGGTAGACGGCATCAAGTAGGCTTGCTTAACTGGGATGTCTCGATCGAGCGCCGATCGCACTCCCTAAGGTCGAGTCGTGACAAGCTTGGTATCAGAGCCTAAGGTTTTAAAGTGTCCTATGATATCTCGGAGCCGTGTCTAGTAGAGTCCTTCTTATCGGTGTGTTGTCGACCACATCTATAATTAGGAGGCTAGTTGAACATTTAGGAATGTCACCCTTCTTTGATACTCTAAGATTGTGCGATAGAGCTCAAGATAGGAAGCTAATTTCCTCATCATGTCTCCTTTTCCAAATGAGTAGTCTTCGAGTTCGAAGCTGCAAGAAAGGAGTGACCCCGCCATTGAAACTGGGGGAGATTGCACAAGTGTTCGTTGGGAGAATAGGTCGAGCCATGGAGGGATTGGAAGAACTAGTTGCTAGGGGAAGTTCCCTTGTTCCTATCAATGTCACCACACCAACGGATCACGTGGCGCGAGCACCTAGGAAACGAAAGAGGGTTATTTGTACCAATAAGCTGAAATGCTCAATTTGTAAGAAGCGCCACTTGGGGATATGTTGGATGACTCTTGAAATATGTTATGGTTGTGGAAAGAGGGGGCACAAGAAGAACAAATGTCCTAGGTTGGGTACACCCAGCCCGGTCTGCCCAATATGCGGGAGGGAATATTTGGTGTCGTGTCACGATTATACTCAGGAACGTGTTAGGGGTGGAAGGCTTGGGCAATTCCAAAGGCCCACACAACAAGACGGTACAGATATTGTTACTCCCGCCATGAGGGCCTGGAGGGAGGATAGTAGGGATGCTTGTGAGGTAAGCAAAAAGGGTAAACATCATGTCAGTGGGGCGAGCGAGCATAGCAGATCTCATCCTCGTTACGAGAAGTGTAGTAGATGTCATTCTGGGGTATGTCACTGTGGTACCAATGTATGTTATGGATGTGGAGTCAAGGGGCATCAGTTAAGGCACTGTCCCGGAAACCTAAAGTCACCAAGTAAGTCACTCCTTGCTACATCATTATGAACAACACGTAAATTTCCTTGTTGTATATGTGCATCTATATTGAAGAGCCAACCTAGTTGTGGTCTTAACAAGAAACTGAATCACAAAACATTGCGTGTACCTACTTTTTGAACAAGACACATTATTCGTGAAGCCTCTTTACCACAACTCTCTTACTTACAACCTCTTGAGGAATTGAGTTCTATAATGATTTCCTTGAATTGAGTTATAACCCTATGTTAATACTTCCCACTTGCTTCCCCAAATTCGCAACAAAGGACTATACCTGATGAATTTCTTATAGAACCTTCTGATTCAAATGGATAACATCTGCTCACTTATCCACGCACCATCATAATATTGACCTACATGGCATCGAATCTAATGTAAAGTAGCCTAGTGTTGAGATCTGTCTTGAGCCACTCTCTCTCTCCCTCTCCTGTGTATATGGCTCATAGGATTTCAGGAATCACTTTACCCCCTTTGTGAACATTATCATGAATCTTTTTCACTGTCTGGTAACATACGAGCATATTTCACCACCTATCCTATGTGTACATGTCAATTGAAGGAGTCACCTGTTCGCATAAGGTTTCTATGAAATTTGAGACCCTCAGATATTCATCATAGGAAGATCTTTTGTTTTCCTATCTCAGTATAACATTCAGTCCACTTAGATCATTCCTCAGTAAGTAACTCACCTCATTCCTAGTATTGTAGCTGCCCATGAAGTGGTCGGGTACTGCAACTTGAGAGTTATTATAACAGAAACATGTCTAGCTCATAACGAGTGTCCAGTCTCTCTTTACACCTCTACAACATGTTCTGGTTGTCTTCTGTAGTTAGTAAACTCATTGTGCTAGTCTCCCGACACTTGTTGGGATAACCATGAGAGATCGCGTCCTTCCATGAGTCGCTTTAACACTTCCTTTCTCATAGGATCCTTAATAGGCTCTCCGTCAAGACCAAATAAACTTTTAGGGTTATCATGGCATCATGTCTATTTCTCATGTTTTTTTCCATTCTTGATTAGCATCTAGGTACTTTCCAAGTCACAAATCCCGTGGAAAACTCATTATGAACATTCACAAACCTTCCATGATTACTCTATAGTGCCTCCCTCGGTTCTGCTATCCTTAACACTCGGCTTCTAGGATCATTTACTATGACATTGTCATGTGCGGAGGATTTACTTTCCCTAGCATTCCACATCCTTGGGTGGACGAGGGTTTATCATTCACAATTCCCTCCGGAGCATCACATTAACTATTAGAACCTCTCTAACCAATGCATGATTTCATCCCAACATTAGGGTGTCCTAACTAAATAGTCTCACTCGTGTATGGTTGAACTTACGTAGCCTTACTGCGACCTTTCCTTCCCCACTTCAGGTAGATGTTTTAGATTTTGGCACATAGCATGAATATATTAACTTGATGGACAAGTCTATCGTATCTCTAGTCCTCTTGTATAGGATCAACTATCGGGAAAGGTTAAGTTGCCGGAATAATAACCTTACAAGTGCTCAACCTCTTTTTCAACCTCATGGGCTTGGGGCGTAGATTCCTTGTGTCAAGTGTTGTTAAGAGCGTAACGCAACTTCATGTATTTTTGAAATCTCTTTCATGTCAAATCTTATTTCACGTTCTTGGCTACTTCTCCTTAGACTTATTATTGCCAAACTGGGCGCATATGGCATGAGGAAAAAATCACTATCTCTTTCATGACTCCCCGTCCCAGAAAAGTAACCTATGCCATTGTCTTTATCATCCCGGTCATGCCTCCGATATATCACATGTCTAAGATGACTCACTACTTTTACATCTTGGGATCATATACATGGTTCTCACGTTATCCTTATGTACTAGTTGACTCTAGGTCTCTTTCGGTTGAATCAATGACTTTATCGCGTTAGTTAACTATGACAGCTCTACCTTGTTAATTACTAGGATATAACTCCTAAAAATGTCGCTACCCAACACATTGACGGATTCTTGAACAATTCCAGCACAATCTCAAACCTCAATATTCCAATTTGTATTAATCTATTGGTGGTTGAAGGTTCAAACATGTAAAAAGTATCACTCCATGATCTAACATACTAGGCAGGAGACTCTATGGTTATATTCATTCAAACACATCGTAGAATAAGGAGGAGGAGGAGGAGGAGGAGGAGGAGGAGAAGGAGGTTGAAGGTTGCCAAAAGTTTAGTTCGGGTGTTCGACATAGAGATTTTGAGTTTGAAGAAAGTGGACGGGTGCTTCTCAGGATTTTCACCATGAATATGTTATGTGATTCTTTAAGAAAGGTAAATTTTGTCCAATGTATATCAGACCTTATAGAAATCATTGGCCAAGCGGCATATAGTATGAGTACAACCGACTCCATATACTCAATAAGTAACAATCCTAACCTCGGGCCGAAAGTAGTGACGAGCTTGGCAAGGTCCAATATTCATATTTCAATAGCCAATAACAACAATAACAATGTAATAACGACAAGAGGAAAAACAACTCAACTAACATCGAATTCAACTTTTTCACAATAAGAGGAGAAATAAGCATGCTTTTCAAGAATAATAGTTAAGGTATAAATTCTTCCACAGAAATCACCTAAATATAGTTATATCAATTTAACTGTAATTATAAGTTCTACACATCAAATAGAGGCATTAAGTACCAATTAGAATGAGGGAAGAAAACAACTCTATACCTGCGTGACAAGTATACATGACAGAATCAACAATACCGCAGTTAAATTATCAAGTAAACCTAACCTCAGAACATGTATAGTGTCTGGCACAAATATCGTTCAATCATCAAACACAACCACACTCAGTACTGTACGGGTTCCTGAGATAAGTCCCTCACCAAGCACATAAATGACCCGTGTGCCTACACCCACAGGTTAATATCTGACTCAGTAGGGGCGGGTCCTAGCCCAAGTCCTGATCGAATCGAAGTCAACAATTAATATCACTTAGTCCAATTATGTGCCTGGTGCACGCGTCACCTCACAATCAATACCACTCAACCCAATGTGGGGCCTGGCGCATGCGTCACCTCACTATCAGTATCAAATCGGCTCTATGGCCCAAGATCAATCATCAATTGCTCAAGTCTCAAATGCTCACATCTCACAGTACTCAGCTCAACCCATGTCACACATATAAGGGAACCAACATCAAGTGAAAGAGTAAAACCTCAAAGGCTCCACCGAAATATCAACTTTTCTCTCTGTACAAACGAATCGCGAGGATAGTAACTTTGTCACGCCGAAATGCATACAACTCCACCGTTCGGTGGCGGAAAACCACCGGACCAGGCTCAAAAGAAGTGCCTTACCACTATGCACAAACCTCAACTGGGCACCCTCCTCAATTCCTCCCCAGCAGCTACAGATTTCAAAAATGGTGGAGCGATAATTGTAGTAAAATATTGTCTGGGCTTTTCTACAAAATCTCAGTTCGTTACTGAGCCAAATCTTGTGATACCAAATCAGGGAGATTGTTCTCCAACCCAAATACCAACGACCCACCAAATTTCAGGCCATTCCACTGCTGAAATCGTCGTCGCCGACGATATGAACACTGCCAATGACCACCAATTGTCGGACATAATTCTATAAGTGTCCAAATTTTCCAAGACCAAGGTCAATCGGTACAAATTGATGGGGAGATTGATATCAACCTATCAAATAACAACCTCAATGAGCCAATTTCCACAACAATGCAAAAGACCAAAGCTGCGAACTTACAGATACCAGGTGTTTGACGTAATACCACTGGCAATTTAACTAATAATTCAAACAATCAAAGTGTTGTTCAAGCTCCCCAAAGTATTGCTGAAGTTAGACGTCAAGGTCCAAACCAATAAATACCACTCCAAATTGATGATCATGTTATGTCTCTTCCATCAGACCCCCAAGTGGTTCGTATAGTTATTCACTTGTGCAAGCAACTTTATGTCATGTTCCAACCTTGGGGAGCGCGACCAATACACAACCGAGATATCCCAGTCAAGCAAGCCTGCTCGATGCGTTCTACCCGACTTTACCCATAAATAAAGTGAAGATGTATACCATTAGTTAGACAATGAGAGGATTTCATGTACAACACCAATTTCATTACCATTAGTTAGTTCATTCACAACTTCTAAAATACATTACACATTCGTAGATTTGAAGTGGAAATATGTGTTACAAGTACAACTTTTCTAGTTTAGCTTACCCAAATCAAAACACAACCCACACTATGTCTACAGAACCTCTAATTGATACAAAAGAGTAATATGATAGTGCCAGCGACAAGGTCTTGGCTATACCTCAAAATACTATACACATGAAGAAAAAGACACAAGACCCCGATATGAAGTGGGTCTCACCAATTCAGCTGAGAAGAGGGTGTACCGCTATCACTGATCGAGGCCGCCTACTATAGAACCACCTGCATCCATTAAAGATGCAACATCCCCGGCAAAAAGGACATTAGTACACATGTAATAGTACTAGTATGTAAGGCTAACCACCCTCTCAAGAAATGGAGTAACAGTACAAAAGGAGAGGAACATGAAATCAATGAGAAAAACTAAATAATAATACAATACTAAGTCAAGAGTGGGGTAAATCTTCAAGTAAAATCAATATTTTAGGTTGGGAGATCTTTAGCACCGATACACCATCGTGCTTATAGCACGGAGTCCGATCTCTGCCCGATCGGCTAAGTCGTCTCACCCCAAAGTATGAGGCTCGACATCCAAACACAACACCACAATGTGCGTGGCATGGCGTCCAATCTCCACCCGATCGACTAAGCTATCTCACCACAATGCCGTGTGGCTCGACATCATCTTTCGTTAGCAATCATCTCATCCCAATTAAGGGAAATAATCTCAACACATCAATATCGTCCCAATTAAGGGAAATGGTCTCAACACATCAACGCGGGGATTTACCCCTCAGTCACTCCTACACCGGCATATGTAGTTTCGGGGTTAGGTTATTTCTACCTACCCTTCCTCGGCGACTAAACGAAACTCCCAAAATATTTATCATATAAAGGAGTTACAGCTCATTTCATAATCTTTCACACATCCTTTCATTTCATTGTCACTATTGGCCACAAGTGTAATTTTTATTCTTTCATTTCCTTTCAAGGATCACCTTAAAACATTTAAGGATATTTGAAACATTGAGAAAAACTGTATCTTCAGCTTATAGAAATGTAAGAATTCAAAAGACATTGGGGAATAAGCATAAAAGAGGAGCATAGTACTATACAATCGGAATATGAATCAACTTATAGGAATTTGGACCAGCTAACCACAGAAGCAAACAGTAATGATGGAAATAGGAACTTGATCAACCATAGTCGAAGTTTACGAGAATTTGGAGGAATCCGATTCTACGAAAAGAGTTTGGCCAACATACTTCGCTTGAGCTTCCCTTAGGTTACTACAACATTCCGAAGCTACTAGCGACTTCAATCTATTAGAGATATGACAAAATCAGCCCATAATTAGCAAATGGTTCTTGGATTCAGCTCATTTAGGCATTTTATCAAACACTAGGCATGCAAATTTGACTACAAGGCCCTATGATGGGAATCTTTCATCTCACAACTAGTTCCCAAGTCCATATTTCACTCAAATCAGTTCAACAACTCCCATACCACCATTTTTAAAACATGCATGCACAATGACTAACTTCCAACCCTATATTCATGCCTCCCATTACCCATATTCAGCCCAATTCCAAAGTTGAGAGCTAGAGAGTAGAGCCTTGCCTCTTAGAAGGAGACCTTGAGAGCTTTCCTTGTTGAATTCCAAGGCTTGAGCAAGGGATGATTAGTAGGATGGTGAGAGCTTCTTGATCCCTCTCTAAAACACTCCTCCTCTCTCTAAAACAACCATTTAAACCAGCCAAAATAACCCCCAAGGTCATTTTATAAAAAATGGGGTCGGGTAAAATTTTCTCAAATTTAAGCCTCTGAACCGGGTCTGCGATCGCAGACTGAACTGCAAAACAATTTTGCGGTCCACGAAGTGGACTGCAAAAATGGTCCGAAAGACTGTTTGTGGACCGCACAAATGGTCCGAAAAACTGGGCTGGCCGGATCAAGTCTATGACCGTTCTGATCCACAGAACAGTTATGCGGTTGCATAACGCACCAAAAAATCTCCCTCTGGAATTTTCTCATGCTGGTTCTGCGATGGAAGTGCGGTCTGCAAAATGGTTGTGCGGTCGCATAATGGGCCCGCAAAATGACCTTCCAAAAATTGGGTTTCTCTTGTCCCACTCTGCGGCGAATCTGCGGTCCACGGAGTGGTTCTGCGGTCGCATAAATGCCATATTCTATAAAACATTTTCCACTAACTCCACTATGCTTTGCGCAACTCACTAACTCCACAATACCTTCTAATACATTAGCCTACCTCGACACCACAAACTTTGAGTTCTTAGTAAAGTTTTACGGAGCCTTACATCCTCCCCCACTTAGGATCATTCATCCTTGAATAAGGAATAGAGTCCGCCTAAGAACACCCAACATGCCTTCTCCCCCACACCAGATTCCAAATTTGACTAACTCCCCAAATTTTTAAAATTTTCGGCAGAGTCTCCCCTGTATTTGGGCCTATCCACCTGTCATAGAACCACAGAAACCAATTCTAACGACATATTCATAATCGAATGACGTAACATAACATGAAAATAACACCAACCATAACCTCGTGAGTATTATATTACCAAGAGGAGCATCTTTAACATAAACTGTACAAGTTGAACATAATTCATAAAAAGTAAGCTCTCAATCATTCTTTCAAAACACAGCTACTTAGTTATACAAACAAATGAGGGTATTTCTTCTTCATCTCTTCCTCGGCCTCCCAGGTGGCTTCTTCAACATGTTGGTTTCACCATAGCACTTTCACGTAGGCAATCTCTTTATTTCTCAACCTTCAGACTTGCCTATCAAGAATGGCAATCGAAATCTCCTCTTAAGTCAATTCTTCATTCACCTCAATAGCCTTTACTGGAACAATGAGCGCCGGTCTCCAACTACCTTCCCGAAATAGCTACATGCATTTTAGCCCTCCTTATCTCACCGCGTGGATTCAAGTAGTTCCCCCCACTAGCAATAGGCAAATCAAGCCCACCTTATCTCACCGCATGCATATCAACCCCTAGCCTTATACCACCACATGTGTATCAATATCACAACACAATCACAACTCGCACCACAAGTGCCCATATACCACAACTTGCCACAAAGTCGACAACACTAATGTTTCCACAACAAATAGCCCATGTCTCCAACACAATGTGTACAAGAATTTCAACAATAACAAAATGAATGAGAATGCTCAACAAGGAAAGGTATCTCAACAATTAACAACTTCGACTCAATGTGATAACGGCTAATACAACTTCACGACCCCAGTTTTCCACCGTAGGATATCGTTATGGCACCCAGTCTCTAAGACTAGGTAAGCGTAACATGCATAGAGAAATAGCGGAATTAATAATAAAACATCAAATTAAACCTCTACACTATTATAATAACTCAACAGTACAATAACCAACACTTCCCTAAAACCTGGTGGAACGGAGTCAAAAGCTCTATAAGAAAAGTACTAATAGTTTCGATATACAATACTATTTTAAACAAGAAGTAAAGAGTAATATGTCTTAAATAGAAGGTGACTTTGAGGCATGCGAACATCGAGAAGGTATACCTTGAAGTCTCCAGAAGCAGCTACTCAATCAACCTCTAGCATCTGGCACGGGTAGACGTACCTGGATCTGCACAAAAATATGCAGAAGCATAGTATGAGTACACCACAACAGTACCCAGTAAGTATCAAGCCTAACCTCGGTAGAGTAGTGACGAGGCCAAGTCAAGATACCTACTAGGATATAAATAACAACATAAAAACATATTAACGAGAAGTAATGGAAGGCGGAGAAATAATTGATACGAACAAGTTAATATAAACTAACACCGAAATTATAAGCCTAGAGATAATAGAATGGAAGCATTTAAAAAGAGAACCACCCAAGTCAAATACGGATCCAAACTAATAAGACAAGGAACAATTAAAGCAACAAGGAGTATTTCACAATAACTCTTTACAACATGAGATAAACAACAAGAATCACGAATGAGGTACCGCCTCGTACATAATAAGAATCACAACCAAGGTACTGCCTCGTATATAACAAGAATCACAACCGAGGTACCGCCTTGTATTCATATTTCTCAATTTAAATTACAATTTTTCTTTATATCGCCGCGTGAGCCTTACATTTAAATAGTTTTGAAAATATTTTTTCCGAAATAGCTACACGCAATTTAGCCCACCTTATGATGCAACGTGGCTTCAAGTAATTCTCTATAAGCAACACGCACATAAGTCCCACATTATGCCGTTGCATGCACATTAACACCAATCCATATATCTCCACATACGCATTAATATCATATCATAATATCAACTCGCACCACAAGTGCCCATATGCCACAACTTGCCAATAATCAACAATATCAATGTTTCCACAATAATAGCTCATGGCTCAACCACAATTTGTAAAAGAATGTCAACAATAAAAATGAATGTATCTTTCTCAACAAGAAGGATATATCAACAATAAACAACTTCGGCTCAACGTGATAACGACTTTCACAATTTCAACACCAATAACTCAACAATAAGAGAAATAATGTGTAACTACGATATCAAATAAGAATAACTCACAAGGGAAGAGATAACATGTAACAATGACTTCAAATAATGATGAATCAACAATGGAAGGGATAACATGTAACAATAATATAAAATAATAATAAATCAACAATGGAAGAGATAACATGTATCAATGAAAGAGGCAGCTAAAGCATAAGAGCAAAATATCAAATAAGATGTAGAACAAGTGTTAACAAAGTTTTTTGCATGTAAGGATAGGCTAACACAAGAAAGAGTAGATTGACTATGAGAATTTAGAATATGATATGACAATTTAATTAAAGCACTGAAAGATTCTAGGTAGCCTATACCGGTTAAATACCATATATAACCCGTATACCCACTCGTCACCTTGGGTACACGGCTTTCACATAGCATAAATGACACAATCAATCCCAAATCCTAAGCGGTAGTTCCCCCACACAAAGTTAGGCAAGATACTTACCTCAACTAGGACAACTCAACCCTTGGAAATAGCCTTTCCCCTAAAATTCGCCTCCACTAGGGACAAATTTAACCAAAATTGACTTAATATCATCAAATAATGCAAGGAAAAACAACTATAGTAGATAAAGCTATGATCTTTACACTTTTCTAAAAATGTCAACAAAAGTCAACTCGTGGCTCGCTCGGTCAAAACCCGTGTCCAAGGGTAGATTCCGACTACCCATAACCCCATGAGCTCATATATGTTATTAGTTTCAAAATCCAAGTCCAAATTGACTCTCAAAACTCAAATTCTTATTTTTCAAAAACTTGACAAAGTTTCGCAAATTTTTACTTTGATTCCCATGATTTTGATGTTAAATCTAAGATATACTGATAAAATATAGTTGGAAATAGATTAGAATCACTTATCCAATGTTTGTAGATGAAAATCTCCCCTCCAAATTGCCTCGTAACGAGTCTAGGGTTCTAAAATGAGAGAAATGAGGTGAAATCCCGAATTTTCTAACCTTATGTTTAGATATAGATGTCGCAATTGCGAACCCTCGCAGTTGCGAAGAAAAGGTTGCAATTGTGGCACTGACAGGCTTAGGGAATTTCTCGCAAAGGCGATGATGGATTCTCAAATGCGAACCCTGCTCCGCTCGCAAAAGCGTCAATGTTGTCGCAAATGCAAACCTATCCCAACTCAAATCACCTTAGCAATTGTGATACTTGTGATCCCCTTCCAATTGCGACCCTGGTGTTTGCAAATGCGACACCAGAGGTTGATGCACACCAGATTTCTGGTTTTTCAGTCCAGAATACTCCGATACATGTTCAAAACTCATTCGAGCCCTCGGGGCTCCAAACCAAACATCCAGACAAGTCTAAAAACATCATACAAACTCGTTCGAACGATCAAAACACAAAGATAAAATCTAAAACTACGAATCGAACACTAAAATGCATGAATTTCAAAGTAAAGATCAAGAACTACTAGAATTGAAACTAAGCGTCCTAATCCTATCAATTCAACTCCAAATGGTACAAAATTTTGCAGACAATGTCTAAATAGCATAACAGATCTATTCCAAGTCCCAAAATTACATTATAGGCTCGGTAACCTAAAAGTCAACCTACGGTCCAACTTTTCAACTTCACATTGCCACATTTTGGCAAAACAACATAAATCAACCTAGGGACTTTCGAATTCAATTTCGGGCATACGCCTAAGTCCAAATCACGATAAGAAGCTATCGGAGCCATCAAAACACCGTTTCGGGGTCGTTTTCACAAAAGTTAACCATTAGTCAACATAAACAACTTAGGTTTCTAGCCAAGAATCAAAGGGTCCAAATCAAGAAATCTACCCGGAATGAAACTAATCAACCCCGTAAGTCATAAAACCATAAACACACGTGTGAAGCATCAAAAGGGGAAACAAGACGCAATTGCACAAAATGACCGGTCGGGTCGTTACCTTCTCCCCCTCTTAAAACAAACGTTCGTCCTCGAACGTGCATAATGACGTACCTGAAGTAATGAATTGATAAGGATAACGACTCCACTTGTCATGCTCGGTCTCCCAGGCTGCCTCCTTGACCGAATGACCCCTCCATTGAACCTTCACAGAAGCAATATTCTTTGATCTCAACTTCTGGATTTGTCTGTCTATGATAGCCACCGACTCCTCAATATAAGTCAAATCTTTGTCCAATTGGACTGAGTTGAAGTATAAAACATGAGATGGATCACTATAATACTTCCGGAGCTTAGAAACATGGAACACCAGATGAAATATAGATAAGTTAGGTGGTAATGCAAGCTTGTAGGTCACCTCACCAATCCTCTCAAGGATCTCAAGGGGTCCGATATACCTAGGGTTCAACTTGCCCTTCTTCCCGAACCTCATCACACCCTTTATGGGTGAAACTCGGAGTGAAATCCGCTCTCCAACCATAAATACTACATCATTAACCTTCCGATCAGCATAACTCTTATGTCTAGACATGGCTGTACGAAGCCGATCCTAAATCAACTTGACCTTTTCCAAGGCATCACGAACCAAATCCATGCCCAATAACTTAGCCTCTCCCCGCTCAAACCAGCCAACTAGAGAATGACACCGTCTCCCATATAGGACCTCGTAAAGAGCCATCTGAATAATCGATTGGTAGCTGTTGTTGTAGGCAAACTCCGGAAGCAGTAAGAACTGATCCCAAGAACCCCCGAAATCCATAACACAAGCACGAAGCATATCCTCTAATATCTGAATACTGCGCTCGAACTATTCATTCGCCTGGGGGTGAAATGATGTACTCAAATCAACCCGTTTGCCAGCTCTGCAGAAATGCGATATAAATTGTGTGCCCCAGTCAGAGATGATGGATACCGGTATGCCATGAAGTCGGACAATCTCGTGGATATAGATCTGAGCCAGCTCCTCTGAAGAATAGGTAGTGACTATCGGAATAAAATGGGCCAACTTGGTCAACCTATCCACAATCATCCAAACAATGTCAATTTTTCTCTGAGTTTGTAGGAGCTCAACAATGAAATCCATGGTGACACGCTCCCACTTCCACTCGGGAATCTCAAGTCTCTAGAGCAAAATGCTTGACCTCTGATGCTCATACTTCACTTGCTGACAATTTCGGCACCGAGCTACATACTCCACTTTGTCTTTCTTCATTCTCCTCCACCAATAGTGCTGTCTCAAATCCTGATACATCCTAGAGGCACTCAGATGAGTGAAGTACTATGAATTGTGGGCCTCCTCAAGGATCATCTCATGCAACCCATCCAAATTGGGCACACATAATCGGCCCAGCATCCGCAACACCCCATCGTCTCCAATAGAAACATCATTGGCATCACCGTACAGTGTACTTAAGGACAAGCAAGTGGGGGTTGTCATACTGACGCTCTCTGATGCGATCATATAAAGAAGACCGAGAAACCACACAAGTAAGAACCTGACTGGGCTCTGAAACATGCAATCTAACAAATTGGTTGGCCAGAGCCTAAACATCTAGGGCTAGTAGCCTCTCTGCTACCGGTAGATATACCAAATTTCCCAAGCTCTTCGCCTTTCGACTCAAGGCATCATCCACCATATTGGCCTTCCTGAGATGATATAGAATAGTGATATCATAGTCTTTAAGCAACTCTAACCATCTTCGCTACTGCAAGTTAATATCTTTCTATTTGAACAGATGCTGGAGACTCCAGTGGTCGGTAAAGACCTCACAAGGGACACCGTACAAGTAGTGCCGCCAGATCTTCAATGCATGAACAATAGCTGCCAATTCCAAGTCGTGGACTAGATAATTCTTCTCATGGGTCTTCAACAGTTGAGACGCGTAGGCAATCACCCTACCGTCTTGCATCAACACCGCGCCAAGGACAATACGTAACGCATCATAATACACAGTGTAAGACCTCGAACTTGTAGGCAACACCAACACTGGGGCTGTAGTCAAAACACTCTTGAGCTTTTGAAATCTCACCTCACACTCCTCGGACCATCTGAAAGGAGCACCCTTCTAGGTCAATCTGGTCATAGGTGTATCAATGGATGAGAAACCCTCTACGAAATGACGATAATACCCGGCCAAATCAAGGAAACTATAGATCTCAATAGCTGAAGACGGTCTGGGCCAACTCTGAACTGCTTCAGGATTCTTCGAATCTACCTTGATCCCCTCACTCGACACCATATGACCCAAAAATGCCATCGAATAAAGCCAGAATTTACACTTTGAGAATTTTGCATACAACTTCTTCTCTCTCAAGGTCTGGAGCACAATCCTCAGATGCTGCACATGATCTTCCCGACTGCGGGAGTACACCAAGATGTCATCAATAAACACAATGATGAATGAATCAAGATATGGCTAAAATAACTATTCATCAGGTTCATAAATGCTGATGGGGCGTTGATCAGCCCAAATGACCCAAAGAACTCGTAGTGACCATACTGAGTCCTGAAAGCAGTCTTTGGAATATCTGGATCCCGAATCTTCAGCGGTTGATACCCTGACTGCAAATAAATCTTTGAGAAAACTCTGGCACCCTGTAGCTGGTCAATTAAGTCATCAATGCGCGTCAATGGATACCTGTTCTTCACTGTAGTATTGTTCAACTACCGATAATCAATACATATGCGCATATAACCATCCTTCTTCTTCACAAACAAAATTGGAACACTACAAGGCAACACACTAGGCCGAATGAAACCCTTATCAAGCAACTCTTGCAACTTCTCTTTTAACTCCTTCAACTTTGATGGAGCCGTATGATATGGTGGAATAAAAATGGGCTGAGTGCCCGACAACAAGTCAATATTTAAGTCTATATCTCTATCGGGCGGCATGCCCGGAAGATCTGCTAGAAATACATGTGGAAAGTCTCTCACTACCAAAATTGACTCAACAGTATGCGTATCATCACTGACATCTCTCACAAAGGCTAGATATGCATCATACCCATTCTCAACCATCTGCGGAGCCTTTATAAATGACACAACCCTGCTAGGAACATAATCCAATGCACCCCTCCACTCTAACAGTGGCAAACCTGGCAAAGCCAATGTCACAGTCTTGGCGTGATAATCTAGAATAGCATGATAGGGCGACAACCAGCCCAGTTGTTGAGCAAAGTGTGCAACCTGAGACCTCAAAATAACTGGAGCACCACTAGCAGCTGGAAGTGCTGAGTGAATTGGAAGGCTCAGATAGCCTCTACCATGATGGGTTGTAGCTGCAGCGTGGCCACCACTAAATCCTCCAGTACCTCGAGGCCCTTTGGCCTCCCTGTCCTCTCTCTCATGGACACTGCATACCCTCCAATCTCTGTGCAATCTTTATCACCTTCTGATATGGGGTATCTGTCTCTAAATCTCGAGTCATGCTGAATCTAATACCATAGTTGAGCCCCTCGATAAATCGACAAACTCGCTCTCTGACTGTAGAAACCAAGGTAGGTGTATGTTTGGATAAATCACTGAATTGGACAGCATACTCTGACACTGTCATAGTAACCTAGTGCAACTGCTCAAACTCTGCGCGCCATGTATCACGAAGTGTCTGGGGAACAAACTCTCTCAAGAACATCTCTAAAAACTGAGTCCATGTAAGTGAAGCTGCATCCGCTGGGCCACCCTCCTCAAAGACCCGCCACTACTGATATGCTGCCCATGACAACTGGAATGTGTTAAAAGCAACTCCGTTCGTCTCTACAATACCTATGGTACGGGGAATACGGTGGCACTTCTCTAGAACATCCTGCACATCCTCTGAAGCTAAGCCACTAAAAGAAGGAGGATGATACTTCTTGAACCTCTCAAGTCTAAGCTGCTCCTCCTCAGATGCCACTACCCTAACCCCGAGCTGAACCGGAACAATAAGCTACACTGGTATAACCTCTGGGACCTGATCAACATGGACCTACTGCTCTGGAGTACGGGCAGCGGGAGTCTGAGCTCCTCCCCCATCCTGAGATGTGGCCGGTGCAAGTTGAATCAACCCCTCGTATGCAACAAGAATCACAACCGAGGTACCGCCTCGTATGCAACAAGAATCACAACCGAGGTACCGCCTCATATTCACAATTCTCAATTTCAATCACAATCTTTCCTTATACCACTGCGTGATCCTTACATTTAAATAGTTTTGAAAATAGTTTTCCCGAAATAGCTACACATACTTTAGCCCACCTTATGACGCCGCATAGCTTCAAGTAATTATCTTACAAGCAACACGCACATAATTCCCACCTTGTGCCGCCACATGCACATTAACCCCTATCCTTATACCGCCGCATGCACATCAATATCACATAACAATAACAACTCGCACCACAAGTGCCCGTATGCTACAACTTGCCAATAATCATATCAATGTTTTCACAACAATATCCCATGGCTCAACCACAATGTGTACAAGAATGTCAACAATAACAATGAATGTAACTTTCTCAACAAGAAGGATATCTCAACAATAAACAACTTCGGCTCAACGTGATAACGACTTTCACAACTTCGACACCAATAACTCAACAATAAGAGAGACAATGTGTATCTACAATATCAAATAAGAAATACTCACAAAGGAAGAGATAACATGTAAAAATGACTTCAAATAATGATGAATTAACAATGGAAGGGATAACATGTAACAATGACTTCAAATAATGATAATCAATAATGAAAGAGATAACATGTAACAATAACTTCAAATAATGATAAATCAATAATGGAAGAGATAACATGTAACAATGAAAGAGGAAGCTAAAGCATAAGAGCAAAATATCAACTACGATGTAGAACAAGTGTTAACAAAGTCATTTAAGGCATGTAAGGATAGGCTAACACAAGTAAGAGTAGATTGACTTTGAGAATTTAGAACATGATATTACAATTTAATTAAAGCATGAAAAGAGTCTAGGTAGCTTAAACCGGTCAAATACCACATATAACCCATGTACCCACTCGTCACCTTGCGTACACGGTTTTCACATAGCAAAAATGACACAATCAATCCCAAATCCTAAGGGGCAGTTCCCCCACACAAAGTTAGGCAAGATACTTACCTCAGCTAGGCAAACTCAACCCTCACAAATAGCCTTTCCCCTATAATCCGCCTCCACACGGCTCAAATCTAACCAAAATTGACTTAATATCATCAAACAATGCAAGGAAAAACAATTACAATGGATAAAGCTATGATATTTACACTTTTCCCAAAAAGTCAACAAAAGTGAACTCGGGGCCCGCCCGATCAAAACCCGGGTCCAAGGGTAGATTCCGACTACCCATAACCCCACGAGTTCATATATGTGATTAGTTTCCAAATCCAAGTCCAAATCGACTCTCAAAACTCAAATTCTTATTTTTCAAAAACTTGACAAAGTTTCACAAATTTTCAGTTTGATTCACTTGATTTTGATGTTAAATCTAAGATATATTGATAAAATATAGTTGGAAGTAGATTAGAATCACTTACCCAAAGTTTGTAGATGAAAATCCTCTCTCCAAATTGCTTCCTAACGAGTCTAGGGTTCTAATATGAGAGAAATGAGGTGAAATCCCGACTTTTCCAACCTTATGTTCAGCTGTAGATATCGCAATTGCGACATGGGTTCGCAATTGTGAATCCTTGCAATTGCGAAGAAAAGCTTGCAATTGCGGCACTGACAGGCTTAGGGAATTTCTCGCAAATGGGAAGATGGGTTTGCAAATGCGAACCCTGCTCCCCTAGTAAAAGCGACAATGTTGTCGCAAATGCGAACCTAGCCCAGCACAAGTCTCCTTCGCAATTGCAACCCAGGCATCACAATTGCGATACCTGTGATCCCCTGTTAAGGTCGCAATTGCGACCCTGGTGTTCGCAAATGCAACACCAGAGGCTGATGCACACCAAATTCTGATTTTCAGTCCAAAACACTCCGATACATGTCGAAAACTCATTCGAGCCCTCGGGGCTCCAAACCAAACATCCACACAAGTCAAAAAACATCATGCAAAATCGCTCGCTCGATCGTAAAACAAAGATAACATCTAGAACTACGAATCGAACATTAAACACATGAATTTCAAAGTAAAGCTCAAGAACTAGTAGAATTGCAACTAAGCATCCGAATCCTCTCAATCCAACTCCAAATGGTACCAAATTTTGTAGACAAGTTCTAAATAGCATGACAGACCTATTCTAAGTCCCAAAATTACATTCTGGGCTCGATAGCTAAAAGTCAACCTACACTCCAACTTCTTTAACTTTAAATTTCCAAATATTGGCAAAACAACACAAATCTATCTACGGACTTCTGAATTCATCCTGGGCATACGCCCAAGTCCAAAATCATGATATGAAGCTATCAGAGCCATAAAAATACCGTTCTAGGGTCAGTTTTGCAAAAGTTAACTATCAGTATTACTTAGGCTTCTAGCCAAGAATCAAAGGGTCCAAGTCAACCCAAAATCTTCCCTGAACGAAACTAATCAATCGCGTAAGTCATAAAACCATAAACACATATGTGTGAAACATCAAAAGTGGAAACGGGGCGCAGTTGAACAAAACGACCGGTCGGGTCGTTACAATGCCATATATAGCCCGTGTACCCACTTGTCACCTTGTGTACACGACTTTCACATAACACAAATAGCACAATAAACCCAAATCCTAAGGGATAGTTTCTCCCACACAAAGTTAGGCAAGTTACTTACCTCAGAGAAGCTAAATCAATACTCTAAGAAGCCCTTCATGTGTGAAACAACCTCGGAACAACTCGAATCTAGCCAAAATAACTTAAGTATCATAAATAAAAGTTATAAGAAATAATTTCGGATAATAAAGCTTTGATCTTTAATGAAAATCAAAAAGTCAACCCTAAGCTCGCACCTCGGAATCCGATAAAATACTCAAATCATGAACACCCATTCTGATACGAGTTCAATAATACCAAAATTATTCAATTCCAACCTCAAATTGGCCTTCAAACCATCAATTTATGTTTTAGAAAGTTTTTACTAAAATCTCCAATTTCTCCAATTTAAATTATTAATGAAACACTAAAATCGAGGTTAGAATCATGAAAAAATAACAAATTCGAGTAAAACAATACTTACCCCAATCCAAGTAATAAAAATTCTCTCTAAAATCGCCCAAAACCGATCTCCAAAACCTTGTGAGAAAAAGTAACTAAATTTCGAAACAAGAAAAAAATGCAGCAGCTGTCCCAGCTCGATTCAGGTCCTAGATGATCTCGAAACTTACGTTTAATAAGCCCAACATGATACTTAGGAGATTACACACAAGGTAGTCTCTTGAATTACCCAATTTGTCTTTAAAATGAGGGAGATATGATGTTTTGAAGTTTTAAAAGAAATGTGAAAATTTCAATGACATTTTCGTAATTGTTTACACCAGAAAAAAACTAGCAATAAGAAAATCTTCGTTTTAGCACCCAAAACTTATTCAGAACCTCCCGAACACAAACCATATATGCATTTCAATCACTTCAAACCTGCGCGCACACTCAAAACAGCGAAAAGAGGTCATCTTGATCCAATATTGACTATGGTCAAACTTCAAATCCTTAACTACAAATATATATATATATATATATATATATATATATATATATATATATATATATATATATATATATATATATATATATATATATATATATCAACCAATGTTCCAAAATACACCCGATACCCCATCCAATCATACCAAAAAGTCCAAATATATATCATACAAACTTATCCAAAGCCTCAAAACACCCACGGGAACATCACAACAAAAAATCGAGGCTCAAACTGAATAGAATTTCTCGTAAGTTATTAAATCTTCATTCTTTTAAAAGAGTGTCCCAATCACACTTAAACACTATGGATTACTTTCAAAATTTGCACACAAGTTCAATTCAACTATATAGACCTATCCAAAGTCTCGAAACACCAATTGGAGTCCAATAATATCAAAGTCAACTCTTGGTCAAATTTATGAACTCTTAAATTCTTCAAATTGTCAATTTTCGACAAATAGTGTCGAATTCTTCTATGAACCATCGAAACCAAATCCGAACATACATACAAGTCCAAAATCATAATATGAACCTATCGGAACAATCAAAACCCGATTTTGAGTCTATTTACCTAAAAGTCAAACCTTGGTCAACACTTCAAACTTATAGCTTCTAAAACGAGAATTATTCTTCCAAATTAATCCCGAACTGCTCAAAACCCGAAACCAACCATACATGCAAGTTATAATATATAATATGAAGCTACTCAAAGTGTTAAACCATCGAATGTAATGCTAAATCTCTAAACGACCGGTCGGGTCGTTACAATAGCATGCAAAGACAGGACACAACAAATACAACCTTACATTACTAACATTTAACATAAACAACAGAGAACCAACTAGAAAATCATTAAGAGAATAAAACTATACAATTAATTCAGGGTAAAGAAAAAGATCAGTATGCACTCACCTTATGCAGGGTAGCAAACTAAGCAAATGTTGATCCTTGCCGTTTGAAACCACAAACTCACAACAGTCCACTCACAGTGATTGAACTCACCCAGAAATGAAAGATAAAAATAAGAAGTTAGAGAAGAAATTAGTGAAATTTAGATTTAGCAGATGAAACTTGAACTTTTGATTTCTCAGTGTATATGTGAGTGGTGTTGAGTGTGTATTGATGTCTATCAATGTCTATTAGGTGAGAGCATATAAGGCCATATTTATAGTGGCCTTCAATGCCTTAGGGTTCCGGTAGATTAAAATTTGTTAGTGAAAGGTGACGAAAGGTGGATAATGATAGCAAGGCGGGTGAAAATCAGAAGGAAAGAGGGAAAAAACAAAAAAGAACTTTTACCTGGGCACGAGAGTGGAGTAATCGACCGTTGCGAATGAAGACCCATCGTCCAAAGCCTTAATGTCCAGAGGTCACTGCATTTGACCTCTGGACACGAATAATAATGATGGAAATTGGACATGCATGCTTTGATTTGAGGGATGAAGGAAGACCAGATGAACTCCAGTTGCACACTTTAGGTCTTACGGTATGATTTGGGGATTTCGAATAAAAAGTAACGAAAGGGGAAACTTCTGGCGGGATTCATGGCTAACAGAGACAGATGGGATGATTCAGATTCGATTGGGGTGACACTGCACTAATTTTTGCAAGGTTTTTCGGATTGATGAAATTGCAGGCTTGAGTGAATAGGGAGAGAAAGAGGAAATGGTGGCGGCGGGTGAAGTGGCGGAATGATTAGGGTTGGAAGGGGTTTGGTCAGTTTAATGCGAGAGATAGGATCTGGGCCGTTGGATCTTTGGATAACCGACCCTGATATTTTGGGGGATAAGAGTTAATAAAAGGTTTTATTATGAAAAAAGGATGGCCATTGGATCCCTTTAATCCAACGGTTGAGATGAGATTTTGACAAGAATTAAAATAAAGGAAAAAACGGAGATTAATTATGTACCCTTGATGAGTTGGATCAACGGTCTAAATGTGTTTGCGCTTCTTATGTGAGTGTAGAAGAGGGGTAACGTGGCGCGATGCCATTGGCTCAGACCAGATGGCATGGATTGCCAACTTGGATGATAGAAGTGGGTCTGGACCGTGAAAGGAGTGGTTGAGCTTGTGCATTTGGGCCAAAATAGCTGATATTTAATTTAAAATGTATCCACATTGTATTTGATTAGACAATTGCAATTGTAGCCATTTGAGCTTTTAGCCCCTTTAGAATTAACTTAATTAGACTTAGTTAATCTTAGTTAAATGTAATAAAATATAATCAGTAAGAGTAAGACTTGTTTATTAAGATATAAACGTTATTTTAACAGTTTAAAACAGTAAGAGTAATATATTTTATGAATATTTAATACTAAATTGCTATTAATTCAACATTGTTAATTATTTATAATTATTATATTATTTATATTTTAAGAAATATGTGTTTTTGATTTGAAAATATTTTACTACATTTATCGCCAATTAATAAGCATAAATAATTTAATTTTAAAGGGGAGGGCCAAAATTGGTCGTCAACAATGCCAATGCTCAAAACAACCGGTCGGGTCGTTACATTGCTTCTTTGATTAACATGGTATTTTAGTACTTGAATTGAAATAAAATTTATGAGAAGTTGTTGGTGATTCATATGCTTTGAATTAATTTTAGGTACCAATCAAAGTCATGTGTTTGTGCTTAAAGTAGACTTTTTGACTTGGTATGATATTGGTACACTATTAAGTTGATTACTTGGAAGGAGATTTTTTATAATTTTAATTACTTGAGGACAAGCAATAGTTTAAGTTTGGGGGTTTGATAAGTTGGTATTTTACCAACTTATCTCTTCTTTAATATTATATTTTAGCTATGTTTGATTGATAAAATAAATTATTTAATGTTGTTTACTTCTATTTTACAGGTTACGTGATTTAAAAGTGATTGGGAAAGAAACCAAGTGAAAATAGTCAAAAAGGAATTCAAATGAAGAAAACTGGAGAAAGGCTCCTAATATCGCAAATACGATCTGGGCTTCGCAATTACGAAGTCAACGCACCATTCAACGATCACAACTGTGAGACATTTGAATGCAATTGTTTAGTGTTGAGATGAACATATAAGTTGCAAATGCGAATGAAGGACCGCAAATGCAAAGTCAACCAGACGGTCAACGTTTGCGGACTCCTTCATCGCAATTGCGAATACAAGTGAAGAAGGCCATGTTCGCAAAAGCAAACATCTGTGTCGCAAATGCAATGGTCAACAGTAGAGTTAAGGTTCACAAATGCGAACCTTTCTTCGAATGCGAACCTCGGGCTTCAGTTCTGGGCAGAGTTGTAATATCATATTTTCTTGATCCTAAACCCATAAATACACGACCTAACTCATTTGGACAAAGATATTTTGGAAATATTTAGACATCTTTGGTCTTCTTGACAAATGAATACAAGTTTGGGAGCTAGGGTTCTTGCACTCACACTTGGGGATTGAAGATTTGAAGACTTTGGATGGGATTTCTTACCCTTTTTACTCATTTCTTCAATTCCTTACTTTGTATTGAATATCTAAGTATGTAGTATTTATTTCATTACATAAATCTTGTATATGAGAATATTCATTATTAAAGTTTGGATTAAAACTCTTGTTATGCTTACGTATTGAATTATTTTTATTAATATTAAAGTGACTTAATTGTTTCTTTAATTATTATTGTTCTTTAATATTTCAAAAGGGATTAGCTAACCCTAGGAATCGCCCATTAACTTCGAATTAATCTTGAAAAATGATTGATAAAATAATTTATTTAATGTTGTTTACTTCTATTTTACAGGTTACGTGATTTAAAAGTGATTGGGAAAGAAACCAAGTGAAAATAGTCAAAAAGGAGTTCAAATGAAGAAAACTGGAGAAAGGCTCCAAATATCGCAAATACGATATGGGCTTCGCAATTACGAAGTCAACGCACCATTCAACGATCACAACTGTGAGACATTTGAATGCAATTGTTTAGTGTTGAGATGAACATATAAGTTGCAAATGCGAATGAAGGACCGCAAATGCAAAGTCAACCAGACGGTCAACGTTTGCGGACTCCTTCATCGCAATTGCGAATACAAGTGAAGAAGGCCATGTTCGCAAAAGCAAACATCTGTGTCGCAAATTCAATAGTCAACAGTAGAGTCAAGGTTCACAAATGCGAACCTTTCTTCGAATGCGAACCTCGGGCTTCAGTTCTGGGCAGAGTTGTAATATCACATTTTCTTGATCCTAAACCCATAAATACACGACCTAACTCATTTGGACAAAGATATTTTGGAAATATTTAGACATCTTTGGTCTTCTTGACAAATGAATACAAGTTTGGGAGCTAGGGTTCTTGCACTCACACTTGGGGATTGAAGATTTGAAGACTTTAGATGGGATTTCTTACCCTTTTTACTCATTTCTTCAATTCCTTACTTTGTATTGAATATCTAAGCATGTAGTATTTATTTCATTACATAAATCTTGTATATGAGAATATTCATTATTAAATTTTGGATTAAAACTCTTATTATGCTTATGTATTGAATGATTTTTATTAATATTAAAGTGACTTAATTGTTTCTTTAATTATTATTGTTCTTTAATATTTTAAAAGGGATTAGCTAACCCTAGGACTCGCCCATTAACTTCGAATTAATCTTGAAAAATATATTTTGGGATTGGAAAAGATTAATTAATAAGAACTTGGCACATTAACCCTAATTTTATAGATTCTACGTAGGGATAAGATTGAACTACTTGTAGCCACATTCGGGTGCACTTAATCCTCTTAATTATTTTAGGGATAATTCTATTAGGAAGTCTTATTAGTCTTCAAAATAAGCTAATATATAATTATTATTGAGCCTAATTAACATAAACTCGTTCATATTTGTAAAATCGTGAAATACATTGGATGGTTACTTGAGTGTAATTCCCATTGTATCCATGCTTTTAGTCATTAATCATTTTACTTTCTTTCTAGATTAGTTTACATTTTTGCATTAGTTATAATATTTTCTCAAAAACCTTTTTAGTGTTTGGCTTATGTAACGACCAGGCAGTCATTTTGAGTTTTGTAGCCCCGTTCTCCTCATTTATTGCTTATTCTATGTTCATTTGTGGTTATATGACTTTTCAGGGTGGTTGGTTAATTTCAGGGATGTTTAAGAATGAATTAGGACACGTAGTCCCAAGGTTGGAGGCTTAAGTTGAAAGAGTTGACCGGATATTGACTTATGTGTAAACGACTCCAGAATAGATTTTTGATGGTTCTGATAGCTTCATATAGTGATTTTGTACTTAGGAGTATGTCCGGATATTGATTTGGAGGTCCGTATGTCATTTTGGCTTGAATTGGCGAAAGTTGGAAAGTTGAAGGTTTGGAAGGTTGGAAAGTTTGACTGAGAGTTCACTTTATTGATACCGGGCTCGGATTTTGGCTTCGGGAGTTGGAGTAGGTCCGTCGTGTTATTTATGACTTGTGTGCAAAATTTGAGTTCAATCGGAGTTGGTTTGATAGGTTTCAGCATTGGTTATAGAAGTTGGAAATCCATTAGTTTCAATAGGCTTGAATTGGGGTGCGATTCATGTTTTTGATGTTGTCTTATATGATTTGAGGCTTCTACTAAGTTCATATTATATTTTAGGACACGTTGGTATGTTTGGATGGGGTCTCGGGGGCCTCGGGAGTGATTTGGGTTGAAATCGGATTGAGTTTTGGACTTGAGGATTTTCTGTTAGCTTTAGTTCTGGTGCAACCAGACCTGCGTGTAATTGACCGCAGGTGCAGAGCCGCAGGAGTATCTTGGAAGGCACAGATGCGGGGTTTTGGCTACGCTGGACAGTGGTCATAGGTGCGAGGTTATTTACGCATCTGCGAGCCTGCATATGCGAAGGATCTTCCACCTATGTGGATTTTGGTAGGGAAAGTTGAGGTCACAGAAGCAGAGGCTATCCGCAGATGCGGTCCCGTAGGTGCAGGGCATGGACCGCAGAAGCGGACCCGCAGAAGCGAACCCGCAGAAGCGGAAGGTCGGGAGATTAATGATTTTTTGCAGGAGCGACCTTTCTTCCGCAGAAGCGGAACTGCATATGCGGTGTTTGTGCCCGCAGAAGTGAGAATCACTGGGCAGACCCATATAGTCGAGGGTTGAGCCATTTTCTTAATTTTTGGACTTTAAAAGCTCGGCTAGTGGCGGTTTTTGAGAGCGATTTCACTATAAAGGTAAGCAACTTTTGATCACTTTTGCCCATTAATATTGAGTACGCATTGATTTTACACCTAGATTATGTGTGTTTGAGGTTAAATTTGGGAGCTTTGTGGTATATGTATTGGAGAGTAAGACTTGAGGATTTGAGGTTCAATTTGTGGTAGAAATTGGATGATTTTGGTATGGCTGGACTCGTTATTAAATGGGTGTTTGGAATTTATGAATTTTGTCGGGTTTCGAGGCGTGGGCCTGGGGTTGGCTTTTTTGGGTTGACCTTTCGAATTTGGTTAAAGATCTTAGCTTTATCGTATGCAATCGATTCCTATAGCTTGTATTGATTATATTAAGTTATTTGTGACTAGATTCGAGTCGTTCGGAGGCCGATTCGTGAGGCAAGGGTTTGTTGGAGCGTTGAGTTGCGTACTTTGAGGTAAGTAACACTTCTAAATTTGGAACTGGGGGTGTAAATCCCTGAAAATTGTGTTATGTGGGTTGTTTGAGGTGATGCACATTCTAGGTTACATGCGTGTGGGCGTACACCGTGGTAATCATAATTCGGGTGGATTCTTATATTGTGTTGATATCAAGTCTTGTTTTATCCGTATAATTCCTACGTGTTAGAGTAATTGAGTTGTGATTCATGCTAGAAATCATGTTTAGGCTATGTGCTTATTCTGTTGAGACCTAGTGAGGTTATTTATGCTATTTTGAGTTATTTGCTTTAACTGTAATTATGTGGTCAGTCATGATCCTTAATTTGCATATCATATCTCAGTCTCCGTTATCATTTACTGTTGCATTAGTGTTCTTATTATTTGGGCCGAGTAGTATGAGATTTGTCAGTCCTTGACACTAGAGAGATTGATGATTGAGTTGGGCCTGAGAGCCGGAATGTGAGTGTTATTGTGGATCGGGCTGCATGCCGCAACACTCCTTATTGGGCTTTTTTTTTTATTTTTTTTTATTGTGGATCGGGATGCACGCTGCAACATGCCTTATAGGTTTTATATTAGCGCTTGGGCAGGATATGCTCCTCCAGAGTTTGACATACCAGAAGTGAGCACAGGCACCGTGATATACATGCAAGTGCTTCGGTGAGGGGCATTGATGCCAGGCACCCGTACAGTGCTGAGTGATTGTGTCTGATGAGTGGGAATTTGAGATAGACAGATTGAGTACTCTAAGAGTGTGAGTACCTGGAAATATGACTGTGATATTGTACTTTTGACATGCATATTTAACATGTAGGCATAGAGATGTACCATTTCTCATGCTAGCTATACTTGACATGTTCTTACCAGTGTTGGCCTTTATTTTTGAACTTGAAAGTATGTCTAAATTTCTATACTGTGATCAAGCTGAATATGGAAGTTTCTCTAAGTTGATACTGTTATTCTCATTGTGATATCCTTGTTTTCATTATATTGGTTCTGACTGTATCCTTCTAAGCTCGTCATTGCTTTCGGCCCAAGGTTAGTCCCGTTACTTGTTGAGTATATTGGGTTGGTTGTACTCATACTACACTCTGTGCTTCGTGTGCAGATCCACGTACATCATGAGCGGTGATTGCTAGCTTTGGTGCCAGTACCTGCTCGGAGACTTTGAGGTAGCTGCTATGACGCCCGCAAACCTCGACTCTCCTTCTTTTCATTTTATTCAGTACCATTCTATTTCTCACAAAAAATGTACTAGAGTTTCAGACTATGTTGATACTTAGTAGCTCATGTACTCGATGACACCGGATTTTGGGATGGTTGTAGCAGAGTTAAAGTGATTTTTTCTAGATATTTTTGGGATTTTCCGATGTTGAGCTTATTAAATCACGTTTTAATTCAAATTCATAGTTGTTATGTGATTGTTGGTTTTCCTAGTAAATGTGTTAGGCGTCATCACGACAGGTTGGGATTTTGGGTCGTGATAGCTTAGCATAAAAAGCGATAATTCTCTTACTTGCATAATCACCTACATATTATTCTCTGTGGGATTTGACCCCGACTCATAGTTGGGTAAATTATATTTGCATGCGACCGTGTCCGCTTAGTCTTTGAGGAGTCGATTTGGATGTCATCACCTGGGCGAACGTGGTCCCCTTCTTGCGAACGCGAAGGCCAAGCACCTGACCATCCCCAGCCCACCTCACTGCTATGCTAACGCGATACCCAGGACGTGAACGCGAAAGCCAATCTGCCTCACTCATCGCAAACGCGACCCCTATGTCACGAACGCAAAGAGAAAATCCTGCCCAGCTCAAAATTACTCTACGATCGCGATCCAACTCCTACGATCGCGAAGAAGGACCTGACATCAGCAAAAATCTACAACTTTCAAAATGCCCCGGGTGGTCCGAAACTCATCGTGCCATACGGGACCCCGTCCAATCACACCAACAAGTATATAAATCATATACAAACTTGGTTGTAAGCACAAAACATCAAAATAATACTCATAACCAAGAATCAAACACCAAAACACATAATGCATTCCTTCAAGTTCAAGAACTTCAAACATTCACAAACATGCATCCGATTCAACCCTAACGAATCTAGAATGAAGGAAAACTTTTTACACATGTTCCAAATGACTAAATGGACCTATCCCAAGTCCCTAAACAACAATCCGAACTTGATAGCCTCAAAGTCAACCCAGAATCAAACTTATGATCTTTTCAAACCTTCAAATTGCCAACTTTTGGCAAATTGAGCCAAAACAACCTAGGAACCTCCAAATCCAAATATGGACATACGTCTAAGTCCAAAATCACCATACGAACCTATTGGAACCATGAAAAAAAGAATTCGAGGTCCTTTACATAAAAGTCAAACCTTGGTCAACCCTTATAACTTAAGTTTCAAACCATGGATCTAAGTGTTCCTATTCTTTCCAAAATCTTCCCGAAACCAAACCAACCATCCCCGCAAGTCACAAAACAACAACAAGAAAAGACTCTGCAAGGCTCTGAAATATCCAATCTCACAAATCTGTTGGCCAAAGCCTAAACATCCATAACCAAATGCCTCTCCGCAGCTGGAATAAATGCCAAACTCCCCATTCTCCACGCCTTTCTACTAAAGGCGTCCGCTACCACATTTGCCTTCCCCGAATGATAAAGAATAATGATACCATAATCCTTCAATAGCTCCAACCATCTTTGCTTGTCACACCTCAACCTCGAGAGGTGAGACCGACACACGACGCCCGAGGGCCCGTGCAAACCAACATTCATACTTTTGTGAAGAATGTATTGACTTCTATACCTATTGACTTCTATGCAGATACTCCAGAGAAATGGAGTGCAACAACCAACCCCTGAAGCATGCACCTTAATGGGGAGGGACGTCACCAGGTCTATCTGTACCTGTGGGCATGGACACAGTGCCCAAAAGAAAGGGGCATCAGTACCAAAGATGTACTGAGTATGTAAAGATGATAATATATGTATACCGAAGGCATATCATAAGAGATATCTATACACCACTTCAACTTGGTCATCGAAGACAAGCCACCAGGGGCGTGCACGACACTGCAGTAATCATGAATCATGAATGTATGCAAGTTTTATAAAAATCAAGCCACTCATTAGGGCTATGCATTAAATATTTAATATAATGCAATGTCATTCAGCCAATCTTTAGGTCATATCATCTCGTGTCATACCCGTCCTCAAAGAGGACTCGGTAATGTCTTATATCTTTATCACATAGTACCCGACCTTAGGAGGACTCAGTAATATTTCATATTACATCATTCCGTACCTGACCTTATAGGGGCTCGGTGATATTGCCTAACATATCATTCTGTACCCGGCTTCATCGGGGGCTCGGTTAAGGAAAATAGATACACATATATAAAAGTACAACGTAAGGTCAATTACAAGGGATATCAAAGTTAAACTCAGAATGAAACATATTTTACAACCTCAAGATATTATCCGAAAACGTCTTAGATGGGACAAGAAAATTCCACCGGTAAAGAACATGCAAGAACATGAAAAATGTTTTAAGAAAGACTTAGACCAATTCAGGCATACAACATAAGGATCATTTGGAGAGAAGAGCTTATATCAAGTCATGCCAAGGAAAGAGGCCGCTTTACATACCTTTGTGAAGAACTACCTACGCTTCTTGAATCCTCCACTTATATAGTGATTATCTTTACTTCTAAAGAAGTCTCCAACATCAGTCCCACAAGAAAATAGATGGTATAGTGATGATCATGAGCCTTTTTACTCAAATTTTCACCAAGTTAGATTTTGATTATAGCCCTAAACCATGTAGGAAATTATTAGAAATCTTGAGAGCATTTTGGGTATTAAACCTGGTAATGTTGTATATCCTCAAAAAGGAGAAAGATGTACTACTTTTATATTAATTCTAGAAACTCTACCACCCCACATGCCAAACGGGTCACCCCATCCCGGCCACTGCATCCCGTAGGACAGCTGGCATAAATCTGATAAAATGTAATCACCTTTTTGTTCGTTAGCGTGGCACCGACTTATTGGCTGTGCTAAAGGACAACCTTGTCAATCTTTCAACTTCACAGGTGGACAAAGAGTGCAGGGTGTATTATCATCCCCCCTTCGGAACATTCGTCCTCGAATGTTGAATTGTAGTCAGTATTTTAGAATTTCTCAATCATCTTCCATAGTATCTTGAATTGTACCTTCTGTAGTATTTTCAACATTATCTTCTACAATATGGAACAAATAGGGGTATCTGGACTTCATATCTTCTCCGGCTTCCCATTTCATTTCCTCTATTGTTTCTCCAAAGTACTTTAACTGAAGCCATCTCTTTAGTTCACAACTTGATGATCTGGGATAGCCACAAGAATTTCTTCACAAGTCAAATTCTCTGTGATTTGGATATATTCAATTGGTGTAACGCGGGATGGATCACCCAAGCATTTACGAAGCATGGACACATAAAATACTTGATGCAATGCTCCCAATTTTGGGGGCAACTCAAGCTTATAAGACACTTGGTCGATTCTCAGCATAATCCAATATGGTCCGATATCCCGGGGGGATGAGTTTTCCTTTCTTGCCAAACCTCATCATGCTTTTCATAGGGAACACCTTCAAGAATAGTAGTCTCCCACAACGAACTCTAAATCTCGACGTCGGTTATCTGTGTAGGATGTTTTCCTGCTTTGAGAGGTCAATAATTGACTTTGAATCATTCCCACCTTTTCTATAACCCGTTTCACTAACTCAGGACCTAATAACTTTGTCTCGCCCACCTCGAATCGGCCGATAGGGGATCTGCACTTCCGTCCGTACGGAGCCTCATACAGTTCCATCTGAATGCTAGCATGGTAGCAGTTGTTGTAAGAAAATTCATCGAGTGGTAGATGGTCTTCCCAACTTCCCTTGAAATCTAAAACACAAGCTCGTAACTTGTCTTCGAGCATCTGAATAGTGCTCTCGGCTTGGAAATCCGTTTGTGGATGGAAAGTTGTGCTAAAACTGATTATTGTACCCAAACCTTCTTGAAAATATCTCCAGAAGTTTGCCGTAAACTGGGCACCTCCGTCCGAGATAATAGAAATTGGAATTCCAAGAAGTTGAACTATTTCCCTGATATATAACTTAGCATAATCTTTAGATGAAAACGTAGTCTTAACAGGTAGGAAATAGGTTTACTTGGTGAATCTATCCACAATAACATATATGGAATCAAACTTTTGGCTAGAACGTGGTAATCTGGTAACAAAGTCCATGTTGATTATCTCCCATTTCCAGGTCGGGATTTCCATATTCTTGAGCAATCCTCCTGGATTTTTGTGTTCAACCTTAACTAGTTGACAATGTGGACACTGAGCGACATATTCAACAATGTTCCTCTTCAAGTCGTTCCACCAATAGAATTTTCGAAGATCATGATACATCTTGGTTGACCCCGATGAACTAGAGTAGCGAGATTGGTGAGCCTTTGCCATGATCTGTCCTCGGAGTCCCATAACATCGGGCACACACAATCGGCCCTTATAAGTAAGGACTCCATCCCTGAACAGCCCAAACCGTTTCTTTTTCTGAAAGGGAATGATTTCTCTTATTTTTACAAAGACTGGATTGTCAAATCGTTGTGCCTTTACTTCTGCCACTAACGAGGAGCCGACAGCATTCTGAACTACGGCTCCTCCATCGCCGGTATCAAGCAATCGTATACTTAAATTGGCCAACTGATACAAGTCTTTAGTTATCTCCAATTTATCAGTTTCCACATGCCCTAAACTACGCATTGGTTTCTGACTTAACGCATCAACTACAACATTCGCCTTGCCGGGATGACACAAGATATCCACATCGTAGTCTTTTAACAATTGAAGCCATCTCCACTGTCTCATATTCAATTCTTTTTGCTTGAATATGTATTGCAAAATTTTATGATCTGTAAATATATCGACATGAACTCCATACAAATAGTGACGCCATATTTTCAGAGCAAATATAACAACCGCTAACTCAAGATCATGAGTAGGGTAGTTCTGCTCATGTTTTCTCACTTGCCTCGAACATAAGTAATAACTCTAATGCATTGCATCAAAAGACTTCCCAATCCCATTCTAGAAGCATCACAATATATAACATGCAGAGCTAAAACTAGTGCTGAGGTTAGTCTATTCTTTAACTCTTGGAAACTCCTTTCACAAGTATTGTTCCACTGAAATTTAGTTGCTTTGTGTGTTAACTTGTCAATGGAGCATTAATAAAAGAGAAATTTTCTACCAACCTTCGATAATAACCAACTAAATCCAAGAAGCTACGCATCTCTGTAGGAGTTGTGGGCCTTTAATAATTCTCAACCACTTAGATCTTTTGATTATCGACATTAATGCCCTCATCCGATATATGTGCCCAAGAAAAGCTATTGAGTTCAACCAAAACTCGAATTTTGAAAATTTAGCATAAACATTACGATCCCAGAGCATGCATAACACCGTTCGCAAATGCTCTACGTGCTCAGCTTCGGATTGAGAATACACCAAAATATTATCTATGAATACGATTACAAGGATATCCAAAAATGGCTTGAACACCTGATTCATCAGATCCATAAAAGTTGCTGGTGCATTGGTCAAGACAAAGGACAAATTCATAGTGGCCATATCTGGTCCGAAAAGCTGTCTTGGGAACAACTTCTTCCTTGACTCTTAACTGATGATATCCAGATCTGATATCAATCTTTGAGAAATACTTGGCGCCTTACAACTGATTAAACAGGTCATCAATCCTTGGAAGTGGATACTTGTTATTAATGGTTACCTTATTTAGATTCGGTAATCAATGCACACCCTCAACGAACCGATAGTGAACTTTCAATTGAGTTTTTAATTCCTTCAACTTTTCAGGTGCCATCTTCTATGAGGGAATAGATATCGGTTGCGTATCAGGAAGTACATCGATAGTGAACTCAATTTCCCTCTCGGGAGGGATACCTGAGAGCTCTTCAAGAAATACATTGGGGAATTCATTAATAACCGGGACCGACAGAAGGGCTGGAGGCTTTTCCTTTGCATCCTGTACTTGCACTAAATGATAGATACATCCGTTCAAGATCATCCGTCGGGCCTCAAGGTAAGAAATAGACTTTCCCTTAGGTTCTGCAAAATCACACTTCAATTCAATGACGGGCTATCCTATGAAATTAATGCAAACGACTTTTGTCCAACAATCCATATTAGCGTAACAAGAAGCCAACCAATCCATTCCCATAATAACATCAAATTCCACCATCTCTAATTCATTCAAATCATCTAAGGTGTGGAGGTCATAAATCATTACATCACACCTTCGATATACCTGCCTAACTATCATGGACTCACCTATGGGCATAGACACTTCAAATGACTGACGTAATAATTCAGGTTCTTTATCACATTTTCTAGCAACAAATGGGGTAATGAATGACAAAGTAGAACTTGGATCTTTCAAAGCATACAAATCAGTGGAGAATATGAATAGTATACCTGTAACCACATCCGGTGATGACTCTAGGTCTTGTCGACCTAACAATGCATAAATGCGATTTTGTTGTCCACCTGAGCCAGATGCTCCACCTATACATCTACCTCTTCAAACGGATGTTTGCGAGCCCTCCCTATAAGGGCGTACTGATGAAGAAGAAGCTTTTACATATCCCGTTGGTTGCATCATACTACTCCCACCTCTCATATGGAAAAAATGCATAATGTGGCCTGGTTGTCCACACGAATAACATAAATCCGAACCTTGGCGACTTGGCCCAAAATGGTTCTTACCACATCGGCCATAATACAGCATCGGGGGTCTCATCTTATTAGAATCTCAACTATATGATAAGCTCTGTCACTGGGAATTTTGACCCTGACCTGAATAAGTGGTTCGATCACCATGCTCATCCTGGAACTGTTGTGTCGCACTAGTCGCCGTATAATAAGGGTGCCAAGGAATCGAAGGTCTAAACCCACCTCGTGACTCTCCTGTATCCCATGGACCGAGTTCTCTTATGTTGGCATCGATCATGCTCTCGAGCGACTCGTTGTTGCCTTTTATGATCCTCCAAGTTCTGCGCATAGGCTTGAATACGAGCAATATCCATATTCGAATTCAAAGAAGCGATGGTGCACTCATTAATCAAATCTGGTCCCAGACCACCCATAAATTGATGTACTCTGTCACTCATCTTAGCCAAAACAGAAGGGGCATATCTAGCCAAGGAGTTAAACTGCATAGTATACTCTCTAACACTCATATTACCTTGCTCCAATCGTAGAAATTTATCTTGTCTGGCCCGGTGGAGCTTAACAGGAAAATATTGCTGTTGAAATGCCTCTGAAAACTCCCTCCATCCTACTAGTGGGGCAAGAGGTCCCCTAGATTGTTTCAAAGTTTTATAGCAAGTCACAACAACATCCCGCAATCTATAAGAAGCAAGTTCTACGGATTCAGTATCAGTGGTATGCATAAATCGTAAAGTCCGCTGCATCTGATCTAGAAAATTCTGGGTATCTTTTTTTGGATATGTTCTTGTGAATACCAGGGGGTCTAGATAAATAAAATCCCAAACTTTCACACTGACTTCTCTATCTGAAGTGTCGGGGGTCTGACACTGGGCCTGAGAGGCTACTAACCGAGTCAACAACTACACAACTCTTCTCATGTCTAAATCCTGATCAGGAGCGACTAGGGGAGAAATTGGGGGGACATTAGTTTCTCTATGCCATTCCGATGATAATTGTGTTATTCCCAAAACCTAGCTATCAGCCTCATTGTGGGGTTCACGTTGATTCATATGGATAGGTGGCACCCAACTATTATCCTCCCCTGCCTCTTCATCTATTCTTTGAATGACAACCTGTCGTCTTGTAGTAGGCATCACTATGAACATAAACAAGTTGAAGATTAGAAGTAAACACTTGAGACTTATCTCTATTGCACTATCTATATAAGAAATTAAGGTATCCATCCTAAATATCCGGTAGCCTCTTATTTATAAGTATGGTGCACGACATACCCATAAACAAGACTTTACTAGATATGGCTTGCAGACTCCCTAGGACAAACCTACTCTGATACCAAGTTTGGCATACCCAAACCTCGGGAGGTGAGATCGACACACGACGCCCAAGGGCCTGTGCTAACCAACATTCATTCTTACATATTTCTTTAGGGATCAGGGCGGACCAGGCCTCCCAATATAGTACCAATTCATAAATATTAATAATTGATTGTGGAAGCAATCTTATAATTTTTCATATATATATATATATATATATACACACACACATACACACATATACACACACACACACAAAAACACATACATACATAATTGTTGCCAATAGAGTCATGATCAATATTTATATACATCAATACTGGGGGTGTGCACCACACTGCAGTAATCATGAATCATGAATCATGAATGTATGCATGTTTTATAAAAATCAAGCCATTCATTGCAGCTATGCATTAAATATTTAATATAATGCAATGTCATTCCGCCACTCTTTGGGGCATGTCATCTCGTATCGTACCCGACCTTGAAGAGGACTCAGTAAGGTTTTATGTCTTCATCACATCGTACCCGGCCTAGGAGGACTCGATAATGTTTCATATTACATGATTCTGTACCCAGCCTCATAGGAGATCGGTGATATCGCCTAGCACATCATTCCGTACCCGGTCTCATCGGGGGATCGGTTAAGTAATATAGATACACATATATAAAAGTACAATTCAAGGTCAAATATAAGAGATATCAAAGTTAAACTCAGAATGAACCATATTTACAACCTCAAGATATTATCCGGAAGCATCTTAGACGGAACAAGAAAATGCCACAGGTAAAGAACATACAATAACATGAACAATGTTTCAAGAAAGACTTAGACTAATTAAGGCATAAAACATAGGATCACTTGGAAAGAAGCGCTTATATCAAGTCATGCCAAGGAAAGAGGCTGCCTTATATACCTTTTCGAGGAACTACCTACGCTTCCTTAATCCTCCACTTCTATAGTGATTATCTTTACTTCTAATGAAGTCTCCAAAATCAGTCCCACGAGAAAATAGATTGTACAGTGATGATCACAAGCCCTTTTAGGTTTTTATTCTAGCCCCAAACCATATAGGAAATTCTTAGTAAACTTGAGAGCATTTTGGGTACTAAACCTGATAATGTTGTATATCCTCAAAAAAGAGAAAGTTGTGCTGCTTTTATATTCAGTCTAGAAACTCCACCGCCCCACGTGCCAAATGGGTTGCCACGCCCCGTCCTTTGCACCCGGTGGGATAGCTGACGCAAATACGATGAAATGTAATCACCTTATTGTCTGTTACTATGGCATGATTGGCTGCACTAAAGGGCAAACTTGTCAATATTTCAACTTCATGAGTGGATAAAGAGTGTGGGGTGTAACACCGCTGCCTTAAATTCAAGACTTTCTATTTAAACAGATGTTGGATACTCCAATGATCCATACACACCTCACAAAAATACGTCATAAAAGTAATGCCTCAAAATCTTGAGTGCGTGTACAATAGCTGCTAACTCCTAATCATGCACCAAGTAGTTCTTCTCCTGGGGCTTTCACTATCATGATGCGTAGGCAATCACCCTACCGTCATGCATTAACACACACCCAATGGAAACCCGTTAAGTATCACTATATACCGTATAGGGCCCGATCCTGAAGGAATAACCAATAATGGAGTTGTAGTCAAAGCTGTCTTGAGATTTTGAAAGCTCTCCCCGCACTCAGCCAACCAACTGAATGAACCACCCTTCTGAGTCAAATTAGTCAATGGGGCTGCAACACAGTAGTAACGAACAAAACCCAATGAGCTCCTGATCTCCGTAGCAGTAGAAGTTTTTGGCCAACTCTGAACTGCCTCAATCTTCTTCGGGTCCACCTTGATGCCATCATTAGATACCACATGATCCAAGAATGCCACCTAGTACAACTTAAACTCACACTTGGAGAACTTAGCATACAACTTCTTCTCTTTCAAAGTCTGGAGCACAATCCTCAAATGCTGCTCATGCTCCTCCCTACTACGGGAATACACCAATATATCATGAATGAACACAATGACCAAAGAATCAAATGCATGAAAGTTGCTGCGGTATTATTCAACCCAAATTACATCACCAAAAACTCATAATGCCCATAACGAGTCCGGAAAATAGTTTCAGGGATGTCCAAAGCCTTGATCTTCAACTGGTGATACCCCGATCTCATGGAAATCTTCGACAACACCCTGACACCCTGAAGCTGGTAAAATAAATCACCAATGCGTGGAAATGGATGCTTGTTCTTGATGGTGACCTTGTTAATTGCCTATAGTCAATACACATTCTCAAAGACCTATCTCTTTTCTTAACAAACAATATTGGTGCACCCCAAGGTGACACTAGTCCTGATGAACCCCTTATCCAACAACTCGTGTAACTGCTCCTTCGATTCCTTTAACTCAGCAGGAGCCATACGATACGGAGGAATAGAAATAGGTTGAGTGACTGGTGCCAACTCAATACCGAAATCAATATCCCTAGTGGGTGGCACACCCGATAGGTCTACAGGAAACACATTACGAAACTCCCTCATTACTGGAACTGACTCAACAGTAGGAGTGTCAGTACTAACATTTTTGAAAAAAAACATCCCTTCTCAACCATCCGCTGAGCCTTCATGAATGAAATCACTCTACTAGGTGTGCAACCAAAAGAACCCTTACACTCCAACTTCAGCAACACTGGCATTGCCAACGTTACAGTCTTAGTGTGACAATAAAGAATAACATGTTACGGAGATAACCAATCCATACCTAATATCACATCAAAATCCACCAAATCTAATAATAGAAAGTCAACTCTCACCTCTAAACCACAAATAGTGACCACAAAAGACCAATAAACCCGATCCACCATAATAAAATCACCAACAGGTGTAGACACATACACATGAGCATCAAGAGAGTCATGAGGCACATCCAGACAAGAAACAAAGTATGATGACATATATGAATAAGTAGAACTAGGGTCAAACAATACGGAAGCATCCTTGTGGATCATAGAAACAATACCTGTAATCAATGCATCAGAAGCAACAACCTCGCTCCTCCCTTGAAAAGCATAGCATCTAGCCTGACCTCCACTAGACTGAGCTATCTCTCTAGGATGACCACTTCCTGGATGACCTCCACCCCGAGCTGGCTGAGCGGGTGGTATAGCAACCGGCGCAAGAATCATAGTCTGTCCTCCTTGCTGCCCTGAACCTCTGTGGAGACGGGGGTAGTATTTCCTGACATGCCCAAACTCTCCACACTAATAATGACCTCTGACCAAAAATGACTACGGGACCTAAGTCAGACCCTATGAACCAGAATAACCACTAGAAGAACCTAGTACATACAAACCCTAAATGGATTGAGCGCAATGAGAAATCTACACTGAAAGTATACTGAATGAAGACTGCACGAAAGCTCCTCCACTGGGTGGTGGTGAATGATAAATCAGCCTACTAAAATGGCCTCTCTTAAATCGACCTCACCCTCCAGACGAGGCACCATCATAGCTACCTAAATGTTGGGACCTCTTGTCCCTACCCTGCATCATTTCCCTAGTCTCACTGCGGATGCGCTCAACACAACGTGCTATCTCTATCACCTAGTGAAATAAAGGGCCTCTATAGCCATAGCAAGGTAAATACTAGGGTGAAGACCCTCAATGAACCTCCTTACTCTCTCATCCTCAGTGGGAAAAAAATAGTAGCATGAAGACAGATCTGTAAACCTCATCTCATACTCACTAACCGACATTTAACTCTGCTGTAGGTACTCAAACTGCCTAATCAACTCCTCTCTCCTTGTCTGTGGCACATACTGCTCCAAAACGACCCTGGAGAATGAGCCCAAGTAAGAGGATGTGATCCTGATGGTCGACCCAAATCATAAGCATGCCCCTACCTCTTTGCCGGACCCTGCATTTGTAAGACGGTGAAATCAATCCCACTAGACACGACTAGTCCCAAATTGCGGATGTTGAAGATCAATTTTGACCCTCCCTTTAAAATCTAATTTACTTGTACTTAATAATTTACAATAAATGTTTTGGAAGTATTTTCTATCAATAAATACCTATTTTTACAAATTGATTAAGTATTAATTTGAAATTAATCACCTAGTATTAGTATTATATAATTACAAATGTACTTACTATTTTAATATTATTAAAATAATCTTTTGTACACACCTCATAGGCTTTATAATTAATTTGACAAATTATTTCTCAATTTTAGTTAAACATGCTACTATGTTAATCAACGCATTAATTTAGAAAATAAAATATTTTATAAATAATTAATTATAATAATTAGTAGTATATTTGATAATAATAATTTTACTATATTTTATTGGATATTAATTAAGTTTAATTAAATTAATTTTAAAGAGGTTAAAGACCAAATGTCTACAATTGTAATTCGTTAATTAATTACACAAGGGCCATTTCTTAAATTAATTTCAGCCCAATGTGCAAGCCTAGATCCGCATATGGTCTAGTCCAAACAACCCCTTCTCTCCAAGTTGGCAATCCGCCCCAACCCATTTGAACCAATCAAAGCATGCCACATCACCGGTCTCCCACACTCACAAAATAAGCTGTTACAACCCAAATTCGCGTAGCTTAGATCACATCGTAAGTTAGTCGACGTAAATCCAAGAAGATATTATCTTTGAGATGATAAGAAGTTAATCCTATTGGTCTTAAACGATACAAGGGTGTATAAGAGTGGTTAACAAGTATTTGAAGTTAAACGAATCAAAGATGTTGTAACCCGTATTTTTGGGTAACACTAGAGGTGATTAACTATCCTAAGAGGTCTTGTTTTAATGTATTTGAATCATATAATATCTGTATCATAAGTCTTGAAGTCAAGCGAGTTATGAAACAAAAGTCGATAAAAGTTGTCACAACTTAGGTTTATAATTTTACTTAAACTTTAGGTCAAATGTTACTGCATTTTTCTCCCAATGTGCTTGGAATTATGGGGTGATCTACCTATAAAATTGAATATCTATGAGTCTAGTTTCCAACGCATTAAACCGTTCGTCGATACGATCTCGGAATAGAGAGATATTCGCGTTTTCGCGAGAGTGCGCCAAGCTGCTCTCTATGGGGCCCACATAGGCGGTTTAAGACATATGGATATATATATATGATACCTCAACCCCGTTTTAAGTCATTATTTTTCAGTATATTCAGACCTTATAACCCTAAAAACAGTCTCTCAAGGTTCTCTCATGATCCAAGACCCAAACAAAGGGCAAACAACACAAATCAAATGTCGGGAATCCCGTGGCGCTAGTAAGTTTCTTGTTCTTCTTGTTGTTGCTGATTTTTGTGTTGTTCCAGCTCGTGTGGGAGGTTGTTTTAAGTGTTTTATGTCCTGTAAATACACCTTCAAGTTTTTAATATCAACCCTAGGTGATTTCAAGTCTTCTAAAGTAATTCTAGTGCCGAAAAATCCGAATTAATTGCTAGTTTCGCTTCCTTGTTCTCGTGGCAGAATTGAAGGGATATTTCGTGGAAAATTAAGGTCAAATTGGAGTTGTTCTTTCTGTTTAAAGGTAAGTAACCTCTTACTCTATATATATTTAAGATTATCCAAGTTGCGGCTAAGTCGTTGAAGCTAGAACTTGTGAAATATATATCGAAAGGCTTGGTAGTAATGTTGTTGGTTGGTGGACTGTTTTGGAGGCTCAATATGATTATTAATGATGTTGTTTGGGCTGTTTGGTGATTGTATTGACTTGTGGGAAGTCATATAAATAGGGGAGGTGCTGTCCGTTTCATCGTAAAATAGGTTGCGGTCGATACATAATAGTTACGACGCTTAAACGATAATGATAGTGTCATTTCTCTTATTGTAGACTAAGGAGTCGTGACATTTGCATAGCTTGAGGTTGGGCAGTATATACAAGGTATGTGAGGCTATCCCCTTCATTCTTTTGCACGACTCCGATTGTACATAATGTAATGAACGAGCTCCCAAAGATACTCTACTCTTAGAAGCTAGCAGTACTTACATTGCTGCCCTTCTTATGAAACGATTGATATTGATGTTACTTCTCTTATTCTTATATTATCAATGTTGTTGGTAGTTCCTGATTCTTATAAGATTCTTGATGAAGAGTTAATCCTAATAACGTGTACGAAGGATACCAACCTTATGTCACTCCAAAAGGTTCAAAATGTGATTCCAATGAGTCCAGCATGCATCATATATATGTATCTATTTTACTCTACCGAGCCGCGCTATAGTTGGCCGGGTACGACACCTATTGTGCAACCACTGATCAGTTGGGTTTTACCGAGCTCCACGTGGCCGGGTATGATTCTACCGAGCCCTATGATGGCCGGGTACGTTTTACCGAGCCTATTACGGCCGGGTACGATATGATGATGGTGATGCCCACAAAGGCGTATGTTTTAAAAGTTTATGTATATATATGTATGTATCATGTGTTTCATGTCAGTAGCCCTCAGAGGTACCCAGATGTCACAGGTTGTATATTCCCTATCCCTGTTTACATTACTGTTCTTACTTATGCTTTCCTGCCTTACATACTCAGTACTTTATTCGTACTGACGTCCCTTTTATTTGTGGATGCTGCATGTCGTGCTGCAGGTCCTGATAGATAGGTAGACACAGCTCCCCCACCATAGTAGGCTGTCCAGTTCAGTGGTTATTGGCGAGATCCCTTCTCCGGACTTGCCGTGGTCTTGGTATGCATTTTTGTTATAGACATTATGGGTATGTCGGGGCCCTGTTCCGGCAATGTTGTAGAACTTATGTTCCTTTAGAGGCTCATAGACAGGTGTCGACTCATGGTAGCTCGTACCTTATATATAGTTTCTTGACAATCTTGTCGTCCTATGTTATGTATGTTCATGACATTATCTTTCATTGTTGGATGTTCATGATCCATGTCTACCATTTATATTGATCTTGTCGGCCCTTAAAGATAATAAGGAAGGTTAGATAAAATGTACGTTGGTGCTCGGCAAGTATGGCCCGGGTGCTAGTCATGACCCTCCAGTTGGGTCGTGACACAAGCACAACTGATCTAAGCCGTTTATTCCCTAGATCAACTCACAATTTTATTCTACTTTCCTCTTTAATTTTTAAAACACCCAGAGACTTAATCTTGACCATTGGATCACAAGGATCCAACGGCTACCAAAATTCTTTACAAAACTAATTTAATCCATAATTATCAGGGCCGTTGATCTAATGATCCAACGGCCCAGATTCATTCTCACAATCTTATCCTAGAGACGGCCAACCCCCATTCCCCTAACCCTAATCATTCACTCCAAAGACTCAGGCGCCCCTTTCCCCTTCTTCTCTCATCTCTCGCAAACTCACCAGACCCGTCAATCACAAAACCTTGCACTAATTAGTGCAAGGTCATGAATCATGACCAGAAATTATTCCTTCTGCCTTCATTACCCACGATTCTCGCCGAATCCTTGCCCGTTTCGCCTTTGAAATTCAAATCCCCTAAATCTGAAACCCTAACCTAGAGATGAAACTTCAAATCATCTATGGTTTTTCAAATCCATGGCATGCATGGCCATCCGTCTTGTCTCTATACTACGAATCTCATCACTCTCTTTCCATTTTCACCATTTAATTTCAAAATCCCTAATGTTGAAGTCACAGACCAAAGGGTGAAATCTCAAATTGTCCGAGATTTTCTTGTGTTATGTCAAATGAAAGCGCATGGGAGCCTCCTCAGAACCACATTATGATTATTAGAGGTCCATAAGTCAAATGCAATTACCTCTGGATATTGGGACTTTACCCGATGGATGTTTCCTTCAACGGTCAACTTCCTCTCTTCTCAGATAAAAATCCCTTACCAATTTCACCTCTGTCTATATGGTTTTTACTCGCCTATGCTTGCATCATCTAGTAGTCGTCATCTTCCACTATTGAGTTTGAATTGCTTAAATCCTAAGCCATTAATAGAACTATAAATAGAGCCTTGATTTCTCTCACCTAATATAACCTAAGAACCACCTAACAACATTGAACAACTTACAATCACACAAAATAATAGTCTAAAGTTTCATACGAGTTAAGAGACTAGGTTTCTTTTCTAGTTTGATCTCTATTCCTTTTTGTTTCCGAGTTTCTTCACTGCTCAAGAGCCTGAAATCTTGATTTTCATACGGCTAAGTTAGAAACTCTGTTTGGTCTGCTGCCCTAGAAAAGGTCAGTGTACTTCCACCTCCTCTCTAATTGCTTCATTCAAAAATCATGAACATACTACTGTCTTTCTGTTAATTGCTTCATTTATGATGTTTGTCATTAATCTATGATTTTTTTATTCTGGTTCATAATGATTTGTTGATGATCTGTGATTTGCTATTATGTTTTCATCAGTATTGATTAAGTTGCTATGTGACTTTATGACTTATATTCTGTATTAAACAGCCTATGCGATTAAGCTGCTTAACTTGCCTTAGTGACTTCTCATATCTACCTAGACTTCAGACTTTCCTCTAATGTTCTGTTATAATCTTCATGCCTATCATACTGTATTCTTTTGAGTTCTGATGTTCTATACTTGGGGTTGCTGTTATATGATTCTAGCTTGAACATACATGAAAGTACATAGTGTGCATCACTTGGTTAAGGCTTGTGAAGTTTAAGTGTTTAAATGCTTTTCTTCTTTGTATAAATATATGTTAACCTGTAAGCATTCTTTGAGTCGTCACTATGAAAGCTTTATATCCATGTCTAACTATTAGTTGTATCTCTAAGTAAGAAACAATCTTACTAGGATAAACTTATGTGAATATCAGTTATCACTCTATACATGTTTTGTTATGATCAGGTTATCTTTCATGAATTAGGTTATAGCCATGTTGAATGTTTAACTATTTTATAAGTTGAATGCAACTCTACTATGCCTAGCTATTAGTCGGTACAGCTGAGTTTAGTCTGCTTAGTATGATGTTTCCCTGTTCATAAATCCTTAATGATACTAACAATCTAATTTTGTAATGGTTGAGACTCATTCTATTTTGTGAGATCATAACTTTGGTTGAAATCTCTATATGTGTGGATGAATGAAAGTCTGGCACAAGTCTTTGTTTATCCCTCATGACTTGATGCTTTTGAACACTGTTTTGAAACTACACTCCATTCTCTCTTTCTCTATTAATCTGAATTGAATCCGGTCTTGGAGAAACTTCTTGTTATCACTGATTGAGTACAATAACTTACCTATTTCATTACACTCCTATAAAGAAGTGGTTCTATTTTCACTTCTAAAATGAAGTGAGTGATGGTTTGTGATCCTGTTAAGCACTCTTAGGGAATTCCATTCTTTATCTATAAACTTGTAGTCATGTTATAAGTTCTGATTATACTCTGGTGTTCCTAATAATACCTGTAGAGGCTCATGATTATAACTGTTTGTTTGAAATCTTTGCCGATGTTTTCAAAGGGTTCCAAATAGTATTGAACTATGCGTGCAAGACATGAGTTAAACCAAACTGTGATCAATCTATTAAGGCAATAGCATCTGTGATCAATCTATTAGGGCAATAGAATCTGCATCCCTAAGCTGTTGCAGCTCTAAACTATGTGCTATTTATCTATCTTTGAGATATTTGATTCCAATTGTTTGGTTCTTTAGCAAAAATAGTATGATGTTCCTGCCTATGTGTATATTTAGAAATTTGAGCTTCATGTCTGCCTAGTATGTTAATCAATCACTTAGAACTCTAAGTATTGTTATAAGAAATGGAAAATATTTTTGTGTTCTTCATATTATTCTATTAAGAAGAGGGTATGCTTCTTTGGTAGGGAATATTATAGTAGCTTATTTACATTGAAAGAGCCTTATTGGCACTCAAAACTATAGGGAGGAATGAGTCGTTAGTGGTTAGGGGTATTTGGGAGTAGAGTTTAACTCTAAGTTGGGCTGCTCTCCCTGGCACCAGCATTGCCCTGGGCCTTGAGACCCTTGGGAACTTTGAAGTGCCGGGGATTTTAAAAGGGGCATTGACCTTGAGTGGAATTCTCTCCTTAGCCCTTAATTCATTGACACATGTAATTATCTTTGGGTTTGGCGTTTAATGACAACGAAAGGTGTTCAATGTGAGTCACTTACTATACATAACCACCACATTAGTATAACCTCCTTAGTGTTTAAATACTGTTAATTATCTTACCTTTACTCTTTGCTTTGCAAATTTCATGCATGGGCATGCATATAGTACTGTCTCTCTAATGACCTTCTCTTTTTATTTTTTAATATGTACAATGGATTAGGCTTGCTGAGATCTTAAGGAACTCAGGCCCAAATCTAGCATTGCTATATCCTGGGAGTCCAGAGTTAGATGTCATCCCTATTACTGCTGGGCCTACCTCTTTGAGGCCCAAATACCAGAGTCCTTTATGTCCCTTTACTCCTTTATTTACTGCTTTTGCTATTCTATAGCTCTACTATGTCATTTTTCTTTATTGTGTTCCTATTGTTTTATCTCACATGTATACAACATTTATATATTGGATTAAATGATTTAGTAATTAACCATTCGCCCGCTAATCATGAACTATTATTATTAATTAATCGTGCTTTGCTAACTCTTCTTAAGGACTTTGAAGCCCAAAGGCCTAACAAAAGGTGGCAGTCCCTCTTTCAAAAAGAAAAAGCCAGAACTGAATCACCAGCTTAATGTTTCTAAAAAAGAAATCAACTCCTTTCTAAGATCAAGGTGCTACCACCCCCAAAAAGGATTTTCAAACGGTTCTTTCAATCCCAATATTTAAAACCAAGGTATATCTTAGGCTTATTTTAATAAAACCTTCACCTCATTAGAGTAATATGAACTTCTATGCTTTAAGAAATAAAATATTTTAACTTAGCTTCTCTTTTGCACATTTTCATACAAACACCCCATCTTTTAAAGCTCTTTGCAAGCATATATATATATATATATATATATATATATATATATATATATATATATATATATTAATAGTGTTTTCCTAAGATTCTTCTATAAACCCATACCTCTTTAAACTACACTCTTCCCTTGTAGGTATTATGTCCTAATATATGGTAAGCTACACTCTTTAAAAATTAGTTAAGCATAGTACAAATAATTAGTCCTAAATCTAGTCTAAGTCCTATGTAGCTACCTCAGGTAGATTTTAAGGGGTTCCTAACACCTTCCCTAAGAAGAACAAGAACCCTTACCCATAATCTCACCGGTTAGCAGACTAATAATGAACATGACCTTTAGTAATTAAATAGGTACCCTAGTATACCATTAGGTATTAGGTGGTGACTCTCTTTCGTCAACAATAAAGAAACCACAAGTTGAATCTTGTTTTGACTAGTGCAAAATAGGGTGCAACACATGGCGACTCTGCTGGGGAATTCACACTTAGGTTCTGTCCTTAGCAGACTTAGACTGAATTTGGTGCTTAGATTTGTTTATACATTGCTTTAACTGTATTTAATTTGCCGTTACATGCTTACCTACTTATTTTCTTTTTATGCTTGCTTATTATTAAGTTTATTATTGATACACCCTTATCTGTTACCACTTTACATATACTGTCATCACACTTCTTCCTATCGAGTCTTGTCCATACACTATCACAGATAATGGCACACGAGGGTTGTATTTTACACCTCTCCGAACGTTCTTTTCAAAATTCTTTAGTTTCAGAGAATGCCTTTGATAGGTCAACTGACAGAACTTCTCGCAGTCTTCAGTCCAACTCAAAAGTAGGAAACACTCTACTATAGCACATATAGGTTATATTTAATAAACCTTAGGTGGTTGGTCCGTGGCATCGACAAATAATTAGGAAAACCACCCTAATGTCAACGGGTCACGCACCCAACAACATGACTTCTATGGAAAGACGAACAAACATGGCAAGACACCTAAAGATCCAAAGCAAACACTTACCAAAACCTTTCTTTACCCACTTCAGAAATGGAAATCAACCAAAACATCCCCGAGATCAATATGGTGATGGGAGTGCCACACTAATTGAACTAGTGGTGGAAGAATTTCTGCCGAGAACACAAAGATGAGGTTCGGACACACCTGGGAGCACCGATCACTTTGCTAAACATTCAAACAGACATGGTGATCACTTGCCTACTGATAGAGTTTTGGGATCCGGCTAAGATGGTGTTCAAGTTTGATGATTGCAAGTTAGTACCAACATTGGAAGAAGTTACTAGTTTTATGGAGCTGCCATTTAGAGGGAGGAGACCAATACTACCAGTCACTATGCTTAGTTATAGGTTCCTAGATGCTCTGGGTCTGGCTAACAGTCGAGGCCTGATAAAAATGGAGGAGGGATGGGTGAGCCTAGATCAGCTATTCGATAGGTTCGGACATCGTGAACGCTATGAGTGGTATTCGGGGGAATTTTAGTGTGACAAAGTGACATAGGAGAGTTTTAGGTCGATCACTTTCTCATTGGCACTATTGGGATTGTTGGTCTTCCTGCAGAGAAGAGGTCGGATCTACATCAACTTGTTACTTATGGTTCAGGCAACCTTCCGTGGAAATCTCCAAGCTACTTTGGTATCGATGGTTCTAGCTAAGATTCTAAGGGCTTTATCTGCATATGCACGAGGGTATGATTTCTTTAAGGGTTGTAATTTACTGCTTCAGATCTGGGCCAGAGAATATTTCTTCCAGCCAGAGGCCATCACTGACTACTTTGTGGGCGTCAGCAATATGATCCGCAGCCAGAAAGAGAGGATGAGACATTGGGTCTCCGCACATGGACAAGAATAGGGGAGAGAAATGCTGACCAATCTAAGTGGAGAATGGGTCAATCGGAAGATGTCATGGTTAGGAAGGAGGGAAATCTTAAGGACCCCTCAGAAATACTTCATTGAGTTGATAGGACTTGAGCGCATCTAACCATACTCGCCATTGCGGGTTCTCAGACAGTTCGGGACGACGACACCACTATATGAGGATAAGTACAACAAACAGATTCCAATACCAATGATAAGAAGGCTTCAAGAAGAGTGGAACAATCTAGTCATAATGCCGATGGGTCAAAACTCGAGGTGCACTCCGGAGTATTATGTCTGGATCAATGAGGAGGACGAGCTAGCCCGACCAAGCAGAGAGGGCATAGCCTAGCTAGAGGACGCAATGGTTGCTTTGCAAATCTACCATGAGATTCTGCCACATTACCTTGTGACCACCTCGATACGACGTCAAGTGCTCCCAGGATCCATCGATCACATGCTACCACCTGCTAAAGATGATGACCGGGTAGTGGAGTGCATCCAGATAGAATCCGAGAAAGATCTGTATGGAGACCTAGGAGAAGAGTCTGAGTTTAACATTGACGAAGAGGAGTTTGAAGAAGATACGGAGGAAGAGACAGAGGAAGAAGAGGAGATGGGAAATGATTCCGGTGATGGTTACTAGAAGTTGGTTGATTTCCCCATCTTTCCCACATTGTGTCTTTATCCCCAATTTTCTTAATTTTCCCTAAGGGCAAGTTGTTCAAGCCCATGAAGTTATGAATATCAAAAATAGTGATGTAACCTCTATTCCCACTTATCTCAATCCAAACATTATCAATGAAAACAAAACTTGCTTCGCATCTAAATGTGTCAAGTCTAATTGTTTGTCAAACATTCGTGATTTAGGCCCACCTCCGTCAATGAGAGGTCCCACGAATTCTAGGAAAATGCACTTGCATGAATATGTGAATTAACAGCTCTATGTGATCTTCTGCCTGTATAAATGAAGAAACTAACTTCTTTTTCTTTTTCTTTCTTTCTTTCTTTTTCGTTTCTTACTTTCTTATTTCTCCCCAAAAGAAAAGTTGGTTTGTGTCGACCCAAAACAAGTAGAACCACCGTACAACTTAAGATCAAAGGGGAAGATATCTACTACAAAAAACCCGACCAAACATGCTCTGGTCATAGCCAATAGACCAGGGCGATTGGGAGAGAAGGACGATACAAGGAATGATGAACACGTGGCCAGGATGGGCCAGGAGATGGAGTCTCTAAGGGAGGAAGTATAACATATCATGGAACTAGCACATCTTGCCGTGACAATGGTCCCTCAACCACCCCGCTTTCCTTCTTTGGATTCAATCCCCGACCACTTTCCTTCCATATCACGCAAAACCAGCAACACCCCGATTTCAGTCCCACCACTCAAATCATACCTCCAGTAACCCCCGCGAACCCACTAAATTCCCCTATATACACTCCGTACATACCATAGTACGTTCAAACGCAACAAAACCCACCTATTACCACTAACACAACTCACATCCCTCCATGTCACAGAGTCACTTTTACCACTCACCCAAATCAACACATACCCGTGGCACATACCTAAATCAACACATACCCGCCCATGAGCGATATGTTCCTCCTGTACATGTCGTTTATGAACCTACCTTTACAACAACTGTCACGGTCATGGTTCCTTATGAGATTGACCAATACGCTAAGATAGAAAGGGAAGCTAGGCCTAAGGAGGAGGAGTCAGTGTATGAGCAGCTATAAATCTTAAGAAAACAAATGAAGAACCTCCAAGTCGCTCGGGGAAGTGAAAGTTTTGACTTCGAGGATCTGTGTATCCATCCGGATGTGGATATGCCAGTAGGGTATAAGCCTCCAAAGTTTGATATCTTCGACGGGATGGGTGATCCTCACACATATTTGAGGGAATATTGTGACAAGTTAATTAGAGTGGGAATGAACGAGAAGTAGAGAATAAAGTTGTTTATAAGGAGCCTGACGGGAGAAGCACTTACCTGGTATACTCGACAAGATCCACAAAACTTGAGAACATGGCAAGATATGATGGAAGATTTCATGAATCGCTTTTGATTCAACACAGATATCACTCCCGATAGGTTTGCACTAGTAAACCTAAAGAAAAAGCCGTCCGAGTCATTCCAAGAATATGCACGTCGGTGGAGGTCAGAAGCCGCCAGGGCACAACCTCCATTGGACGACTATGAATTAACCAAGTATTTGATCATGGCCCAGGAATGGATATGCTTTGAAACAATGATGGGACAAAAATTCCCCAAACTGGTCAAGATAGGAGATTTCTTAGAAGAAGGTATAAAATTTGGCAATGTACAATCCATGGCTGCACTACAAGCGGTCAGCAAGGCAATCCAATCAGGGTCAATAAGTAGCGGAAAGAAGGAAACAAAAAGTCTCAGCAGTCGTCCCTTACTATTAACCCAACCCACATCATGGAAATACTTCTTATTACACGAACAATCATTCACCACTACGCGCTTATGCTCCAGTCTACAATACCCATCCATATTACAACCCCAACCTCAATATAACCCTCATTGAGCCCATAACAACCCGAACCCACAACGACCATATGCTCATGTCCAAACCACCACTCACAAAAATTGACCCACTTATGAACCACGCCCTCATCCCAATTTTGAAGAGAGAGGTCCCAGAAATTATACCCTGATTGCTGAGCCTCTGGCTCAATTGTTCAAAAAATTGAGAAGAGCAAGATTGATACATCCAGTGGAAGGAAGGGTTCCTGAGTATCCCTTAAATTATTTTGATGCAACCAAAAGGTGCGTGTACCATTCAAACGTGCCTGGGCATGATACTAAAGATTATTTCAAGCTAAAAAATGAAATCGAAACACTAATCAAGAGCGGAGCCATCCAGTGCACTCTGGCTGAGCTCAATGTGAATCGCAATCCACTGCCAAATCACCAGAATTAGGGGGTTAACATGATCACCTTGGATGAAGAATATGATTTGAAAGGAACTATTGTCACAATAGGAAATGTAGAGGCCGCAAGAATCCCGTCTTGAAGGACCCCGATGATCACAGTACACGTAACACCCACGGTGACGGTCCAGACTTACCAGCAACAACCTGCCATTGCTACAGGGGATGAAGAGAGTCGGGAACACAAAACTGTCTCATGGACATACTAGTAAAAGGGGAAGGCCATGATGACAGACTCTGCAGCAACCCATGGTATAACTAGGTCCGGGAGATGTTATGCTCCTGAAGATGCAAATCGAGGGAATTTGGGAAGAGAGCAGATTCAAAGGAAGGAACATAACAGACCCAGAAGCCGCAGAATTCTAGAAGAGAATGTCAACCAAAGAGTACTCCATGGAGGAGCACTTGAAGAAAACTCCGACGCAAATATCAATCATGGACATGCTGATGAGCTCCGACAGCATAAGGATGCCCTGATTAAAGTACTAAGTGGGGTAAGCGTGCAAAGAAACACCACCAGTGAGGAGCTGGCTGCAACAATTGTAAAAATTGTCGAAGCAAATATGATCACTTTCAGAAGAGACAAACTTCCTATCGAAGGCGTAAGCCACAACAAAGAGCTTCCTATCACTGTCAAATGTGGGGACAAGGTGGTGTTCTGAGTACTGGTTGATGGAGGGTCAGGAGTCAACATCTGTTGCTCTCTACTATGCGGGAGTTGGGAATCCATATGAGGGAAGTCAAGGAAAGCCATATGCGGGGTAAAGGCTTTTGATGGTTCGCAAAAGGATGTTATTGGAGAAATTTGTTCCCATATTGTTTCAAGTAATGGATATTTTTTCTTCATACCACTTGCTGCTAGGAAGTCCCTGGATACACATGGCAGGGCCGTCCCATCCACCCTACACCAATGCATGATATTTAAGTGGGAATGTGAGGAGATCGTGGTCCATGACGAATGGGGTCAATCAGTTTATTTGGAGCACGCAGTCCCATTCATTGAAAGGCTAGGCAGGGTTGCTTTCCATGCAGTGGAAATCATGCAGACCACCGAAATAGACGAGACTGAACAAAACACGGGAATGCAGTCGCCGTATAGGTCAAAGATGGCTGTGAGGGAGATGATGAAATATGGATACAGACCAGAAGCTGGTTTAGGATCCAGGTCATATGGGATTACAGAGCCAATTGAACCAAATGGGCAGAAAGGAAGGTCTGACATAGGATATCGGCCTCCGGTGGGGAAAACTCGTACTGGTAGTTCCGGGAAAAAGGTTTTTGTGCTAGAGCATGTTTCGGGTACGGGCCAAAGTTCAGCACCAGAAGATGATATCATCAATGGAATGGGAAGTTTGTTCGTAAATATGATTGAAGAACGCTGTGAAGGAACTAACATCAAGACACCAACCATCAGGAATGTCGGACCAGGAGAAGAGCTGCGAAATTGGACCGCCAGTCCATCTTTGGTTCGCTGGGAGTATTGGTAATGTGGAACTGTAAAAGTTTTCTTTGCTTCTTTTGAACGCTTAGATGTTCCTCTTTTGATGAAATAAAAAGAATCATTTTCTTAAAATATTGAAACTTTATTTACCGCTTCATTTATACTTAGTTTTTCTTTTTAGTAATAAAAATGATATAAACCCACGTTCCGTGATTGTGACATGTATCGAAACCGTCGAGCGAAATGACCTAGATTACAAAGATTACGACGAGAGTATTATCCCAGACAATCTCCCACAAGAGATTGAATAGCTGGAGAGTCAGAAAAAGCTCTACCTCAAAGAATGGAAGTAGTCAATCTCGGAAGCTAAGAAAACATGAAAGAAACCATAATCAACATTCATCTAGAAGCCGGACAGAGGGAAAAACTGGTTGAGCTCCTCCGACAATATATCAACGTGTTCGCATGGTCATATGATGACATGCCTGGATTAAGTACTGACATTGTCTTGCATCAACTTCCTATCGATCCCGCCAGACCTCCGGTCAAGAAACAACCCAGAAAATTCAAGCCCGATTTGAGTCTGAGGATAAAGGAGGAAGTAACCAAGCAGATAGAGGCAAATGTCATAAGTTTCACCAATTATCCCAGCTGGTTATCAAATATCATCCCAGTACCCAAGAAAGATGGGAAGATTAGGATATGCATGCATTACCGAGATCTCAACAAAGCTAACCCAAAGGACGACTTCCCTTTACCAAATATCCATATCCTCGTCGACAACTGTGCAAAGCATGAACTACAATCATTCGTGGATTGTTTCGTTAGATATGACCAGATCTTGATGCATGAGGAAGATGCAGAAAACACAGCCTTCACCAAACCTTAGGGATTTTACTGCTATAGAGTCTTGCTGTTTGGTCTCAAAAAAGCCGGTGCCACTTACATGAGGGCAATGACGACCCTTTTTCACGACATGATTCACAAGGAGATCGAAGTATATGTAGATGACATCATCATCAAGTCTCAAAAGAGTTCAGAGCACTTGGATGATTTGAAGAAATGTGTCGAGTGCCTGCGGAGGCACAACTTGAAATTGAACCCAGCAAAATGAGCGTTCGAAGTCCCTACTGGAAAATTGTCAGGCTTCAGCATAAGTAGAAAAGGGATAGAACTGAATCCATCAAAAATCAAGGCCATTCAGGAGTTGCTGCCACCCAAGAGTAAGAAAGATGTGATGAGTTTCCTTGGTAGATCAAATTACATTAGTCATTTCATATCTCGGTCCACGATAATCTGTGAACCCATTTTCAAGTTGCTGAAAAAGGATGCTGCCACAAAATGGACAGAAGAGTGTCAGAAAGCCTTCAACAGAATTAAGGAGTATTTGTTAAATCCACCAGTGTTGGTTCCTCCCGAGCCCGAGAAGCCGTTGTTACTATATCTATCAGTCTTGGATAACGCCTTTGGATGTGTGTTGGGACAGCATGACAAAACTAGGAGAAAGGAGCAGGTCATCTACTACTTAAGTAAGAACTTCATGCCATGCGAGGCCAAAAACACTTTGATAGAACGCACTTGCTTTGCTCTGACTTGGATCGCCTAGAAACTAAGGATTTATATGTCAGCATACACTACACATCTGATATCTCGGCGCGTCCCACTCAAGTACATCTTCCAGAAGCCGATGCCTACCAGAAAGCTAGCTAAATGGAAAATTCTCCTCAGCAAATTTGACATTGTGTACATAACTCAGAAGGCTATCAAGGGGAAAGCTTTAGCCGATCACCTCGTAGAGAATCCAGTGGACGGGGATTATGAGCAGCTCACTATCTATTTTCCCGATGAAGAGGTATTATTCACCGGAGAAGATATTACAGAGTCATACCCTAGGTGGAGAATGTTTTTCGATGGAGCAACAAACTTCAAAGCAGTCGAAATTGGGGCAGTCCTAATTTCGGAATCCGGGCAGCACTCTCCAGCATCAACAAAGATAAGATTCCCTTGTACTAATAATATGGCTGAATATGAGGCATGCATCGTTGGGATCAGAATGGCAGTCGACATGAACGTCAAAGAACTTTTGGTCATAGGGGATTCCGATCTATTGATACAACAAGTCCAATGGGAGTGGTCTACCAAAAATGTCAAGATCCTTCCGTACCTACACTACGTAAAAGAGCTATGCAAGAAGTTTACAAAGATTGAGTTCAAACATGTTCCTAGGATTCAGAATGAGTTCACTGATGCCTTTGCAACTATATCCTCCATGATTCAACATCCAGACACTTAAATATGCTCACTAGTCGAATATAGTATAATATAATATCGTATCCACAAGGATTGGAGTTAAACAGTAGTTTCATAGTTTATAGCTTGATTTCTATCCAAGATGATCGACAATTGAGATTTATGTGATTAAAACTAAAATTAACTAAGAGTCTAACTTATTGACGAATGACACTCGAACAAAAGTAAGCAAGTGGGAGAAAATAAGGATTGATTGTATAGGTGCAAGATAAATGTTTGGGACTTAACTCTAGTTAATTCACTTCTAATGTTCAAGTGACTATCTTGAATTCACTCAATTAGTAGTTCAAACGTTTAGTAGAAACTCCTCTATTGATTAAGTCTCAACCTCACAATATGAACCAATTTAAGCTCAGTGAAGATATGCAAGAATTCGTAGTGGATTGGTCTTTAGGAGAACCTCTCTCGATTATCCTCCTAACTAGGGTTAAATAATAATTCAACTAGCCTCTTTCGAGTATTGAGAAGAATTAATGAACTCAACCAACGAGATCACAAGTTATGCCTCTCTCGATTACATGAACATGTTAATATAGATGCAATAATTAAATCATCTAAAATGATTCATTACATAAAAACTAGAGTTATAATACACAAACAAATATCAATACACCAAATCCATCAAACCCTAAATAGAACTACTCCATAGATATGGAGCAATTCATCACAAGTATGTTTAAAGTAAAGGAAAATATAAAACGATCCAAACTCTTGTCTTGAGTGAGGATAGAATGATGAATTCCTTGTGCTCCTTCTTCTCCAACTTCTCCTTAGCCTCCTTAGTTCTTAGATGTGTCAAAAGTCCAGATAATTCTATTTTCCATGTATATATATCAATTAGGGTCGGGCCCAAACGAACACACCTTTTTCTACGCGAAATAGGACAATTCCGGGATTGGACGTGTGCGGCCGCGCACCTTGAGGTGTGCTCACACATATGGCCGTACACTTTAGACAGTGTTCTACCTGACTTGCACGCTCACGCACCTGGGTGGCGTCCTGCTCAATTCTTCATTTCTCTCGTTAAGTGCACTATTGTCCATTGATCCCCGAACACGATCCCAAGTTAATCCTTGGGCTTTTACTCAGTCTTCAAAGCTCTAGAATAGCTTGAATTCATTCTGAAACATCTACATAGCTAGGAATCACTCCTACAAGGCATAAAACTCATAATTAGTGCTAAACACTAGCGACTAAAGCTCAAACTCAATTGAAGTACAGTAAATTAGAGTGCAATAGGTGTCTAAAACACGAGATTATAGCCTACCATCAACACCCCACACTTAAACTATTGCTCGTCCTCGAGTAATCAAACTATACTTTATAAAGACACGACCTTTTTAAATAACTCTCCTAACTCATCATACCAAGACTATTTAAAATAGACTAAGCACAATAGTGTAACATCATAGCCTCAAAATTTTGACTCTCAAGTACCACACATTATTTATAACCCGCTCACTTACTCTAACATAGAGGTCAATGACATTATCTTTCCTTCATAAATTAAGTGCCCTCACATAACAACCGAGAGTAGTTTCACACACAATAGAAACTAAGAACAATTAGGAACTCAAGATAGAAAGAATTCACTCTCTCTCAGAAATAATATTCATATGCCACAAAAGATGCACCATAGGCTTATATTCTACTCTCTTTTCTTTAGTTTTTGTGTCCTTTAATTATAAAATAAGGTGATTTATGGTGTGCATTGCTAGATTTTCAGGTAAATGAAGTGTTGAGGAGAATTGAAATTTAATGAAGTGGATTCGTGCAAAAAGAGTGAAAGAAGTGGAAAAAGCTCCAGTAGAATCATATCTGTGCAGAACCATCCGCATCTGCGATAAATGGTCCGGATCTGCGGAACAAGACTTGCAAGGCAGAAATCGCATCTGCGATTGATGAACCACTTTTGCGGTTGCGCTTCTACGCTTGAAGACCGCTTCTGTGGAATAGCCATTTCCACCAAACTTCACTTCTGCAACCATGAATCCTCTTCTGCCGAACCGCGTATGCGGTTGAGTTCCACATTTGCGAAGCCGCTACTGCGGTGACATGTCCGCTTCTGCGGAATAGCTATTTTCACCAAATATCGCTTCTGCGTGTATAAATTCCGCATCTGCGGTGCCTCACCTGTGATGATTATTCTGCATGTGCAGCTTACGGGCTTCAGACCTGGGCAGGATTGACAATTCACATTTCCTTCGTTCCAAACCCACAAATGCACGACCTAGATTATTGGAGGCTTATCTTTGGCATATCTTTGGATAATTTTCAGTCTTTTGACTAGAGAAGACAAGTTTTGGAGTTAGGGTTCTTGCACACACACTTGGGTCTTGATGCTTTGAAGCTTTTGGTAGAGAATTTCTTACCCATTTATGTTCATTTCTTTATTTCCTTGCTTTGTATTGAATATCTAAGTGTGTAGTATTTTTTCCAACACTTGAATTTTTTTTTATGAAAATATACATATTTAAATAATGGATTAAATATCTTGTTGTGCTTATGTATTGAACCGTTTTTATTTATTATGAAGAGAGTTATTGTTTCTTTAATTATTCTTGTTCTTTAATGTTTCCATAGGGATTAGTTAACCATAGGACTCGCCCATTTACTTCGAATTTATTTTGAAAAAGATAATTTAGGGTTGGGAAAGATTAATTAACAAGAACTTGAGGCGTTGACCCTCACTTTATATATTCTACCTAGGGATAGGATTGAACTACTTGTAGCGATATTCGGGTGTGCTTAATCTCTTGATTGCTTTAGGTATAATTTAATTAGTATGTCTTGTTAGTCTCCGAAAGAAGCTAATATAGAATTATTACCCGAGGCTAATTGACATAAACTCGCTCATATTTGTAAAATCGTGAAATACATTGGATCGTTACTTGAGTGTAATTCACAATGCATCCATGCTTGTAGCCATTTATCATTTTACTTACTTTCTAGGTTAGTCTACATTTTCGCAATTAGTTATTAAATATTTTCTCAAAACCTTTCTAAGTATTTGGCTTAGCATAATAAGTGATAATTCTCTTACACGCTTAATTGCCTACATATTGTTCTCTGTGAGATTCGACCCTGACTCATAGTTGGGTAAATTATATTGCATGCGACCATGTCCATTTACTTTTTAGTAATGTATTTGGACTTCACCAAAATTGGCGCAGTTGTCGGGGAACAATTTGGCGTATTTAGGTTGTTTGAGAAATTAGCATACGTGCTTTGGTCCAAACTTGTGAATATTTGTGTAATTAATTTCTTATCTTTGTTTATTTTTCTTGTCTGTTTCTTGTTTATTTTCTTAATTTTGAAAAATGGCATCATGTAATGAAACTTTGTCGAATGGTAGTTGTTCATACTTTGATGACCCTTGTCCTTATTGTGGAGGACCACACTTTGGTGCAAAATTATTTAAATTCTCCCGGGGGCGGATTGTGCGCACAATCTCAAACCCGCGAGTGGGGTATATGTGATAAGTGTGGTGGTCAAAATGGCCATTGGGATAATTGTGTTTATTTGTCCTTCCCTTCCCCGAACCCCCGCTATGATGATTCTACCTTTTGTGATGATAATTATAGGGATATGGAAGTGGAAGAAAGTGAGCACGGTCAAAATAGAGAGTTCAAGCTCATGATAGAATGCCTACTTGAAGGAGGAAACAATGAGCAAAATGCCTTGGAGGAGCTTTTGGAAAATAGTCTCCAAAATGATTTGGCGCTGAAAGGTTGAACTCACAAATGGGAGAAAATCTTGAAGCTTTAGACGTCCAAGAAGCCTCGGAAGTGAATGATAACCAAGAACCTTCCTTAGAGGTTGAAGCTGAAAATCCTTCTTTGGCACTGGATCAAAATCAAGAAGAACTCTCAAATGCTCAAAACGAGAGGATGATGCTCATGTTGGAGGCCATTCTTGAAAATGAGCAGAAGCAAAACTTGGCACTCAAGGACTTAAAACAAGCACAACATCGAAATGATGAGACTATCTGCACTTTGGAAGATCAAATGAAATCATTGATTTGAAAGTGTGGAAAAAGGTCAAGAAGAGTCCAGCTTCGAGGAAGAAAGTGAGCTTTATTTCGAGAAATCAAGAATTGAACATCCGCCAACCGACTCCATTCTTGTTGGTGATGCCAAGAAAAATATAGAATTAGAGTCAACCAGTGTAATTAAAAATATGGTTGAAGTTGCCTCTAGTTCGGGGGAAAAAGAGGATGTCAAAATCCGGAAAAGGATGCAAGTTGAGAGTTTGATATCTTATTCCAAGCACTTTTCAACTTTAGACTTGTATGGTGATATGGGAATTGAGCCATGTGAATCCATGTGGGAAAAAGAAGAAATACAAAAGCCATACATCTTGCAATTTGGAAATTCAAGGACACAAAATGACATTCCTCAAACCCTGCTGCTCGTGGTCACAAGCTTAATTCCAAGTTAGGTGCCCAATTCATATCGTCCAAATGGCGAAAAAAGTTGTAAAGTTGATTCGCGTCGTGCAACGACGGTAAATGCGACGCTTGGTGGGAGGTAACCCATCGTTTTCAAATTATTAGTCTTTTTTAAAATTTTATTTTTTAGAATAGTTTACTATGTTATTTTTGACTAATCTGCCAAGTTTTAGAATTTTTTGGAGTGAACAAAAATAGTGGCTGCCCAGTTCTGGCAATGAGAAATCTGGTGAACCCACATCTGCGAAACTTTTAACGTAGATGCGGCCCCGCAGAAGCGCCTAGGGCATCGCAGATGCGCCTCTATCACAGAAGCAATCCTTTCTTTGCAGGAGCACTCACGCATAAGCGTGTTTTACACTGCATATGCATTAAATTCGCAGAAGCGGTTCGCAAGCCGCAAAAGCGTGGTCGCAGAAGTGGTTTAATTTCCACAGAGGCGGTCCGTCGGGTCTATTTTAAAGACCCATTGTCTTTCATCAGGTAAAATTCACAACCCTTTTCCCCAAAACTCAAAACTCCCTCTCATCTCTCACACAATCTGCTGGTCTCACACTCTATTGCTCTCACACAAGATACACATGTACCATCTTTAGTTCTCTCTTCTACTTTTATTTTCTTCTTCTTCTTCTTCTTCATTTTTGGGCTTCCATGTCCATTTTTCCACGGCCCTTGTTTTCCTTTCTCGATTATTGTAAGCTTTAGGGGTGAGAGACATTGGTTGAGTGTAGTTGTTTGTGTTGTTATTGTTGAAAATCATTGGGGAAGTTTGAGTACCCAATTGCTTCAAAGAATCAAAAATCACTCAGTGCTTGTCATGGATTCGAAAAATTGTCCGAAAGAAAATTTGTTACTATGTACCTTAAAATCATGTTTAATCAAGTCGTATGTTCATGTAGTGTACTAATTTAGAATTCTTAAGTATAAATTATGTGCCAAAATCAGGTTTGGAATTAAAACAATTCGGCAGTTGTTGGCTTTTGAACCCTCTAATGAACACCGCAGATGCGCAAAAAGGGCCGCACATGCGATGCCTATTCCGCAGGTGCGATCTCTTTTCAGAAGTGGAAGTTCATAGAAGCAAAAAACCTTTCGCAGACGTGCACCCGCACCTGCGACAAACCTTCCACAGGTGCGATGACTGGCAGAAATTTGCAATTCTAGTAGCTTTGCAACTGGAGCTTCCGGAGCCCGTTTGGCTTGATTCATTGGCCTAATTGCATTGTTTTGAATTGTTTAACATGGTGCTAATGCCCGACTAACTTTGTTTTAAATTTTTAAAGGTACTTTGATCTTAAAATAGACCCGAACATGAACGAAAATGCGGCAGTTGATTATGAAATTGAAGATATTGCTGATGATTTGAACTACGATGCCAGCAGATTCATGTCTTCCGAGTGCCAAAACCGGTATTATGATGTTCTCCTCATGAAGAAGCTCAAACTTGAGAAAAGAATTGCCGATGACAAAGTGGCGGAGCTCCTTCCGAATTTCCATGGCCGGCTAGTTTCAAGCGGCTGGACCTGCTTCATGCCCATTCCATGCAAGGCCAATGAGGAATGGGTTAGGGAGATTTATGCCAACTTAAAGCGTACACATTTCCAAAACCATGAACTTACAATAAGGAGCAAGATTGTGAAATTTGGAGTTGAAGAGATAAATGATGTCCATGGGCTTCATATTAATCCTCTCGAGCCAATGCGAGAAAGAGATACATGCAATGGTTATTGGCTAGTCTCAAAGCTTTGTCCTACAGTTCAAACAGTGACTTGGGCTAAAAATAAAAAAAAGGCATCAAATGTGGTGATTTCACAACTGAAGCAAAAATATTGTTGTATATCGTTGCGAGCAGAGTGTCTCCTTGTGGGAACGTGTCTGATGTCACATATACTAGGGCCCTGATAATTACTTGCATCCTTGATGGAATTCCAGTGAATGTTGGTCATTACATCCTTCGGGAGATGAAGGAATATGTGTTTCAAGGTGGCTCGACATTGATATTTCCATCATTAATTACAGAGTTGTGCAGGCGTACGCATGTTGAGGAATGGAATGGAGATCATTTGATGCCGACGGACAAGCCCTTTCACCCATTTAGAGTGATAGGAGAAGGCAGTATGGCAAAAATCAAGAAGAGGAAAATGGAGATTGTTGTAGGTGAGGGGTCCTCCTCATAGGCAGCACTGCCTGAGGGACCATTTGGGATGTTGAACTCACAGTTTGTCTCCATAGGTGACTTAGTGTCACAGCTCCCTAGTGGGCCCTCACACTCCCAACCTACGCCCGAGTATTTTACCGGGGAAGAAATGAAGACCTACCTGAAGAACCAGAAGAAGCAAGCAGAGTCGCAGGAGAAGTTGGCAGCTTCTGTTAGCAGGCTCGAGGCAACCTATGGCAACATGGCCAAGGCACAGGCAGACTTCCACAAGGAGAAAGAGAAAATTAAGAAGAAGAGCAAGTTTATGATAAATATGTGGAGAGGCATCAAGGCTGTCTTCAAATGGGGGCAGCCGAACAGGAAGATACCGGTCGAGGACAAAGATGATAGTGAAGAGTATTCCTTCAAGTCGAGTGATGTTCATGCTGATACTGATGTTACCGATGATGGTGAGGTGGAGATCTCTGCACGGCAGTGATTAGCTTTTTCCCGCAGTCTACTAGTCTGATGCAGACCTTAGGGAGACCCTCAAACTACTTTTATTTAATCTTAATATTGTGCAGTGAGGACACTGCAATGTTTTTAGTTGGGGGTGGCTTTAGGGAATATACTTTATTTGTGCATTGACGCTTAACTTATGCCCTTGTCGGGCTTATGCTTTTGTATGGATGTTGTGTGCCCTTGTCGGGCTTGTTGTATGGATATTGTGTGCCCTTGCCAGGCTTGTTCTACTATTGTTTATCATGTGCCTTTGCAGGGCGTAGTTTGTGATTGGTGATATAATTGCGGATTAGCCGCTTTTGTTATTCTATTTTATTTTTCTTCATTTATTTATTTTCTTTAGTAGTTTTTAGTTTATGTTGTTTTTGTTCCTTTAGTATTAGTCGCGTTTGTTATTCTATTTTATTTTTCTTTAATTATTTATTATCTTTATTAATTTTTAGTTATTTTATTTTTATTCCTTTAGTTTTTATTCTATTGTCTTTAGTAGTTTTTAGTTATTTTATTTTAATCCCTTTAGTTTTTATTCTATTTTCTCTAGTAGTTTATTTTCTATTTTATTTTTATCTCTTTAGTAGTAATATACTTTTTAATAAATTTTCTTGGATTTTCTCTATGCTACGGTTCTTTCCCGAGGAATATTTTTGTGTTGAACCGGGTGACATTTTCTTATGATGGATGGCGTGAAAATGTTCTTAAGGGAATTAGTCTTGTTTTGTTATGTGAAGACTTTTGGATTGTTTGGTACTAATAAAATTAGTCTCTTGTATGTGATGTGTGAATTAAGAATACCCCTCCAAATTTTGGTTGTAAATTGAAAAAGTAAGTTGAATCGGGAAGAATAATTTTTGTGATAACGTTTTGGCTCATTTTGTGAATCTTTGCCCACTAATTGGCATGATATTGCTCTAATTGTTCTTATTAAAAAGTGAAATTGATCCGTCTTGATTAGTTCATGTGCCATGTGTGTTAGTTTTTGTTAAAAATAATTCTTGTGTTTACTTTTATTATCTAGAACTTGCTCGGTTGGTCTTTCAATGCTAATGTTAATTAAGTTTGGTTGGAGGGATGACCATAGGCATTCTTTGTGATATTTGAAAAGGCCTCTTTAGCCTTTAGAGCCTACCATTGCATATATACTATCACTAGTTAACCCCATTTGAGCCTTTAACCATTTATTTGGCTACCTCATTACAAACCTTTACTCTTTTTGTGAAATAATTCCCTCTTTTGAACCCGTCCCTCCTTGAATGTTAAGAATGAGGCTAAAAGCCTAAGTTGGGGGTGTTGGTGTTAATTGGGAATTGGTGTAGATGTACATTGTGGGTAGAAGCAAATACCTCAAAGTTGTGTTAGATGAAGATACTCAAGCTCTAATAGAAAAGCAAAAGAACACACACACACACACAGATATATATATATATATATATATATATATATATATATATATATATATATATAATGAATTTTTGAGAAATTTAGAGAGTTACTTTAAGGTGGTTCTATGTTGGTAACTAGATGTCAATACGGACCATGTGGTTTAAAAAGAATCAAAGTGCAAAAAGAAAGACAAATGTGAGTAGCGTTCAAGGAGGGTGTAGTCACTTGTATCCCAAATATTTATCCTATCCTTCCCTAAGCCTACATTACAAGCTTAAAAACTCCTTATGGGATCTCCAACCGAATGTTCTTGAATAGGCGGCGAATTAAAACAAGGGCAAGCTTATGGTATGATATTTTGTAACACTTGAAATTCTTTGTTGAGAGTGAGTGTCTTTGTGCACTTGTCCCTTGTGTTGTTATTGTAAATATGGTGATTTTAGGATTTTCTTTCTTGTGAGGGAACATGAATTATGATTGATTGGTGACATTGATATATTTCGAATTGAGTAAATTGAGCATATATAGTAGACTAGTGTTTTGGAGTCACTTCTTGAGGCTTGGTTGTTGTCACTTGATTATTTTGAAACTCCCTTGCATTGTTGAGATTGTTTTAAATGAGGGAGTTATTTGGTTGAGATTCACATGCTTGAGTCTAATTATTGGTACTACCCAAAACCATAAGTGTTATGCTTAATTAGAGAATGTGATTTGAAGATGATAGCGATGCTAATTGAGCTTTGAATGTTAGAGCTTCATTAAGTATTTGGTTTTGATTTTCTTGAGGACAAGCAAAAGCTTTAAGTTGGGGGGTGTTGATGAGTGGTGATTTTACCATTTATTCGAGTTTCTTTTCTTTAGTTTTTATGTCCTTTAATTATAAAATAAGATAATTTATGGTGTGCATTGCAAGATTTTCGGGTAAATGAAGTCTTGAAATTAAATGAAGTGGATTCACGCAAAAAGAGTGAAAGAAGTGCAAAAATATCCAGTGGAATCGCATCTGTGCAGAACCATCCGCATCTGCGATCTCGTATCTGCGATAAATGGTCCACATCTGCGGAACAAAACTTGCAAGGTAGAAATCGCATCTGCGATTGATGAACCGCTTCTGCGGTTGCGCTTCTACGATTGAAGACCGCTTCCGCTGACGCGCTTTTGTGCTCTTTTAGCCGCTTCTGTGGAATAGACATTTTCACCAAACTTCACTTCATTCGAAGCGCTTCTACAGTTGAGTTCTGCATTTGCGAAGTTGCTTCTACGGTGACATGTCTGCTTCTGCGGAATAGCTATTTTCACCAAATATCGCTTTTTCATGCATAAATTCCGCATTTGCGGTGCCACACCTTCGATGATTGTTCCGCAGGTGCAGCCAAGGAGCTTCAGACCTGGGCAGGATTGACAATTCACATTTTCTCCGTTCCAAACCCACAAATACACGACCTAGCTTATTGGAGGCATATCTTTGGCATATATTTGGATAATTTTCAGTCTCTTGACTAGAGAAGACAAGTTTTGGAGCTAGGGTTATTGCACACACACTTGGGTCTTGAAGATTTGAAGCTTTTGGTTGAGAATTTCTTACCCATTTATGTTCATTTCTTTATTTTCTTACTTTGTATTGAATATCTAAGTGTATAGTATTTTTTCCAACACTTGAATCTTCTTTATGGGAATATTAATATTTAAAGTATGAATTAAATATCTTGTTGTGCTTATGTATTGAACGATTTTTATTTATTATGAAGTGAGTTATTGTTTCTTTAATTATTCTTGTTCTTTAATATTTCCAAAGGGATTAGCTAACCCCAGGACTCACCCATTTTCTTCGAATTGATTTTGGAAAAGATAATTTGGGGTTGGGAAATATTAATTAACAAGAACTTGAGGCATTGACCCTCACTTCGGGTGTGCTTAATCTCTTGATTGTTTTAGGGATAATTCAATAAGGAAGTCTTGTTAGTCTTCGGAAGAAGCTAATATAGAATTATTACCCGAGGCTAATTAACATAAACTCGCTCATATTTGTAAAATCATAAAATACATTGGATCGTTACTTGAGTGTAATTCCCAATGCATCCACGCTTGTAGGCATTGATCATTTTACTTGCTTTCTAGGTTAGTTTACATTTTCACAATTAGTTATTAAATATTTTCTCAAAACCTCTCTAAGTGTTTGGCTTAGCATAATAAGTGATAATTTTCTTACACACCTAATCGCCTACATATTGTTCTCTATGGGATTCGACCCCGACTCATAGTTGGGTAAATTATATTGCATGCAACCGTGTCCATTTATTTTTTAGTAGTGGATTTCGACTTCATCACTAAGTAGGGCCGAAACTTGTCAAAAGCACAGAAAACTGTGAATATTTAGTTTTCTGTTGTAGAGTATTTGAGTTGTGCATTTGTTAGGGTCTTGCTAGCATAATAAATAGAATGAAATACTTTGTTCTTCCTTTGTTCAAGCACAACCCCAATTAGTATGTCACTCGCATCACACATCAACTCAAATTGCAAACTCTAGTCAGCTGCAACAATGAATGGTGCAGACACCAACTTCACTTTAAGTTCCTTGAATGCCTTTAGATATGCATCGTCAAACATGAATGCAGAATCCTTTTCCAGCAACCTGCACAATGGATTAGCAATTTTCGAAAAATCTTTAATGAAATGTCTAGAAAAACCTGCATATCCCAAGAAGCTACATACGCCTTTAACAGAGATGGGTGGCGGCAATTTTTCAATCGCCTCTACCTTAGCCCTGTACACTTTAATTCCTTGCTTGGACACTCGATGTACCAATAATTGACCATCATGAACAATAAAATGGCACTTCTTCCAATTGAGAACCAGGTTCGTGTCCTCACAGCGTGCCATCACCAACTCCATGTTCTTCAAACAATTATCGTTGGAGGACCCAAAAACTGAAAACTCATCCATGAATACTTCCACGAACTTTTTTACCATATCAGTAAAGATGGACATCATACACCTTTGAAAAGTCGCCGGTGCATTGCATAAATCGAATGTCATCCTTTTAAAGGCGAAGGTGCCCACAGACAAGTAAATGAAGTCTTTCCCTGATTCTCTGGTGCTATCACTATCTGATTGTAACCAGAGTAACCATCAAGAGAACAATAATATTCTTGTCCGGCTAGCCTGTCTAGTATCTGATCAATGAAAGGGAGAGAAAAATGGTCCTTGTGCATAGCTTTGTTGAGTTTACTGTAATCAATGCATATCCTCTATCCCGTCGCTGTTCTGGTAGATATCAACTCATTTTGCTCATTTTCCACAACTGTCATGCCTCCCTTTTTTGGCACGTGTTGCACAGGGATCACCCAATTGCTATCAGAAATAGAAAATAGGATCCCACCGTTTAGCCACTTAATTGTATCCTTTTTTACTACCTCCTTCATTGTGTGATTTAATCGTCTCTGCTGCTCCACACTAGGTCTGGGTCCATACTCTAGGAATATTTCATGCATACAAAATGATGAACTGATCCCCTTGATATCAGCAATAGTCCAGCCAATGTCCCGTTTGTGTTCTCTCAAAACCCGCAACAACTTGTCCTCTTGTGCACGTGATAATGAAGATGAGATAATCACATGTAAATATTCTAAAGAAACTAAGTAAGCGTACCGAATATGAGAAGGTAAAGGTTTGAGCTCTATTTTTGGAGCCTCCACAATAGGTGGCTTAAGTGGTGTCAATATCAATGGCCTATCAATTTCCTCAAATATCATCAATTCGTTGACATATTGGCATGTCCTGTTCAAAAATTGCACAATTTCTTCGACAAGATCATCCTCTTCTTCTTATTCGTCTATTAAAGCTCTCCACAGAGGATCTTCAGATAGCATGTAAGGCGTTGTGCCTACCAATTCATCATCCACAAATGTGATCATGGCCAAACTTCATAGTGTCCAGGAAATTTGAGTGCTCGGTATATATTGAAAACTTCCACTTATCGCCCACTCTCATGGTCATTTGTCCTTCATAGACATCAATAATTGCCCGTCCCGTGGCTAGGAATGGTCGCCCCAAAATAACTGGAACTTCATGATCAGGCTTGTAATCTAGGTTGATAAAATCAGCTGGGAATATGAATGTGCCCACTCGGACCAGCACATCTTCAATGACCCCCTCGGGGCTGGCTAACAATCTACCTGTCAATTGCAGTACCACCGTGGTAGGTCGAGGAGCTCCCAACCATAGTTTTTGAAACAAGGACAATGACATCAAGTTTATGCTCGCCCCAAGATCACACAATGCTTGTCCAACTACATGTTTCCCAATTGAAATTTGAATTGTGAAAGTTCCTAGGTCCTTCATATAGGAGGCAACTTATTCTGAATTCTAGAACTACATTCTTCCGTGAGTGCTACAACTGCGAACTCAATCAGCTTGCGCTTCGTTGCCACAATTTATTCAATGCACTTTGCATACTATGGCACTTCTTGTATGCTACTCTATCCTTTGCATTCAAAATAACCCAGTGATGCTTTTAGGACTTCACCAGCCTCAATCTTCGTACAAACCAACAAGCCTAAGTCCCAGATAGTCAAGTATGATTAAAGCGCCTGGATTCAATATTTGGATCCAACAACAGGTATGGCCCAATAAGCCAAGCCCGAACATGGAAGCAATTGACTTTCTTACCAGTTAACAAACAACAAGAACATAGGAAAATAAGTGCAACCAGTCATTCCGATGACTTGGAGTCTGGGAAATGATACATGCACATAGATTCCTAGTATTACAATTATCAGCGGCACAACTTCTATATATCATTCTAAGGGTGATGTCTAATAGGTAGGAGAGCACACGTGCACATACAAAAGGGTCTTGTGAACACATAGAATGAGCACATATAGTGACTTCAAAGTTAGTAAATAGATTTAAAGTAACAATATCAAAAAGATGGACTTCATACGCTAAGCAGAATTTAATTGCACTTGTAGCAAAGGGACTAAGCATGAGTGTTTAAGGTAGGAAATGTCATGAATTAACTCTAAGGAGATTAGCAAATAGAAAGTTATACATGAATGACATAGCATAAAAAAGAAAGAACATATTTAAATAAATTCTGGGCAGGTATCAATTTCCACAAGAGGTTTTAGTGAAAAAATCCAAAGCAGGGCATGAAGATGAACTCATAACAAACGACATAATGCAGAATTCAGGTTTAACATAAACATAATAAACTAGGCAAACTTAAGAAAGTTAGATATCAATCCAGTTAATTACACATAGTGAACATATTCCAAAAGTGTAGGACTTAGGCAGGTTTGATCCTAGAGAACATTAGAATAGCATTAAGATAAATATGATTGCATACATAGGTAGCACAGTATCAAAATCATGCTGGCTCATAGAAGTTCAAATAATATTAGGATACAGAACATGAACACAAGTAGAAAAGGGAATAAAATTGCAAGAGTCAAGGGCACTAACCGGTTGCAAATTAACGAGCAAGTAAATGAGAAGACTAGATTTGAGCAGCAGCTTAGTTAATAGCAGTAAAGAGAGAACAATGAGAACTCCCAAATCCAATGCTTCTGAGTTCACAAGAGCTTCTAATGAGCTCCGAGCAGTGCTTTGTCACGCCCCGACCTAGGGGAGCACGACCGTCGCTCAACCGAGATAACCCGGCCGACCAAGCCTGCTAGATTTCCATCTACCCAACTCACCCATAAATAAAGAGAAGGTAAACTTCATTAATTAACACCAAGAAGGTTCATGAACAACACTAATTCAATCATCATTAGTTACTTAATTTATAAAGTCTTAAAATACATACACTTTCATAGTTGAAGTGGAATATGTAATACACATACGACATTACTAAATTGACCTTCCCAATACCAATACACAACCCACACCATGTCTACGTAGCCTCTAATAGATACAAAAGAGTATAATGATAGTGCCGGCAACAAGGCTCCGGCTATACCTCAAAACATAATACACATACAACAAAAGATGCTTAACCCCGAAATGAAGTGGGGCTCACCAACCCAACTTGAAAGAGAGTGTACCGCTATCTCTGGTCAATGCCCTCCACTGTGGAACCACCTGCATCCATTAAAGATGTAGTACCCCCGAAAACAGGGATGTTAGTACATGTCGAATAGTACTAGTATGAAAACCAAACACCTATGCAAGGACTTGGAAATACAACATGAATATGATGAATCATGGTAACAATAAAAGGCTTAGTTAGCCGTTAAAGCCATAGCAAATTTATTAATAGTTTTCAATAACATTTATAAATTCTTAAGTGGGGGATCCTCTACAACTACCTTTACACAAAGCGACCCTGCCGCCTTACCCCAACGTATGCGGGTGAAGGTGCAATCACAATACCAGAAACTCTACACAAAGCGACCCTGACGCCTCACCCCAATGTATGCGGGTGGAGGTGTATTTACAATGCCACAAACTCTTCACAAAGCGTCCCTGCCACCTCACCCCGATGTATGATGGTGGAGGTGTATTCATAATACCCAAACTCTACACAAAGCGGCCCCGCCGCCTCACTCCAATGTATGCGGGTGGAGGTGTATTCATAATGCCACATTTTGGATTCCCAAAACGGTAATAGTTTGTACAAAAGAGTTCCCTTTTAAATAAACCATTTGGCACCTTTGGCCTTAGTAAGTTTAGGTTTATAAGGTTTCATCATGTAAGAAATAAGTGTTTAATCACATTGATTCCATACAAGATCTTCTTCCCAAAAGGGGTATAACATAATTAAGTCAAAAATAGAGAATCATTAACAACGAGGGTTCTAACATGTTATGTTATTTGGGGATCAATTTTACTAGTTTGAATACCCCACATCAATAGTGTTTCATGTTCGACTACATATGATAGAATTTTACAAGGATTCGGGAATTTCGATACTTGAAGAAGAGTTTAGCCTTCATACCTCACTTTGATATTTCATTAATTCACTATACAGTTCCGAAAATCCTAGCACCTTCGATCTATTTAGAGACATAGCATTAATTTACCAAAATTTAGGAAGACATTCATGGCTTCAGCTCACTTGAGCATTATATCAAACACTAGGTGTGCGAATTTGATTACAAGGCTCTTCCACAAGATTTCCTTCACTCCGCAACTAATTCAATACCAAGAGTTTACTCATACTAGCTCAATTACCTCCCCACCATCCTCATAGCAACATGCATGCATAAATAACAACTCTCATACCCAAGAATCATACTTTCAATTACCCATCTTCTACCTAAACTCGAAATTGAAAATTAGGGTTAGAACCTTACCTATTGGATGAAAATCTTTTGACATTTCTTGTTGAATTTCAAAGCTTGGACAAGATGTTGATGAAAAAAACACTTGGGGCTTACTTCTCTTTCTATAGAACAATCCCATCTTCTCTTTAAAATGACATGTTTTTGCCTTCAAAACGAGCCCCAAGGGGTAATCAAAATAGGGTCGGGTAAAAAAATTTAGAAAAATAAATCCCCGACACAGATCTGCATTCACATATGCGACCGCATAATGGCCCTTCGGAACTGGGCACTTCTGCCTCACTCTGCGACCAGTCTGCGGTCCACAGACCAATTATGCGGTCGCATAATGCGCCGCAGAACTCCTCTCCGAAAATTTTCATATTGGATCTGCGATGGGTTGTGCGGCCCGCGAAATGATTATGCGACCGCATACTTGTCACGCCCCAACCTCGGGGAGCGCGACCGGCGCTCAACCGAGTGAACCCCGGTGGAGTAAGCCTTATTAAACCTTTCCTACCCGACTCATTCGTAATGCAAAAAGGGAAAGCATCACCATTTGTTAAACATGGGAGAGATCAGTTATATAAATATATAAACGTTGCTAGTTCATTTTTCCTTATATACATTATGTCATAGTAAGTTTCCAAAAAGCACATACGGTTTACAATCTAGTGGAAAAGAGTTTCAAAATACAACCTGATCCAACGACCATCCCGACATTCATACATGACCCACATAAACATCTACAGAGCCTGTAAAGGTACAAATACCAACATGACAATGCCGGTAACAAGGCCTCGGCTATACTTCAAAATGTGAAAACTTATACAAAAGAAGAACTACATGACTCGTGGAAGAAATGGGGTTCAACAAGACTGCTGTGAGGAGAGAAAGAGAGCACCACTATCTGTGATCAGAGCTATCTGCGATGGAACCACCTACATCCATTCAAAGATGTAGCGCCCCCGGCGAAATGGGACGTTAGTACTGTCAAATAGTACTAGTATGTAAGGGCAAACACCAATCTTAGTAGAATGAACAATGAAACAAGGAGAAGGCAGTCACAAGAATCAAAAGTGCTTCACAGAAATACAAAGAAAATAACAAGTAAGGATCACATAATTTCCGAGTCAATCTTTCCATCTTTTTAGATTAAAAATCTTTAGTGCCAATTGCCATAACTCACAATGCCACCGTGATTTTACACGGAGTTCGTTCTTGGCATGACCGGCTAAGACATCTCAAGTGAGAGATATCCATATCCACAATGTAAATCAATAATTTCAACACAAAACTAGAACAATTAGGGAGCATGAATCTTTCCACCCAACACACTAAGGCAAATAATTCTTGTATGATCAAGTTGGAACTTACACCAATTATTTGGACACCAGGAGTTCGATTCTAAGAAGAAGAGAGTTAGCCATACATACCTCAATCGAGCTTCATTGACTCTACAATTATCCGAAACTGTTAGCAACGTCAATCTACTTTTAGCAATATAACAACTTGAACCAAAATTATTAAGACATTCATGGTTTTAGCCCACATGAACATTTTATCAAATAACAAGTGTATATTAAGGTTTCAAGGTTCTTTTCATGGGAGGTTTCATCTTTCATAACCCATTCATCTCCATTCTTAGCCTACAATCTCTCTACACCCTTTTTATCTTACATGAATGCAATGTAATCACTCCCATCCCCATGAAGTGTCACACTAGTACCCCATTATAGCTATGTTTGAAATTAAGAGCTGGGGTGATGAAGTCTTACCTTTTAGGATGAAGAATTTGGTGCCCTACTTGAATATTTCCAATTTGATGAAAATTAGGCCCTCCCTCTAGAACTCTCTCTCACCCACTCTAGAAAACATCAGGAAATGGGCTCAAACTGGTCTAAAGGGGTGTTTTAACGGAATGGGGGTCGGGTTTTAAATTAAGAAAATGGGTGCCCCGACACAGGTCTGCGGTCACATATGCTACCGCATAATGGTTATGCGGTCTGCAAAGTGACCGCAGAAATGGCCCTCAGGGGCTTGAATTGACTGACTGTGTATGCGACCAGTTTGCGGTCCGCATACCTATTCTGCGGTCGCATAATGCACCGCAGAACTCGCTTTTGCAAAAGCTCAAGACAGATAATTAGGCCGCAAAGCGATTATGCGATCGCATAATTGGGCCGCATAACTGGCCTCAAAATTGGCCAATTTTCTGCTTCACTCTGCGGCCATTATGCGGTCCGCATAGTGGTTATGCGGCCGCATAATGGGCCGCAGAAACATGTTCTTCTATGAAACATTTTCCTCTCAGTCCGTAGGGTACCGTTCAATCCAAAAAGTCCGAATCGCGGCGAGCTTGCTCGCCACGAAGCATTTCTACTATAATAACGCAGGAATCTATCTTGGCACCACGAAACCCGGAGTTTTTGGTTTAAATTTTTACGGGTACTTACAATACTGGACCGTATAATAGTCCGAATATTTGTCCAGATATCTGCTTCAGTCTGCGGCAGATCTGCGGTCCGCGTATCAGTTCTGCTACCCCAAAATGGACTGCAGAAATGCCCTGCACTTCCAAAAATTTTCTTCAAATCCCCAATGCACTTTTCAACCCAAAAAGTCTAAACCCCGGGTTTTGGGTGAATGTTTTCGGGGCCTTACATATTTGCACCAGAGGAAGTCAATGAGTCGACCACAATGGCCTTGGCTTTCAGCCGGCCAAGAATCCAACAGTTTCAGAGAGTATTCGAGTGTAACCAAGTGAGTGAGTGAAAGAGAGTAGTGATTAAGGTCTATCTTAGGGGAATTGAGGGAGGGGTTTATATAGGTACCCAATTAAACAAACAATCATGGAAAGAAATCAGTCAATCACAAATAAGGAAAAGAAAATCGCATGCAATCGGTGATAGAACCGGTAAAGGAGACAAGTCAATCTCAAACCTTAGTTAGGGTCCAACGACGGCAAATCCAATTAGAAGTACAAGAATCATCCTTTATTGAGTTTATACATAAGGAATATCGTTTGAATCTCCATAGATCGAAAACGATCAAGCCTGATCTTGAAATATAGTACTTGCCAAAAAAGGGAAAGTACTAAGTAACACCACAAACGCGTGAGTATTAGAGAGATATTGTAATTAAGGTAAGCAAATCATAGAATTCCATAGTATAGCCGGACTCGGAGAGAATTTTGGGGGATAAGGCGACTAGGGTTCACAGAGTAGAGGAGGGAAATCTAGAGAATGTAGAGGTGGCCAGTTGGGGGAAATGAGAATTACGGTTAGGGGTTTTGGGTAATTAAAAATAGAGGGGGTGCTATGGGTCATTGATCACTTGAGATCAACGACTAGGATTAAAAGGAAGGCAGGGCGGGTCAACACATGGGTCTCGATCAGGTCATGAGCAAAGGGGTCTTCACATTGCATTTTTGGAGAGCCATGCAACGTGAGTTGGGTACTTCAGTCGAGATGACTACCGCGTTTCATCCTTAGATGGACGGATAGTATGAGCTCACTATTCATATCTTGGAGGACATGTTACGTTCCACTGTTATTGATTTCAGATGTTCATGGGACCATTTCATACCTCTAGCAGAGTTCGCCTACAACAACAACTATCTGTCAAGCCTTCAAATGGCTCCGTACGAGGCCTTATATGGGAGGCGATGTCGCTCGTTGATTGGTTGGTATGAGACCGGAGAGGCTAGATTATTTGGTTTTGATTTGGTCTATGATGCTATGGAAAAGGTTAAGGTGATTCAGGAGAGACTTCATACAACTCAGTCCAGACAGAAGAGTTTTCGCTTGGGTCTGGGGATTGGGCCTGTTTTGGTCCGATTTTAGCCTAGTTTTGGGTCGGAATTTAAAAATACGAAAATTAATTGAAAATAATAAAAAAAAATAATTATAAAATTATATAAAAATGCTATTTTAGAATTAATAATTTTAATATAACAGTGAAGATTATAAAAATATGAAAAGAGTTATTTTGACCTAACTAATATAATAAAGACAATTATTGAAAAATAGTGGTTATTATTGCAAATTATATGAAAATGATACAAAAATGCAAATATAGTTATATGAAATGAAGTAAAATATTATAAAATATGCATGTGGGTATAAATAAATAATTTGGACAATTAATCACCTAAACATAATTTATAAGGAGTAATTAATATATATTTATCAATTAAAAATGCAAAAATCAATGTTTTTTAAAAAGAAATAAAGTCATTTGTATGAAATTCTTGTAATAACAATTTGAAAAAAGTATGAAAAATAATATATATATATATATAATACTTTATAAAATACGAGGGCAAAATTGAGTATCAATACTCTCTGAAGAATATTTAAAATGTGATTGATATATCGAATGTAAATGAATTCAATTCATATTTCAATTGAAATTGTTATGCTCTCCTTTTGAAATTCGTTAAGCATGTTAAGCTCTTATGTACTCATGTATTCGTACTATGATTCTCCAATGTTTTAAATATCTTTGATGTCTTATGATAAGCCATGAGAAGATGAAATGTGGCTACTTTTACAAAAATGATAACGATGGTGTAGGTCCAAGGGACAATGAAAAGAAGAAGATTTTATGAAATGCTTTAAATGTAATGCTTTTGGGAGCATTTTTATGTAACCGAGAAGGTGTAGATTGTAAAGGCCTATACCCTAAACTACACGTGTCGGTATAGGAGTCGATTGGGATAAGTCCCTTTTGCTCAATGATGAGATTATGCCCCAATATTTGGATGATGTATTATATTGCTATCACAGACACGTCGATCCACACGACATTATGGCGAGACGGCTTAACCGATCGCGCCAAGATTGGATGTCATGTTGTACATATGGTGGTTATATGTTATTAGGTCAGTGACTAATGATCTCCCAACCTAAAATGTTATGCTCATTTGAAGTTTTTACTTATGTTACACTTTCTTTACATTTTTTAACATGGCATTTTAAATACTATTAATTTTCTCACAGCTTCCATATTTTCTCAACTTGGGTTGGCATTCCATTCCATGTGAGAGTACTTAGCTTTACATACTAGTACTATTTCATATGTACTAACGTTCCTTTTGTTAGGGATGTTGCATCATTAATTGATGTCGGCACTTCCATATTTTCTCAGGTCGGTCTAGAGGCTCCGTAGATACACTATGGGTCTTGTATGTATGGGGGGACTATTGGTGTTGTTTTGTCAATTACTTCTACTTACAAGCCATGGGCATGCGTCATTTTGTTATCTATCAATGAACTCTTTAATGAATGAAAATCAGTATTGTACATTCTCATCTTCTTGGTTGATCATTACATGTTATTCTCTCATAAGTCATTCATGGATAAGGGTAGGTAGTACACACTAAGTAGGTTTGCTTGATGGGGTCACCTCGATTGAGTTTCTGTCCCTGTCATGCCCCAATCTCGGGGAGCGCTACCGGTGCTCAACCGAGTGAACCCGGTTGAGCAAGCCTAGTAAACCTTTTCTACCCGACTCATTCATGATCCAAAAAGGGAATGCGTCACCATTTGTAAAACAGGGAAGAGATCAGTTATATAAATATATAAACATTGCTAGTTCATTTTTCATTATATGCATTATGCCATAGTTAAGTTTCCAAAATACAACTCGATCCAACGACTGCCCCAACATACATAGACTCCCAAACTGGCCAACTGGTGAACCTCCCGGGCCAAGGGCCTTTGACATGCCTCCAAGTAAGTCAAACTACCCATAGACTTCCGACTAAGAGCATCCTCCACCACATTAGGTTTCCCCGGATGATACAAAATGTTGATGTCATAATCTTTGAGAAATTCAAGCCACCTTCTCTGCCTTAAGTTCAATTCCTTTTGCTTAAAAATGTACTGAAGACTCTTGTGGTCTATGAATACATCTACAGGGACTCCATACAAATAATGACGCCAAAGTTTTAATGCAAAAACCACCGCCGTAAGCTCTAAGTCATGAGTTGGATAATTCTTTTCATGATTCTTAAGTTAACTTGAAGCATATGCTATAACCTTACCATGTTGCATTAAGACACACCCAAGACCGATCCTTGAAGCATCGCAATACACCACAAACCCTTCGGTACCCTCTGGCAGGGTCAATACCGGCGCCGAAGTCAATCTTGATTTCAATTCCTGGAAGCTCCTTTCACAAGCATCGGACCACTGGAACTTAACCGTCTTCTGCGTCAATTTAGTCAATGGGGAGGCAAGAGTGGAGAACCACTCCACGAACCTCTTATAATACCCGGCCATACCCAAGAAACTACGAATCTCTGTTGGAGTAGTAGGTCTAGGCCAATCTTTCACCGCTGCAATCTTTTGAGGATCAACCTTAATTCCTTCCCCGGAGACGACATGCCCCAGGAATGTAACAGATTCAAGCCAAAATTCACATTTCGAGAACTTTGCATACAACTGGTGTTGATGAAGAGTTTGCAGAACTGCCTTGAGGTGATCGGCGTGATCCTCTCGACTTCGTGAATACACAAGGATGTCGTCAATGAATAATATCACAAATGAGTTGAGAAACGGCTTGAAGACTCGATTCATAAGATCCATGAAAGCTGCCGGGGCATTTGTTAGCCCGAAAGACATTACCAAAAATTCAAAGTGCCCATACCGAGTTCTGAAAGCTGTTTTTGGAATATCCTGCTCCCTTACCTTCAATTGATGGTACCCGGACCACAAATCAATTTTGGAGAAGAAATTAGCACCTTGTAATTGATCAAACAAATCATCTATTCTAGGTAATGGGTATTTGTTTTTGATTGTGACTTTGTTGAGTTGTCGGTAACCAATACACATCCGCAACGGTCCATCTTTCTTCCTGACAAAGAGAACCGGTGCGCCCCAAGGCGACACACTCGGTCGGATGAAACCTTTCTCTAGCAAATCCCTTAGTTGTTCCTTTAGCTCTTTTAATTCTGCCGGCGCCATTCTATAAGGTGGAATGGATATAGGCTGCATGCCCAGCATCACATCAATCCCAAAATCATTCTCCCTGTCTGGAGGAATTCCAAGGAGCTCATCCGGAAATACATCGGGGAATTCATTCACAATTGGTACAGATTCAAGGGTAGGCACCTCAGCAGTGGTGTCCATAACTCGAACCAAATTGTAAATATACCCCTTCCTGATCATCTTTGTGGCCTTAAGGTAATAAATAAACCTACCCTATGGCATAACATTATTCCCCTCCCATTCAACAGCTGGCTCGTTAGGAAACTCAAGCCTCATGATTCTAGCTCGGCAATCGAGTTTGGCAAAAGATGAATAAAGACAATCCATTCCCATTATTACGTCAAAATCAATCATCCCTAGTTCAATAAGATCGGCCATGGTATCCCAACCACGCACCATGACAACTTAATCCCTATAAACCCGTGCGGCCATAATAGACTCACCAACCGGAGTAGATACAGAGAACGACTCATGAAGCTGTTCCGGTTCTATCCCGAAGCTCGTAGCAACATAAGGAGTAATATAGGACAAAGAATATCCGTGATCAATAAGGTCATACACATCATGAGATTGAACAGTCAATATACCTGTGACGACATCCGGGGAAGCCTCCGCACTCTATCGACCACTCATAGCATAGAATCGGCTGGGTCCCCCCGAACTATGTGCACCACCCCTAGCTGTACCATGCCCTACGGGTGCTGAAGAGCCTCAAGCTGGAGGGTGTGCTGAAGATGTGGCAGCTATAGGACTGGATGACTGAGCTGTGCCCCTACCTGTACCCTGACGGGATGCACGACACTCCCTCTGAATATGGCCTCTCATTCCGCATCCGTAACATACTGGCCTGTCCAGGTAGCAGACTCCCAAATGTATCCTCCCACACTTAGGGCATGGGGCCCTCTCCTGCTGCTGGAATCTCCCTCCTGATCGGCCCTTATGGTGGGACCCCCTGCTGCCCTGACAGGGCCTAAAGCGACTCCCCTGCTGCTGACCATGCCTTGATGGCAGGACACTAGCTGAAGACTGAGCATAAGCCTGGGATGGCCCTGATGATGCTCCCCGAGAAGCTGATCTCCCACCTCCGAATGAGTCCCCAAGGTTGCCCGCTGATCGGGCCCTACTACTACTTTCCTGTTCCATCCTGAGCTTTAACTTTCGAGCCTCCGTAGCTTGGGAAAATGCCACGATCCTTCCATAGTTCATGTCAGAATTTAGAGCAGCTGTGGCAGCCTCAGTAATAACTAAAGGGCTAAGGCCCTGCACAAATCGACGCACTCTTGCCTCCATAGTCGGCATCATATGAACAACATGCTTCGACAGGCACACGAACTCTATGTGATATTCCCACACATTCCTACTACCCTGTTTAAGGGTCTCAAACTCCACAGCACGATCTGCCTTAGTCTCGGCAGGCAAGAAATGGTCTATGAAGGCATCCGTAAACTCACTTCATCTCGCCGGAGGGCTCCCCTCCTCACGGGAATCTTCCCACATTTCAAACCAGGAATGTTCCACCCCTTTCAGATGATAAAAGGCAAACTCTACTCCCTCTACTTCAGTAGCACACATAATTCAAAGAGTCTTATGCATCTCATCAATGAAATCTTGAGGGTCTGCCCCGGGATCAGTACCTGTGAACACTAGAGGGTCTAACTGAAGGAACCTGTTTACCCTGGAACTAGAAGAATCCTCTTGCGAGCTAAATAAGGTGGGTTCAACATTTGACCTCTAGTCCTGAGAAGCTACTAACTGAGTCAGCATCTGAATAGCTCCCTTAAGATCCCCATCAGAAATACCGGGACCTGGAGTTGGGGCTGGAGGTGGAATAGGTATATCGGCGGGAGGGATTGTGGCACCCTCCGCGGATGTAGGAACTGGGGTAGTCTGTTATGGAGTAGACGAATCAGGCAGTGTGATAGTAGGGGGATTATCCTCACCCGCATTATCAAGTAAGGGATCAACAACCACTCATGGTGTGGCATTAGCTTCTTGGCCAATTCTCGCTCTCTTCTTAGGTGCCATTTACTGAAAGCTAGAACAATGCAGGAGTTAGGGGAAAACAACCTCACATTCTACTCTATCGCACGATATAGAACAACAGCGAAGGGTATCATTCTTAAATTTCCAAGTAGCCCCCTAATTATAGATGTGGTCGACAACACACCGATAAGAAGGGCTCTACTAGACACGGCTCTGAGACATCCTTGGACACTTTTAAACCGTAAGCTCTGATACCAAGTTTGTCATGCCCCAACCTCGGGGAGCGCGACTGGTGCTCAACCGAGTGAACCCGGTCGAGCAAGCCTAGTAAACCTTTCCTACCCGACTCATTCATGATCCAAAAAGGGAATGCGTCACCATTTGTAAAACAGGGGAGAGATCAGTTATATAAATATATAAACGTTGCTAGTTCTTTTTTTATTATATGTATTATGCCATAGTTAAGTTTCCAAAATACAACTCGATCCAACGACTGCCCCAACATACATACATGACCCACAAAAAAAAAAGTCTACGGAGCCTCTAAGGATACAAAAGAGCAACATGACAATGCCAGCAACAAGGCCCCGGCTATACCTCAAAATATGAAAACTTATACAAAGAAGGACTACATGACCCCTGGGAGAAATGGGGCTCACCAAAACTGCTATGAGGAGAGAAAGAGAGCACCACTATCTGCGATCGGCACTATCTGCGATGGAACCACCTATATCCATTCAAAGATGTAGCGCCCCCGGCAAAAGGGATGTTAGTACTGTCGAATAGTACTAGTATGTAAGGCAAACACTAATCTTAGTAGAATGAACAGTGAAACAAAGAGAAGGCAGTCATAATAATCAATAAGTACTTCATAGAAATACAAAGAAAACACCAAGTAAGGATCACGTAATTTCCAATTCAATCTTTCCATCTTTTTAGATTAATAATCTTTAGTGCCAAGCCATAACTCACAAGCTAAATTCTTTCACGAATTCCACACAAGATCAGGATGTGCATGAAATAGTAGGTAAAGGAAATATCATACATGAGTGCACAAGGTATATGCATGTTGAAAACTCAAACTTTTCATAGATTCAGTACCTATCCACACACACTCACCACACATTGTGTGCTTGTCATAAGTACCCCTCACAATCACACACATTATGCAATGTATGGGTGCTTGGGATAAATGCCCCTCACTTAGCACAACTCTATGTCCCTGCTCTCACAGGGCCTAATGTAACATGGGTGATCACTTGACCCCAGATAGATGGATCCATATCCAAGCGCTACCGTTGCGGCATGGAAACAAATCCAACATAATACTCAATAGCTTAGAAATCAGTCATCATTCCACTAATATTTCTCAATGTGCCAAAGTATTTCATAGTACTATAACCATATCAATCGACATGGAACACACCATCGTGTCTAACTCAGCTTATATAACCATATTCATACGCAGAGATGTGTGCATATGTGTGTGAGATAATATATGTATGGTGCACAAGGACATAGAAATAAATAAGAGGATGTATGTTCATGACAATGAAGTATGACTATGGCTAAAGCAAAGTAGCTCAATATATCAAGAATGCATCATCATGACCAAATAAGGAACCATAAGCCAATACATGATCTCTAATATAATTGCAAAGCCCACGTAGTTACACAATCAATTAAAGCATGTGCCATGAAGGGTACATAATCAAACAATGCATAAAGAAGGCTAGAACTACCCCAAATAATATATAATCCTTAGTCCGTGTATATACGCTCATCACATCGCATATATACTAACCCCAACTCAAGCAACCCATACTAATCAAGTCCATTTTAGGTGAATTCCCTCTTACAAGGATAGCCAAGAGACTTACCTCTTCACGGGACCGCTTCAACCTTCCACAACCTCTTTTTCTTTAGAAATCTCCTCTAACTGGCTCCAATTTAGCCAAATAATACTCAGTCTAATGACCCAACCGGTCATTTTGAGTTATAGCACTTCGTTTCCATAATTGAGACATCCCCTAGGTGCATTTTGTGGTGTATGACTTGCGTACATGGTTGGAATACATTTCGTGGGGTTTTGAATTGATCGGAACAATTAGTTCCTTTATGAAAGGTTTTAGTTGCTAGAATTGACTAGGGTTTGACTTTTGGGAAACAGACTCAGAATTGGGTTTTGATAGTTCCAATAGGTTTGTATGATGATTTTGTTCTTGGTGTATGTTCGGATTAGGTTTTGGATCTTCCTAGAAGATTTTGACTCTAATTATCAAAAGATGATAATTTAAAATATTGGAGAGTTCTTAAGTATGACCGATAGTTGACTTTGATGTTTTTGGACACCGATCGTTGTTCTGGGGTAGAGGATGGGTTTATGTTGTTGAATGGAACATGGGTTCAATGTTTGGTTGTGATCCAGGGTATTTAGGTATGAACTAGACGCTTGGTTGGAAGAATAGAAGCTTATGAACATAAAAGACTTCAACATGTGGTTTGACCTTCAATTCTTAGATATGATATTTTCATATGTGTTTTGAATCCTTGGGTAGGTCTGGGTAGTGTTTATGGACTTCTTGAAATGTTTGGACAGGGTCTCAAGGGGTTCGGGTAAGTCTTGGACCACCTGGAGCATGTTTTGGGATTGCAGTTTTTCTTGTCTCAGGTAATGAATCGCGATCACTGAGTTAGAGGCTCACGATCGTGTAGCATTGGAGTGGCTGAAGAAGATTGTTCTTCGCGATCACATGTGTTTATTTGTGATTGCGTAGCTTCAGCCGAGGATGAATGACGACTGCCAGAGGAGTTGTGTGATCGCATAAAGGTACGTGTGGGCTGGAGCTCTTGGCTTTTGCGGTCGCGTGGGAGCTTCTGCGACCACGTAAGAGGCTGGTGTTGGCTTTTCCGATCGCGTATAAGTATCTGCAGTATAATTTTGTGCATCACGATTGCATGACTGGGTGTTGCGATCGTGATGAAGGAATGCTAGTAGGGGTATTTTAACTCCAAATTTCGGGAGTTGGATAATTTTTACCCATTATAAGTTTTGGAAAACGTGAGGGGAATTTTTAAGAAGTATTTCACTACCATATTAGAGGTAAGTAATTTTTACTTGAATTTGATCATATATCTTGAATCCCTATGGATTTCTACACTTAAAACATGAAATTTTAAAGTGAAATTTGGGGGTTTTATATACAACTTAAGAAAATGTATTTTGAGGTTTTGAGCCCCAATTTGGACTTGTATTTTTAATGTAATCATATATTTGGACTCATTGGGTTATGGGTAAACGGGATCTACCCCAAGACTCAGGTTTTGACCTTGTAGGACCGGGATAAATTTTGTTGACTTATTTAGATTTGATTAAAGATTAGATCTTTATTGTTTGGAATTTATTTCTATAACTTTATCTAACTTTATTGAGTAATATTTGGCTAGATTCGAGATGTTTGGTTTTGGATTGGAAAGGAAAAGTGATTTTGGTATGTTGAAGGTGTTCCTAAGTAGAGGTAAGTCTCTTGTCTATCCTTCTAAGAGGGAATTCTCCCATAGGTGATCTATTTAGTACTTGTTGCTTGATTTGGGAGCTAGGTATATGCGAGGTGAAGATCGTATATGCATTGGCTAGGTTATGACCATATCCAGGTAGAGTTAGGCTTGTAGTATGCCTTAACTGGACGATGTGAATTGCTTATCCATATTTTATTGATTCTGTGACTACGTAATGAATCTTATTCATGATTAGAAACCATGCTTAGGTTTATTACTTGTTGATGGGACATGACAGACATTTTTTACCATGTTGATCTTTCTAATTAGATGTAGTCATACACTTTCCTTGGGTGGTTTATGATTTAGCAGATATTGTCTTACTTTGCTCATGTTTGATATTATGATTGGACTTTAGAATATTAAATAAGCTTATTGAACTGTTACGAGAAGATTAATTACATGATTGGCCGTATCCTTCTCTTATTCAAGTAAATATTCATCTGCATTTTATTATTATATTTTGGTGCGCCTTTATCATATCATCTCATATATAAATGCATGAGTTAGAGAGTTGGCTTTTGAGAAAAGTTGAGGATTTTGGAACCAAGGACATTGAGAGCGGATATTGATTATCGATCTTTGACTGTGATATGATTGGATCAGATTGCATGCTGCAACATCGCTTGGATATAGATGTGTCTCTCCAAAGTCAGGTGGTTACCCATGTTATTTTGGGCCCTGTTAGCGCAAGCACCCAAATTGGTGCTTGGTTTGGACACTTGGCATGTGTCATGCACACGGAGTGTGCTATGATGTATTTAGAGTGGATCATGAGCATGCATTTGCATCTTAGACTTATGTTGTAGATTTTATATACAAACGTTGATTGTTTCATATCATGATTATAAAAATGAATTGAGGTATTTGACATCTTGTTTTATCTCTTTTGTCTAAAAAGCATGTGTAAATTCTGGATTTACTGTACTTTTACTTTGTACCGATTTAATAATACGAAATGTTATTTTCATATTCTATTTACGTTTTAACGTATTTATTGGACTATTACTAGGTGTTAGTATCAACCCCTCGCCACTAGTTCTTCGAGGCTAGATTTGATACTTACTGGGCACTGTGATTTTGTACACAAAATACTCTTCTACACATTTTTTGTAGGTATTGAGTTTTATCATTTTCATGGCTCGAGAGAAGGCCTAGCAGATTTTGGCAAAGATTCTTAGTGAGTTGCTCTGTGGACCGATTTGCATCTTAAGGAGCCTTTTTCTATTTTCTTTGTCAATTGTTCTTTTCATTAGATAGCACTTTGTATTCGGACTAGGTCTTGTATTTATTCTTATATGTTCATTGACTCGTGCCAACAGTCTAGGGGGATTCGTTAGTGATGTAGGAGTATTTGAAATTATTTTTGTTTTATCTTGTGTCTGAAATTTGGTTAGATAAATTCACATCCTCTTTAGTTATTTGTTTATGTATGTTGGCTCGTCTAACAAGCAATTTAGGCACCATCATGACCTATGGTGGTTTTTGGATCGTGACATGTTGGTATCAGAGTTCTAGGTTCCAAGGGTCTCACAATGTCTTGAGCAAGTGTCTAGAGTCCTTACTGGCGTGTTGTCGACCACATCTATACTTGGGATTTTACAGGACATTTAGGAAATTTCTCCTTCTTTTCTATCTGAATCGTGAGACATTATTTCAACTTCAATCTAAATACTTAATTTTTTCCTATTCATTCTTACGCGATGTTGAATTCATGACTTCACTTGGGCACCGACGGCTTGTGATGATGTTGTAGTATAAATGCTAGATGTTGTCTCTGTAGTGGTAATGTGGGCTTCGAGATAGATATGTTTTGAAGATTCATTTTTCGAGAAATGTGTGTGGATTCCTCGACAACCCTACAAGATAATGAAGAATGGTATCACGAATTGCGATTGGTTGGCGAGACGGCTATGTATCAAATAATAGGATTACACTAGGGAGCTTCAAACATAACAAGGAGAATTTGCTTGTGACTTTAGAGACATAGTGAATGCTTTGGTGTCAGCTTGGTTGATTTCTATAATTTTACAGCATATACGTGTCGCCCAATATTGGTGTTGCCCACAGGTTTAGGACCATACATGGCATGTTGTAATGCTTCACGCTTTGGTTTTGGTACAGTGTTGATGCAGGATGGCAGAGTGATGATGTATGCATCACTACAGTTGAAGCCTCATGAGAGGAATTATCCCGCTAATGATTTGGAGTTGGCGGTGATAGTTCATGCATTTGAGATTTAGATGCATTTCTTGTACTACATGTCATGTGAGGTTATACACATCATCACAGTCTTCAGCACGTGTTCAAGCAGAAGAATTTGAATTTGAGGCAACAAAGATGACTTGAGTTGCTTAAGGATTTGATATCGTTATCTTGTATTATCCAGATAAGAAGAATGTGGTAGCGGACCCCTTGAGTAAAAATGCGGAGAGTACGGACAGTTAGAGTATGTCACGACCTAAAATCCTACCTCAGATTGTGATGGAGCCTAGTCGTACATGCTAAGCAAGCCAACTCACAGTTAATAGAATAAAATCCAATTTCCTTTAATTAGCAAAGTCATATCATAATAGAAGCAGGAATAACCTCAAAGCAGTAAAATATCTAATACAAGCATAACATGGTATAGGCACGACCAAAAGAATACAATATCCAAGAATTAGGTGACACAAGTACGCGAGCAACTACTAATGAGTACAAGTCTGAATACATAATCATAATTGTCTATGTGGAAGAAAATAGACATGAGATAAATAAAGATGGGTACTCCACGTGTTGCAGATCCAATCAGCATGACAATTCACCACGAAGTCTCCAATAACATACTCCTACTGAGCTCAAGGGTACAACAATATCAGACTTAGACCTGCACAAAAATTTGCATAAGCATAAAATGAGTACACCACAATCGGTACTTAGTAAGTATCAAGTCTAACCTCTAAGAAGTAGTGGTGAGACTAGATGCATCTAAATACTTACGACATAGAAATATTAACAAGCCTAGAGCTGGAATAGTAAATATCCTCAAGATCAATAGGTATCAATATATAAATCAGTGGAAAGACCTAAAGCATACTTTTCAAAATGCAACAGATAATCATAATGCTGCTCAAATATGGAAAGTAGGGCTGGGATTCTTCCTTCAACCTTTACTCACAATCCTTAGAATCCAATTCCAACATCTGGAACTTCCTTTTAGCTCAGGTTCTTGCATATATTCACCGTATCAATATCTACCACTTGTATCAAACCATAAGTATACTCCCAAGATATACCCACACGACCTACTCCATCGCTCCTATGCCCATAGCAATATCTTCTGACCTCAATAGCTGCTCGATACCAAATACGGTATAGGTAATATACCTCATATCATGTAAAACCTTATTTCAAACCTTCACAATATTATTAATGATGAAATTAACCTGTATAAACTCATAATCAACCGTCAAATTTTCAATTCATGGAGTTCTCTCAAGTACCACTACTAAAATCTGAGCTAACTAGTGATATTCTGCTTCAAAGCACACCTTGTCCAAATCCGATTGCACCAAACCCAGGTCGAATAACCTCGTTTCAAACAGTACCAACCGCCCGACCGACAGGCCACACCATTAGGTTCAGGCAAAAGAACTTTAGCAAGGTACTCCTATACTTTTAAGTATTCAAGTTAGGTTTATAACCCTTACACAATTCATACGGAGTTTTGCCAGTTCTTCTATGTGGTATTTTATTTTGTAAGTGACATGCAGATAATATATCTTCAACCTACAAATTATCAAGAGCATTATAACTAACTAACATAGAGTTCATTATCTTTTTTTAATATTCTATTTTTTCTTTCAGCTACTCCATTTCACAAAAATCAGTCAAAGATAAATATTCTCCACCTCTATCAGATCTAATTCTCTTGATTTTTCTACTAAATTGATTTTCAACCTCAGTTTTATAAGAAATAAAAGCATTAAAGGCATCATTTTTTAAAAGCAAATACAACCTAGTATATCTGAAAAAATCATCAATAAATGCCACATAATACCTTTTACCACCACTAGTCAAGGTTTGTTTTAACTCGCCTAAGTCAGCGTAGATCAAGGATAATAATTCAGTTTCTCTATTTACAAAACAATAAGTCTTTCTGGTACTTTTAGCTTCAACACATATTTCACACTTGTCAATATTATTTGAGTCTAAATCGAATATTAATCCTAGCGACTGCATTTAAATTTCTTATTTTAAAAAGTGATGTGCTTGATTGCAATACTGTAATTGAGACAAAGAATGTAGAGTTCTCTGGAACATATTTTTCCTTTGTCTGATAAAATGTCTCATACACCTGCTGAAACATATAATAAAATTAACTCTATTGAGGAACTGAGAAGGAGGAAAAGGCCTAGGAAAGAACACTTATGGAAATGGTTTTCAAACTTTTTTTGTTGATAATGAACCATCAAATTATTTTGAAGTTATATCTTCTTCACATTGCTGAAATAGTTTCATAGGACAGTGCCCAGCACGACTCAAGCTAATTTGTGTATTTCTTCTCACAAATAATATTATTGTGGTATTGTTGTTATTTCCCTGTGTGATTTCCCTACAATGCCGCCTGGAACTACATAATACGCAATCCGTGCACCAAACGAGCAACAACTCAAATGTAGCTGATAGAGGAATGAGAACCAATTGAGAGAACTATCCAACAAGCCCGACATATACAATCACAAGAGTCACAATGCTATGAATCTGTTCCACTAGGTAGAAACCAAAACACAGAGAGTAAGCACCAGAAATTGTATCCAAACATAACATTGTTGCAGCGTTCAACCCGATCCAACCATCACTCCGCTCCACACGGGAATACACATTGAGTCAAAATCCTCAAGATAATCAAACATAGGGGTATCAACAAGCACATACCGTGCATAATCTTAACCACGGGAGGACGGATATCATATAGTGCTACAAAACGGCAAACACAATTATGGTGCAATAAACAAATCAGCATCTCAAGAGCCATCTCACTCAAATATCTCCACAAGGTCTGAACAGGACTACAACATGCGTGTGAACACCAAGTAGTCTTATAGCTGATCATCGCATAGTCAAGTAACACATCAAATAAATAAGGGCATGAATAACAACCGATTCATATCATCACGAAATAGGTAAACAGCCTCCCAAAATCCACAATGATCTCATCAATGACACATACGATCAACTGCCTAGCGCTTAATACACATCTACAGTCCACAACTAATGGAAATAATCTGCCTCCACAAGGATCAAATCACAAAACCTCAAGAATACAAAATCTCCCTTCCTGGTCTCTATATCTCCCACTTAAATTACTGATACACCATATATGCACAATCTCCCCATGAGAAATACTCCCATAAACCATCCGCACCAAGTAGCAAAAATCTGAACATCTACCGTTAGCATCCACACGATCTCTGTAATACTAGTCAAACATTTGTAGATCAAAATATAGTGCACCTTCTACAACACACACTCATCTCAAGCGATACAAGTTAATGCTAGCATTCTCTTAAGCATCTGAAATCCCCATGCTACCTAGAACTTGTGACATTCCTTTCAAAATTGAACCGCAATGTTGTCCATTCAATCTCAATCCCACATGGCTCATCGTTTCTCTCATGCCTTAATAAAATACGAGAATCGCATTATCAACTCTAAATCATGAATAGGAGATACATTCGATCAACCGAAAATCTTTCACTTAACTCAGTTGAGGAGAAAAATCACGTCATGCAACAATCTCCCACGTCCATAGAATATATCAACCTCAAGTTGTGGTAAAAAAATCATCACAATTCTTCAGAATCCATTTTCACCTAACCAAGCCATCAAAATTGAATCCTTTTAAATCAACCAAGTCACGCAAATTGCCCAGCTCGAAAGATATTGCCACAAAACATTTGTAAGGCCCTATTATACCCAAGGAACCGATCGTCTCAACTACAATGCTGACCTAAGTCGCTGCCAAACTGACCCAACTCCTCATATTACTCATGACTCGCCCTCACTGCAACATTCCTCTTTCCCACTATACTATGGGCTTCAATCAAAACTCATCCCAAATGATCCCAACATGAAACATCGTTGTCCTAAAACTCGTAATCCACTATGTTCCCTCCTACCCATCCAATAGTACCTCAAATCAAAATATCTGCTCTGATTACATCTTCTATGAATTTAAAGTTGTTTCTTCCATCTCTCAAACACTGCCCACGTGACTGGTATATAGAAGTGCTCCAAGCCTCTCCTAAGAACCCAACGTTAATTTCATAACCTTAGTCAGAATCAAATTCAGAAATCCCTATATACTACATCTTGAATCTTGAACCTACTAGAACTATCCTAGAATGTTACCTACTCAGTCTTAGTGTTGAATACATATCCAAACATGCCAAACGATGAGTGCTCCGCCAACACATGAATACTCCAAAGTACAACCGACAAAATCATTTCTCTTTACAAATCACATCCACCAAGGATTATCCAACCTGAGCCATTCCACAGCCTACATATAACAACCAGGTTAAATATAACACACCTCCAACAAATTCCTTACCCGAATCAATCTTGTAGTCATCATTCCCAAGCTGTAACTAATCAACAAGCGCCCCGAAGTCCAGGACAACCACACATGACCATGTGATTCAAACGTCGATGATAGGCTCCCCCACTTTACCTCAAGCTATAGTCACATAACCTAAGAACTCACAATGACCGTTCCTCCTTAGTTACTATCACTCCCCAAACTTGGGGAGCGTGACCGGCGCTCAACCGAGAGAACCCGGCCGAGCAAGCCTGTTAGATTTCCTTCTACCCAAACTCATCCATGAATATAGAGGAGATGTACTCCATTAATCAAACACTGAAAAGATTTTATTAACAACTTCCTTTTCATTCCCATTAGCAGCTTCATTCATAATTTCCAAAATATTACGAGTTTGTAGGATTAATGAAAAACATGATTTCCAAATACCAACATTTCTAGTTTAATTCCCAACATCAACCACAACCCACAACCTGTCTACGGAGCCTCTAAGTACAATAGAAGAGTAATATGGGAATACCGGCAACAAGGCCCCGGCTATACCTCAAAACACAGTACATGAGAAACAAAAGATACATGACCCCAAAATGAAGTGGGGCTCACCAAGTCAGCTGAAGAGAGTGTATCGCTATCACTGATCAATACCGCCTGTTGTAGAACCACCTACATCCATTAAAGATACAGCATCCCCGACAAAAGGGACGTTAGTACTGTCGAATAGCACTAGTATGTATAGCTAAAAATCCTCTTTCAAAATAGAATGCACATATGATCTATACGTGGAACACATAATATAATGTAATTGAAACAACATGTACAAACAAGGACAACGAATGTGGTACCTATTGTCTGCATTAATAATGTGTCTCATTAGACCGTCCTTAGTGTTCACATATCATATTATACACTTATGCGTTTCATAGATCGTCCATAGTGTTTATTCATACCGTACACCTAAACTTCTCATACACAATGCACCTATGCATTTCATAGACCGTCCATAAGATTTCATAACACAATATACCTATGCGTTTCATAGACCATCCACAGGATTTCATATCACAATATACCTATGAGTTTCATAGACCGTCCACAGGATTTCATATCACAATATACCTATGCGTTTCATGGACCGTCCACAGGATTTCATAACACAATATACCTATGCGTTTCATAGACCGTCCACAGGATTTCATAACACAATATACCTATGAGTTTCATAGACCGTCCACAGGATTTCATAATACAATATACCTATGCGATTCATAGACCGGCTACAGGATTTCATAACATAATATTCCTATGCGTTTCATAGACCGTCCACAGGGATTTCATAACATAATATTCCTATGCGTTTCATAGACCGTCCATAGGGTTCATTCATTATTCTCGTTTTGGCAAATAACCCAAATTTATGTTCATACTATCGCTTACTTGTACTAGCCAAGGATGATCATAGGACCTTAATGACATTATTATGTAAAGGAGCTAAAACTTGTCTCATAATGTTCACACATTCATTCATTTCATTGGCACTATTGTCGACATATGTAATTCTCATTCTGTGCACGATGGCCATATTTAGTGTTCCATACTCACCCTTTTCACTTTTAAAGATCACCATCAAATATCAACATATAGAATATTTCAGAAATCATATACTTCATATCCATTTGAAATGGGAACTTCAAACACAAATGGTTCATTCCCAAAGAATTAGGCATACCAACCAACAATAGAAACACACATGAAAAATTATAAACAATCAATACACCATTTATTCTTGCAATACTCTTCCTCGGAAATGACAATATACAATTTCAACACATGAGTATATAGAACTCGTATCACACTGGATATATTTATAAAGCAAAGCCTTAGTTAAAGCAGCCACTGAAGGGCTTGATTTGAGTATAAAAGCTCTTAGGCAAATTCTATTTTCCAAATCACTTTTAAAACATTGGAGTCGAGGCTCGTTTAATATTCTTTATCGCATCCTCTCCAATAATTTGCACTACTAGACACAATCATAACTTAAATTCTTGGCACGTTGGCCACACTCTATTTCTTCAATCCCCTTATTTCATTTTCAAGCATCTTTAAAGATTATCAACAACAAGACACTTCCAAACAAGTCATTAGGTACACATATGAGCAATTATGAGTCTTAAGCATATCAAGTTTTTCTCACCCAATTGGTATACTAGTTCTCATTTAAAACACAACTCAAAGACATAGCATTTTAATACGCAAACCATACTTTGAACATCTATCTTTTGACATAAGGCTCATTCGGGATAATCAAATTTATAGGGAATAACCCGGAATATAGAAGTTGGGAATCTTGAGCCAATCATACTTGATCTTACGAAAACATTATGGAATTCGATTCTAAGAGAGAAAGTTTGTCCAACATACCTCGCTTTGAGCTTTCCTTAAATTACTAAAACGTTCCTAATATTCTAGCAATCCCAATCTATTTTGAGACATAACAAAATTGAACACAAATTAGGAAGATATTCATGGTTTCAGCTCATTTGAGCATTTTATCAAATACTAGGTGTGCAAATTTGGATACAAGGTTCTTCTACAAGATTTCCTTCATTCCACAACCCAATCTTTACTTATTTTAGCTCAACAATCTTCCCACAAACCTTATTGGTACAAGCATGTATAATTAACACTCTTACACCCAAAAATCATACTCCCAATCACCCATCTTTTATCCCAAACTCGAAATTGAAGACTAGGGCTTTGAATCTTACCTCTTGAGTGAAGATCTTGTGAGATTTCCTTGTTGGATTTCAAGGCTTGAACAAGATCTTGATGAACACTTCATCTACTTCCTCTATCTAGAAAACTCTCACTTCTCTCTAAAATATCAGGTTTTAGCTCAAAAATGACTTAACCCATCTCTCTACCCGGCCTTGGGGGTATTAAATGAGCTCCTACGTGCGCGGCCGCGCACCTGGTCAAGTGGTCGTGCATTTGGCCGTGCATCTGAGGCAGAAACTATCAAATATGCGCAGCCACGCATCTGGGTGCGCATATGACACAGGTCCAGTAACATGGCCATAACTTTCTGTGACATATCCAAATGACAAACGGTTTGATGCGTTGGAAACTAGACTCAAATGGTTTTAATTTTATAGGTAGATCACCACCTAAGTCATTATATTGAGGGAGTTCTATTCATTTGAATTCGGGTCTTGTGCCAATTGAAACATCCTTTCCACTTAATGTGTCCAACTTGTTCCACGCAAGTTCTTGCCATTCCCAAAACTCCTTAGTATGTTCCAACACATATTAAACATACATTATCAATTCAAAATGATGTGGCTCTATTCTATAGGTCTCCTTTAATACTCAAATACGTTATTCCCAAATACCATTGGTGCACTTTAAAATGTTAAATCATTAGAAATGTTTTTTACGGGGCCTTACAGTTACCATGAGCTCACACTATTAATGAAGTGAATTTCTCATATGATCATGTTGCTCTATCCATAACACATCCCAATGTATCATCCCAAATGCATACTCAACCTCGTAATAGTCATACCATCTACTTCAAGTGATCCAAACTCAAATATATATATATATATATATATATATATATATATATATATATATATATATATATATATATATATCTCATTGGATCTGTCACGACCAAAACCGAAGGGCCGCGAGAGGCACTCGGTGCCTAACTCAATCAAGTATTAACATAACGTATCTTTCTTATCATACTATCATGGATAAATGAGCTGTAAAGGTCTTCATGCGATAACAAGAATAAAACATAAGAGAATACTCGACATAGGATGACCCAACATGATATACCAACTTATGCATGTGACATACGGGCCTACAAGGCTGAAATGATCATTTGTACACTCAAAACATAGGCCGACGAGGTCATTCAAACATCCAGATACATGAAATCTGTCTACAGGCCTCTAAGAGTACATAAATGTCATAATGGTCTGGACCATACCAATCAATACATGTCCAAAGCATACTAGCCCAATAGGCAACTCCGAAGCAAATGGAGTGCACCAACACCTTCTGTTGAGCTGATAGCCTACTGAGAGGACTGTCAACCTATCTATCGAGACATGCGAGCATGAAACGCAGCATCCACGGGCAAAAGGGATATCAGTACGAATAAGGTACCGATTATGTAAGGCATGAAAAGTAGTATATAAAAAACATGAAAGAAACATAGAGTAAATGACTCAACTTGTATGTCTGAATAGCTCAGTGAATCATGGAATATTTATAGTATCATTTATATGCGTATAAATGTCATATCATGCATAGGTGTATGCATGACATGACATCATCAAGCCCACGAGGGCATCCTATCATATCATCTCGGCCTCATAGGGCGAAATCATCAACATTTGCTAGCTGATCAGGTGGTGGTGCGTATATAACACCGTAACCTTTCCCCATACCCCATATACATATAATATATACGTATATAATGCCATCTGGTTATGGGTCGATGTACATGCATAAATGAATGCAATGAATAATAAAGTAAATCAATAAGATCTCTCGGAATATCATAAGATCAATATGCCTTCGGTTAATATCACGAAATAAAATTTATCAACTTACATATTTTCTTAGACACATGAACAGACGATAGAATAATAGGACACATGGGGAATCCAGAACATAGGCACCCCTAGTACTTCTAAGAATTGGGTCATTTGTGAAAGTTACGCTTTTGCTCGTTTCGTTTGTATCATATGGATTATGCCAAAAGGAAAGAAGGGATAGCCTTAACATACCTTATCACAGTCTGTCCAATAACCATGTTGAAATTGTCTTATCTCACTTTAATATACAACAATGATAATAATGCTATCGTTAAGCTACGAAAGAGGCAACTTTCGTACAACTAACGACAAGCTTATTTTATATTAAAACGGGAAACATCTCCCATGTTTTCCTTGCTTTCACCAAATCCATAAAAACAATAAGAAGACATACAACCTTCAACTATATACTTTCAGAACCACAACACACCCAACATCCCAACAACACAATTCACTCTACACAACAACAAGTGCACAAACATCACCAACATAAGTACTATTTAACACGACGAGCGGCAAACTTGGATTGGAACCAAACCCCAACACTTTTACCCATGTCCCTTGTACTTACAACATTATCAACAGGTCCAGCATATAAACATATAAATTGACATGTCATTCCAACCTTATATCCATCATAAAAGTAACATCAAACAACCTAACAAGATATAACAACATCATGGACAACTTCTAGGTATTGTGTGATTGCTTCTTCTCCTATTTACAACATCAACAACATACTCAATATATTGACAAGCATAATAAAAATAAGAACAGTATAACCAAGCTATTCCCCACGATTTCCAGCCATATGAATTCATACACACAAGTCTAAAATAGTTTAATAAGAGACAACAACTTCTTATACAACTTCAAGTTCTATTTTCTAATTTTTCATTTAAATAACTTAACCAAAATACAGATAAGCTTAAGATCAAGCAATAGGGTGTTATACATACCTTAAATAATCAGACCAAACTCGAACCAAAGCTTCCCTTTGCTTACAAGCACCCTTAACGACATCAAAACACCATAGAGACTCTCTTCTTCACTTAGGCTAACGTTTGAGGTTAGGTTTTGGTAAAACCACCTTGGATTCGACTTGGAACCTTGGAGAACTTTTATAGAGGTGTTGAGAGAGTTTGGAAACTGTCCTTTGTCGAAAATGACCAAAAATGATCCGTCCAACCCTTTTAAAATGTTCAAGGGTCGTCCACCGCCTAAGTGGGTCCCATCGGGAGCTGCTTGCGTGGTCTCGCAAAAATGCGAATATATGTATACTCTGATGTTGTATCCACAAACGGTTTAATGTGTTAGAAACTATACTTGTAGATCTTCAATTCGATAGGTGGATCATCCTGTAATTCCAAGTATATTGGGAGAAAAGCTCCGCTATATTTTACCTAACGTCCAGCACATTTATGAATGTAACTTGTGATGACCTTTGCCAACTTTTGTTCCACAACTCGCTTGACTTCAAAACGCAATGCACGACTATCATACAACTAAAATAACTCATAACATAATCTCTTTACCATGTTAAGCACCCTAGTCTCAGCCCAAAAGTATATGTTATAGCATTCACAACTTGTCGACTTTCGATAAAACTTATTTTTTTCAATTCGTTTAGCTTCTAAGCCTACTGACCCTCTTGGTACTTGTTATTCATGATCTTAATATTTGTAACCTCTAAGGTAATATTATTAACTTACTTTATGTACTTTCAAATATAATCTCATTTCTGAGCTTACATCAATTGACTTGCGACGTACTCTCACGTACGAATACATGGGGTGTAACAGGATGGAAGGTAAAACCCTTCATAGCAACCTCATAAGAAATCATACCACCTCAAATCTTCTCATATGAGATAGCCCACCTATGAAGTCTCAAAAGTCTCTATGATCTTGCCATGAGCACCATCACTATGTAATCAATTGCTTCTCCCGAGTCTATACTCATACACAGGCTTCAAAAATATGTTTCATTCCACCAATGAGCGACCGAAAGATCCATCAACACATCCAAAACTCAAGACTATATAATACACCTATGATAATTGAGCATTCACATTCGCTTTATAGCACAAGAAAACCCTTCTCGACAAATCCAAAACCCTCTACAATGCGAGTAGTCTTCACCAAGAGAAATGCACAGATTAAACCATTTGCCCACAATGACCCAAATTGCACCAACCTTCCTCAAAGCCTGTGGCTAGCTATCACAAAGTCTATAATGATATGTCCCTACTTCCATTCAAGTTTAGCCACTATCCAAAATAAACCACTTGGCCCATGTTTCTATTCCACGACCTACTGATAATCTGACTTCGTAAGCCATGCCCGCTAATGTCCTCCTTCATCATCCATCACAAAAAATGTTACCTCAAATCACGATACATCTCTACACCATTCGTATGAACAAAATACCACAAACTACGAACCTCCCCAATGATCAACTCTATCGAATCATCAACACTGGAAACATAAATCTGACCCTAAAGTCACTATGAACTGCCTCCCTAGCACTACCCCACGCACCGTGTCTAAAAGGACATGCAAATGTAAATCATCACACTGACAAGCTCTGATGCGCTCAAACAAAGATAACCGCACAACCACACAAGCATGAACTCCACTATATTTAGAAATGCTCGATCTCACAGTTCTATATACCAAGGTCAGAACCTTCATAGCCAAATGCCTTCCCTCTGCCGAAACAAATGCCAAACTCCAAATCATGAACCAGATAGTTCCCTCTCAGGGCATCAACTTCCAAGATGCCTAAGCAATTACCCTACCACTCTGCACTAACACCACGCCAAAACCAACACGTGAAACATCACAATATACTATACAAAGCCCCAAAATTATGGGCAACACCAACATTGGAGCGGCTAAAGATGGAAACCACGACGCAATGCAACAATAGTAGTAAGCCCTCAATGCCGGGACAACATCCCACACCATAGGTTTACAACATCACCCCGAATCGCTGGATCCCAACCAGTATCAAGTGCTCAACATCGTGTACAAACAAGTAGGAGGGGACATAAGATATAGGCTTCAGGGTGAGATAATGTTGTACGATAAGGATCAAGAAAGGGAAATTATTTAACATCACGTAGCCTCTCGGAGATAAGTACATACGTCGATTTACTGATTCACAAGACTTGCTCGTGACTCACGAGACCTATGTGAACTTAGAGCTCTGATATCAACTTGTCACAAACCAAAATCTCACCCCAGGCCATGATGACACCTAGCCGTACTTGCTAAGTAAGACAACTTACAATCAATAAAATAAAGTCCAATTTCCTTTAATTAGTAGAGTTATATCATAATGGAAGAAGGAATAACCTCAAAGTAGTAAAATATCTGATACAAGTATAGCATGGTATAGACACGACCCACAAAATACAACCCCCAAGAGTTAGATGACACAAGTACACGAGCAACTACTGAATCATTACAAGTCTGAATACATAATCACAACAATCTATGAGAAAGAAAATAGACATGAGATAAATAATGATGGGGACTTCATGTGCAGCCGATCGAATCAGTACGACAACTCACCACGAAGTCTCTAATAACATATGCAGAAGCACAGTATGAATACACTACAATTGTTACCTAGCAAGTATCAAGTCAAACATCGAAGAAGTAGTGGTGAGGTTGGATACGTCCGAATACTTATGACATGTAAATATTAACAAGCATTGAGCTAGAATGGTAAATATCCTCAAGATCAATAGGTATCAAGATTAAACAGATAATCATAACGCTGCTCAAGTATGGAGGTAAGGCTGACATGCTTCAATCAATAGAGTCAAGGCTCCCAACTAGTATATATACATGGCATATAACAGTTAGCACATAGGTGAATGCCTCTAAATGAATCAGGATATGAATGCATGCTAAAACCGGTAAAGGATATATACATCAAAAAAGCCATTTAAATCAAACCCAAACGATAATGATGGAATCTTTAATCAAATACTCAAAGTCAACAAAACGTCAACCCGGGTCTGCCTCTCGGGACTCGACAAAACTCAAAAATCCCAAATACACATTCCAATACGAGTCCAAATATACAAATTTCATCCAAAACCTACTCCAAATCGATATTCAAATCTCCATTTTTCACTTTAGAATAGTTTTGCCAAAACTCCATCTTTTTCTCTCTTATATTCACCAATCAAAATCCAAAATCAAAGATAAATCAGGAATAATAATCAAATAAGAGTCAAGAATACTTACCCAATCCAAGTGGGTGAAAAACGCCTCAAATATTGCCTCAATCCGAGCTCCCAATCTCAATATATGATAAAATGAGCTCAAAGTTTGAACATTACAACTTATATGCCCACGCGTTTGTGAAGCACAACGCTTCCTCAGTCCTTAAATCTCCAACATGAATGCGAGGCAACCCTCACTAATGCAATGACCAGCAAGCCCAATAGATCACAAATACGGACACACCATTCGAACGCGGGAAACAAAGCTCCACCTCCAAATTCCCTACGCGACTGCGACCTAAGACTCACGAATGCAAGGACTTTCGCACCAAGACCCATCGCGAACACGGCATCACTTACGCAAATGTGATGAACAATGCTATCCAGCCTTACTTACTCTTTGGTAAAACGATACCACAATCGTGAACGTGATTCTTACTTGACACCGGCAAAAACCAGTAATCCAAACATGAGGAAAATGGTACAAAATCATTCTGAATCACACGTAGGCCCCACGCAATCCCGTCCAATAATATCAATAAGTATAATTACATCACTCAAGCCTATATAAGCCTCCAAACACCATAATTAATGTCAAAACCAAGAACCGTCGATCAAGATCAATCTCTTTAGTTCATAAACTTTTAACATCAAACCAAGCGTACGATTCAAGTCTAGCTAATCCGGAATGAACCCAAACTTTGCACACAAGTCCCAAATAAAACTTTCCAATTCTTCAAATTGCAAACGTTAACTCTCGGTCAAACTTTCCAATTCTTCAAACAATCTGACTCTGATATCCATAACGTTAACTCTCGGTCAAACTTATAAACTTTTCAATTCTTCAAATTGCAAACTTTCAACAAATAGAGCCAAAACCTTCTATGAATATCCAAATTCGAATCCAAACATATGCCTAAGTCAAAAATCACCATACAAACCTCTTGAAACCATCAAATATTGGTTTCGAGGTTGTTTATTGAATAGTCAATCCTTGGTCAGTTCATCCAACTTAAAGCTTCCCAATTGAGAATCATTCGACCAAATCAACCCTGAACCCTTCAAACATCAAAAACAACCATATACGCAAATAAATATACATTATATGAAACTACTCAAGATCTCAAATAACCGAATGAAATATTAAAGCTCCAATCAACCAGCTGATCTGCGGACCACAGATCTATCGCAGACAAGACCAGGCCAACCCATGTTTTTTAAGACCATTCTACGGTCCATTTTGGGAATTTTTTAAGACCATCACAGATCTAGTTCAAAAGGTCCAGTTTGGAAATTTTTCTAACCCGACCCTGTTTTAATCAAAATGCAATTGGGGTCATTTTGGAAGTCATCAAACAATTGTTTTAGAGTGGGGATAGTACTTTAGAGAGAGAAGAAGAAGCTCCAACCATCCTACTCATCCATTCTTGCTCAATGTTGAAGAATCAAGGAAGCCACTCACTAGGCCATCAACTATCTGGGTAAGCCCTTGTCCTAAGCATTCATGCAGTTTGTTATGGGTTTAAGTAAGCTGGGGATTAGGAGATAGACCATGCATGTGACAATAGGAGGTCGTATGTAGGGTTGTTGAACTATTACGAGTAGATTCTTGTTCAGATTGGTTGAGGGAAGAAGGGATTACCATTATAGAGCCTTGTAACCGATTTTGCATAGTAGGTATTTGACAAAATTTCCAAGAGACTTATATCGTGAGAATCCTTTTAATTATGATTCAATTTTATCATTTTCCTACAGATTGAAATTGCTAAAAGTATTTGAACGTTGTAGTAAATCTAAGGAAAGCTCAAGCAAGGTATGTTGGCTAAACTCTTTCCATAGAGTCAGATTCCTCTAAGTTCTCATAAACATTGATTATGGTTTGATCAAGTTCCTATCTCTATCATTACAGTATGCTTCTATAGATATCTTATCCAAAGACCTATGATTTGATTCATGTTCCAATTGCAAATTACTATGCTCTTATTTGTAAATGTGTTCAATGTGTTCTAAGCCATAATGTATTCATGAGCTGAAGCTATGATTTCCCGGATGTCTTATTTGTGCCTTTAAAGGTTTTATAGTTAATGTCAAATGAAAGAATGAAAAGCATGAAGTATGAAATGCGACCATCGTTCCAAGAATGATGATTAATATGTGTGGCCAAGAGTGCCAATGGAATGAAAAACTGTATGAAAGGCTAAGAAACAACTGTAATTTCTTTTATATGATAAATGTTTTTGGGAGTATTGTTTGGTCATTGAGGAAGGCTGGGTTATAAATGGCCCAGATTAAAACTACAGTTGCCGGTGCAGGGATTGTTTGAGGGGCAAATTCCCCATTATATTATATTGAGATTATTTTTCTTGATTGGGATGAGTTGATAGCTAGCAAGAATGATGTCGACCCATATGACATTGTGGTGAGACGGCTTAGCAGATCGGGCAGAGATCGGATGCCATGCCGCAAACATGGTGGTGTTGTGCTTCTATGTCAATACTCATATTTTGGGATGAGATGGCTTAGTCGGTCGGGCAGTGATCGGACTCCATGCCATGGGCATGGTGGTGTGTTGGTACTAAGGATCTCCCAACCAAAAATGAAAATGTTTGCTTGAAGTTTTACTTTGTTTTAATTTGGTATTTAAATATGATTGGTATACGCATTGTTTTCATGTTTCTCTACTTATGTCAATATTTTATTCCATGAGAGGGTATTTAAATTTACATACTAGTACTATTCCATATGTACTAATGTCTCTTTTACCAGAGACGCTGCATCTTTAATGGATGCAGGTGGTTCCATAGCAGGCGACATCGATCATTGATAGCCGTACACCCTCTCCTCAGCTGACTTAGTGAGCCCCACTTCCTCTTGGGGCCTTGTGTCTTCCGATCCTTGTACATTGTATTTTGAGGTATAGCCGGGGCCTTGTTACCGACTCTTTCTTACTACTCGTTTGTCCCGTATAGAGGCTCCGTAGGCATAGTGTGGGTTGTATTTTGATTTGATAAATATGCTAGAAATTTTGTAGTTATCGGATGTTCCACTTTCTTACATGAACTTGTAATCTTTTGGAAATTGTCGATGAAGCCCCCTTTAAGTAATAAAAAATGATGTTGTACACTTTATCTTCTCACGTCTAACTCTTGTTATTGATTCTCAAATAATTCTTGGGTAAGGTTGGATAGAAGGCATCAAGTAGGCTTGCTTGACTAGGATATCTTGGTTAAGCGCGGGTCGCGCTCCCCAAAGTTGGGGCGTAACAATATCATTCAGAAATAATCATTTGAGAAATTACAGTCATTAGAATATTTCGGTTCAGCTTGTTTGATAAGAGTGGCAGTCTACTGTATGTTTAAGACCATAATGCAAGGTTCTTTTGGGTCCTTAGGCCAGGTTGAGTGGGAATTTTTTAATTTGGAAATATAAAAGGATAATTCGAGCGAGGTCGATGAGTTATTGAATCGATCAATAGTTTTTCTTCAGCTTCGTCGTATGCGAGAAACTATTGGACTAGTGTATCACTAGGTTATTTTTGTACTTGTTCGGAAATTGATGTGGTGCTTTCAGATAGCTTAGATCAAGCCATAATTACTATCAGATAAGAGACATCCATGATTTATTACTGTTGAGCTTGGTTATGAGTTTCTACAAAGTTCTTGTATCAGTAAGTGTATTGTGAAGACTTGGGAGAAGTATATATCTAGATATTGTAACGACATGGCTGGTCATTTTGAGTATTTTTGTCACGACCCGAAATTTCCCACCGACGGGACCATGATGGCGCCTAACATTTCACTTGCTAGGCAAGCCAACGTTAGAAAATCGTTAAACCAATTCCTTATTTCCATTTAATAAATAACAATAATTAACTAAGATGGAATATAATAAGTGCGGAATATCATAAAACTGTATTAATTACTACCACCCAGATCTGGAGTCACAATTCACGAGCATTCTAGAATTTACTACAAGTAATAGTCTGAAAGAAATACAACTCTCTGAATGAAAGAAAACAGCAGGACATAAAAGATAGACGAGGACTTCAAGGTCTATGAACGCCGACAGATCTACCTTGAGTCTCCGGACAGCGGACCAGTCGCAAATCTCGATCAACCTGAGCCGGTATCAAAAATCTGCACAGAAAGTGCAAAGTGCAGCATCAGTACAACTGACCCCATGTACTGGTAAGTGTCGAGCCTAACCTCGGCGAAGTAGTGACGAGGCTAGGACAAGACACCCACATATTACCTGAACAATATAACCCTGCTAGTGGCAACAATAGTAAATAAAGAAATAACATAGAAATAATGGGAAAGGAACATAGAGTGGGGGATACAACATAAAGAGTGAGCATAATGAAAAGACAGAATTAAACCGAAAATCCTTAAACGAATTGAGCAATTAAAACAGCAAGGAAAACTACACGGCATCACCCTTCGTGCTTTTACTCTCAACCTCACCAAATAAATAAATAGAACGGAACGATATCACCCTTCGTGCATTAAACCTCTCATAATATACACGGCATCACCCTTCGTGCTTTAAACCTCTCATAATATACACGGCATCACCCTTCGTGCTTTACACTCTTCCTCACCAATCATAAAATCAATAACAACGGATAGATAAGAGTATCACAAAGAAACCAGTATTTTACCCATAATCAATAGCACAATGTAATCTCAACCTTGAAACAATATTCAAAAGTTACCAAATCTCAGTGAAACCAGATATGAGTCACCCAACATTTCAAATAACCTGCTAAGCATGGATAGTAGAATTTAAGGTTAAAAAATAGACAAGAATAGAATTTCACTCGCATGCTATGACTCGACAACGATGCATAGATGCTCGTCACCTCACCTATACATCGTATTTAACAACCAAACACGTAACAAATGAACACATAATACCTATTCTCTCAAGCCAAACTTAGACACAACATTTACCTCGCTCTGAAGGCCACTAAATTCTCAATCACAGCTTTTCCTTTGGGATTCTCCTCCAAACTACTCGTATCTATTAAAAAATGCCTCAATAATATTAAACATTGCTAAAGGAATCAACTTTAATGATTAATTACAGATTTCCCAAATTTTCCTGCAAAAAGTCAAAAATCGACCCCGGGCCCGCTTGGTCAAAACCCGAGGTTCGGACCAAAATCCATTTACCCATTCACTCCCGAGCCCGAATATGTAATTGGTTTTGGAATCCGACCTCAAATCGAGGTCTAAATTCCAAAATTCCCGAAATTCCTAGTTTCTACCCTAACCCCTAAATCTATAATGAAAACTCTAGATTTTAGGTTGAATTCTTGTAAAATGAAGTAAAAGATTGAAAGAAACGAGTTAAGGAACACTTACCTATGATTTGGGGAAGAAAATGTCTTTGAAAAATCGCCCTAGGCCTCCTATCCTTTTGAAACGAGAAGAAAAATGGCTGGAGTCCGAACTAAATGAACTCACTGCCCAGCAAAAGGACGTGCGGACAGGACGTGCGCTTTTGAGGAAAAGGACTGGGCCAACTGGGGACGCATCTGCGGAAAGGGTTCCGCTCCTGTGGTCCCGCTCCTGCGGAGAGAAGTCCGCATCAGCGAAAAAATGAAGTCCAGGCCTGGGTCGCACCTACGAGGCTATCGCTCGCACCTGCGACCAAAGGCTCGCTGGTTCGGGCACACCAGATTTGGTGCACCAGCAGCCTTGTTGAGGTTTGAACTCAACTCACGCATCGCCCGAATGGCACCCGAGCTGTCGGGGCTCCAAACCAAACATGCACGCAAGTCTAAAAATATAATACGGACTTGCTCACGCGATCAAATCGCCAAAATAACATCTAGAACTACGAATTTAGCACCAAATTAAATGAAATTCTCAAGAACCCTTTAAAATTTCTATTTTCTCAACCGGACGTCCGAATCACGTCAAATCAACTCCGTTTCTCACCAAATTTCACAGACAGATCTTAAATATCATAATGAACATGTACCGGGCTCCGGAACCAAAATACGAACCCGATACTAATAATTCCAAATATCAATCATTTCAAAAAAACTAATAATTTTCAAACTTTTAATTTTCATCAAAAATTCATAACTCAAGCTAGGGACCTCCGAATTCAATTCCGGGCATACGCCCAGGTCCCATAAATCGATACGGACCTACCGGACAATCAAAGCATGGATATGGGCCCGTTTACCATCTAAAATTAACTTTTAAGGCAAAAAATCTTATTTTTATTAGTTTTCAACATAAAAGCTTTCTGGAAACCTGCCCGGACTGCGCATGCAAATTGAGGAGGGTAAAAATGAGATTTTAAGGCTTAAGAGCAAAGAATCAAGATCTAAAACATCACATTCTCTACCTCTAAAACAACCGTTCGCCCTCGAACGGACATAGAAAAGTACCTGGGCTGGTGAAAAGGTGAGGATATCTACTCTGCATATCGGACTCGAACTCCCAAGTAGCTGCCTCAATAGGCTGACCTCTCCACTGCACTCGAACTGAAGGGTAACTCTTTGATCTCAACTGGCAAACTTGTCGGGCTAGAATTGTCACCGGCTCCTCCTCGTAAGTCAAATCCTTGTCCAACTGGACAGAGCTGAAATCTAACACATGGGACGGATCGCCGTGATACTTTTGAAGCATGGACACATGGAATACCGGATGAACAGCTGCTAAACTAGGTGGCAACGCAAGCCTGTAAGCCAGCTCTCCCACTCTCTCCAGAATCTCAAAAGGTCCTATATACCTAGGGCTCAACTTGCCCTTCTTTCTGAACCTCATTACACCCTTCATGTGTGATGCCCGAAGTAACAATCTCTCTCCTACCATGAATGCAACATCACGAACTCTATGGTCGGCATAACTCTTCTGCCTGAACTGAGCTGTGCGAAGTCGATCCTGAATAATCTTGACCTTATCCAAGGCATCCTGTACTAAGTCTGTGCCCAACAACCGAGCCTCTATCGGCTCGAACCACCCAACTGGCGACCGACACCGCCTACCATATAATGCCTCATAGGGAGCCATCTGAATGCTCGACTGGTAGTTGTTATTGTAGGCGAACTCTACAAGGGGCAAGAACTGATCCCACGATCCTCTGAAGTCTATAACATAAGCACGTAGCATATCCTCCAAGATCTTAATAGTACGCTCGGATTACCCGTCCATCTGAGGATTAAATGTTATGCTCAACTCAACCCTCGTACCCAACTCATGCTGTACTGCCCTCCAAAAGTGTGAGGTAAACTGCGCACCTCGATCAGAAATGATAGACACTGGCACATCGTGAACATGGACGATCTCCCGAATATAAATCTCTGCCAACCGCTCCAAGGAATAGGTAACTGCCACAGGAATGAAATGCGCTGACTTAGTCAGCCTGTCCATAATAAACCAAACTGCATCGAACTTTCTCTGAGTCCGTGGGAGTCCAACAACAAAATCCATAGTGATATGCTCCCACTTCCACTCAGGAATATCTATCCTTTGAAGTAAACCACCAGGTCTCTGATGCTCACACTTTACCTGCTGGAAATTTAGGCACTGAGCTACATAGGCAACTATGTCCTTCTTCATTCGCCTCTACCAATAATGCTGCCTCAAGTCCTGATACATTTTGGCGGTGCCCGGATGAATAGAATATCGGGAACTGTGGGACTCCTCAAGGATCAACTCACGAAGTCCATCCACATTAGGCACACAAATATGACCCTGCATCCTCAAAACTCCGTCATCTCCAATAGTAACCTGCTTGGCACCACTGTGCTGCACTGTGTCTCTAAGGACAAGTAAAAGTGGATCGGCATCCTGCCGATCTCTGATGCGCTCAAACAAAGAAGATCGAGTGACTGTACAAGCTAGAACACGGCTGGGCTCTGAAACATCAGCCTTACGAACTGGTTGGCCAAGGCTTGAACATCCAATGCAAGCGGTCTCTCAACAAATGGAATATATGTAAGGCTACCCATACTGACTGACTTTCTACTCAAAGCATCGGCCACCACGTTGGCCTTCCCGGGATGATACAATATGGTGATATCATAGTCTTTCAATAGCTCCAGCCACCTCCTCTGCCTCCAATTGAGTTCCTTCTGTTTGAACAAATACTGCAAGCTTCGATGATCAGTGAATACCTCACATGGCACGCCGTAAAGATAGTGCCTCTAAATCTTCAGCGCGTGAACAATGGCTGCTAGCTCTAGATCATGAACAGGGTAATTCTTCTCGTGAACCTTCAGCTGCCATGAATCATATGCAATAACCTTGCCACCCTACATCAATACCGCACCCAGACCAATACGAGATGCGTTACAATATACTGTATAAGATCCTGAACCTGTGGGTAACACCAATACTGGGGCCGTAGTCAAAGATGTCTTGAGCTTCTGAAAGATCACTTCACACTCGTCTGATCACCTGAACGGGGGTGCTATGGATGAAAACCCCTCCACACATCAACGGTAATACCCCGCCAAACCCAGGAAACTACGAATCTCTGCAGTTGATCTGGGTCTAGGCCAATTCTGGACTGCCTCAATCTTCTTAGGATCCACCTGAATACCCTATGCTGATACAACGTGACCCAAGAAAGCAACTGAACTCAACCAAAACTCGCATTTGAGAACTTAGCATATAACTGGATGTCTTTTAGAGTCTGAAGAACGATCCAAAGGTGCTGCTCATGCTCATCTCGACTGTGGGAGTAGATCAAGATATCATCAATAAACACAACCATAAAGGAATCCAAGTAGGGTTTGAACACCCGGTTCATTAAATCCATAAATGTTGTTGGGGCATTTGTCATCCCAAATGACATCACTAGAAATGCATAATGCCCATACCAAGTTCGAAAAGCTCTCTTAGGAACATCAGATGCCCTAATCCTCAACTGATGGTAGCTAGATCTCAAATCAATCTTTGAAAACACCTTGGAACCCTGAAGCTAATCAAATAAATCATCAATCCTCGGCAATGGATACTTGTTCTTGATGGTGACTTTTTTCAACTGCCAATAATCTATACACATCCTCATCGATCCATCTTTCTTCTTCACAAACAACACAGGTGCACCCCAGGGTGAGACACTAGGTCTAATGAAGCCCTTATCAAGCAAATCTTGCAACCGCTCCTTCAACTCTTTCAACTCTGGCGGGGCCATGCAATATGGCGGAATTGAAATAGGCTGAGTTTTCGGAGCCAAATCAATGCAAAAATCAATATCTCTGTCGGGTGGCATCCCCGGCAGGTCTACAGGAAACACCTCTGGAAACTCACGAACAACCGGCACCGAATCTATGGAAGGATCCTCTGCACTAGAATCGCGGACATAAGCCAAATAAGCTAGACACCCCTTCTCGACCATATGTCGAGCCTTCAAATAAGAGATAACCCTACTGGCAGAATGGCCAAGATTCCCTCTCCACTTTAATCGACGCAACCCCTGCAAGGCTAAGGTCACCATCTTGGCATGACAATCTAATATAGCATGATAAGGTGACAGCCAATCCATACCCAGTATGACATCAAAATCATCCATGTCGAGAAGTAGAAGATCTACACAAGTCTCAAGACTCCCAATGGTGACCACACACGAATGATAAACACGATCTATAACAATAGCATCTCCCACTGGTGTGGACACATACACATGACCACTCAAAGAATCACGGGGCACAACCAAATAGGAAGCAAAATAGGATGACACATAGGAGTAAGTATATCCCGGATCAAATAGAACTGAAGCATCTCTACTACAAACTGAAACAGCACCTGTGATAACATCGTCAGATGACTCAGCCTCAGGCCAGGCTCGGAAAGCATAACACCGGGTCTGGGCCCCACTACCCTGAACTACATCCCTGGGATGGCCTCTAACTAGCTAGTCTCCACCTCTAACGGCCTGACCTCCACCTCTAACAGTCTGACCTCTACCTCTAGCTGCCTGACCCCTGCCTCTGGCTAGCTGAGCAGGTGGTGAAGCAACTGGTACCGGAACCATGGCACGAGAACTCTGATGCTGTGAGCTACCCGTTGCTCGAGGGCAAAATCTAGCAATATGCCTCGGATCACCATAAGTATAACATAACCTCAGCTGATGTGACTGCTCACCCTGAAACTGACCCTATCGACCTAAATAACCACCATGATAACTCTGGAGTGGAGGTGCACTAATAGGAGCTGGTGGTGCACTGTAGGCTAGCTGGTCGGAATAATGCATCTGAGGGCCACGACCACCTGAGGCACTGTGGGATGCCTGGAGCGCTGAATGAAATGGCCTGGGATGATGGCCTCTACCTCTAGGTGAGGCACCACTGAACTCACCGGTATGACGAGGTCTCTTGTTAGACCCGTGACCTCCCTGAGTAAGAACCATTTTGACTCGTCTGGCGACATTAGCAGCCGCCTGAAAAGAAATCTCACTCCTAGTCTCCTTAGCCATCTTCAATCTGATAGGCTGAGCAAGTCCATCAATAAACCTCCTCACCCTCTCTCTCTCAGGGGAAGCAGAAGAATAGCATGACAGGCCAAATCCACAAAACGGGTCTTATACTGAGTAACAATCATACTGCCCTGCTGGAGATGCTCAAACTGACAGCGATGCTCCTCTCTCAATGTGATAGGCAAAAGCTTCTCTATGAAGAGCTGAGAGAACTGGTCCCAAGTAAGAGCAGGCGTCCCAGCTGGTCTGGTCAACAAGTAATCTCTCCAGCATTACTTGGCGGAACCAATCGTCTGAAATGCAGCAAAATCAATCCCATTGGTCTCCACTATACCCATGTTCCGTAAAACCTCGTGACAGCTATCAAGATACTTCTGGGGATCCTCTAAAGGAGAACCACTGAAGTGAATAGGAAAGAGCTTGATAAACCTGTCCAATCTCCATAAAGCCTCAGAAGACATAGTTGGCCTATCTCCGACCTGTGCCGCAATAACCGGCTGAAATAATCTGACTAGCTGAGCTACTAGAGCCTGATACTAGGGAGCTATCTGCTCCGGAGCGGGAGTGGACGGAGTCTGGGCTCCTCCTCCAGCCTGAGAGACTGCTGGTGCCATAGGAAATGCGCCAGTCTGGGCCACACTCTCCATAAGGCCCACCAAATGGACCAAAGCGTCCTGAAGTACGAGGGTAGCAATGAACCCCTCCGGAACATGAGCTGGTCCGGCAGGAACAGCCTGGGCTGGAACCTCCTCATCAAGCTCTATCTGAGGCTCCACTGCTGGGGCTACTGCTCGGGCCCTAAGCAGAGCCCTGCCCCTGCCTCGGCCTCTAGCACGGCCTCGGTCTCGTCCTCTGCCCCGCGTAGGAGCTGTCACTGGAGGCTCCGGCTGCTGCTTACCTGAGGAAGCAATACGTGTTCTCGCCATCTGCGAGAGAACAAGAGTAGAAGAGTTAAATCAGTATTGAGAAAGCAAAATTGCAAGATAAGCACAGACGTCTCTGTGCCGATCCTCCAGACTCTACCAAGCTTGCTAGTGAATCGTGAGACCTAGGCAACCTGGGGATCTGATACCAACTGTCATTACCCGAAATTTTCCACCGACGGGACCGTGATGGCGCCTAACATTTCACTTGCTAGGCAAGCCAACGTTAGAAAATCGTTAAACCAATTCCTTATTTCCATTCAGTAAATAACAATAATTAACTAAGATGAAATATAATAAGTGCGGAATATCATAAAACTGTATTAATTACTACCACCCGGATCTGCAGTCACAATTCACGAGCATTCTAGAATTTACTACAAGTAATAGTCTGAAAGAAATACAACTCCCTGAATGAAAGAAAATAGTAGGACATAAAAGATAGACGGGGACTTCAAGGTCTGTGAACGCCGACAGATCTACCTTGAGTCTCCGGACAGCGGACCAGTAGCAAATCTCGATCAACCTGAGCCGGTATCAAAATCTATACAGAAAGTGCAGAGTGCAGCATCAGTACAACTGACCCCATGTGCTGGTAAGTGTCGAGCCTAACCTCGGCGAAGTAGTGACGAGGCTAGGACAAGACACCCACATATAACCTGAACAATATAATCCTGCTAGTGGAAACAACAGTAAATAAAGAAATAACATAGAAATAATGGGAAGGGAACATACAGTGGGGGAATACAACATAAAGAGTGAGCATAATGAAAAGACAGAATTAAACCGAAAATCCTTAAACGAATTGAGCAATTAAAACAACAAGGAAAACAGCACGGCATCACCCTTTATGCTTTTACTCTTAACCTCACCAAATAAATAAATAGAACGGCACAACATCACCCTTCATGTATTAAACCTCTCATAATATACACGGCATCACCCTTCGTGCTTTAAACCTCTCATAATATACTCGGCATCACCCTTCGTGCTTTACACTCTTCCTCACCAATCACACAATCAATAACAACGGATAGATAAGAGTATCATAAATAAACCAGTATTTTACCCATAATCAATAGCACAATGTAATCTCAACCTTGAATAAATATTCAAAAGTTACCAAATCTCAGTGAAACTAGATATGAGTCACCCAACATTTCAAATAACCCGCTAAGCATGGATAGTAGAATTTAAGGCTAAAAAATAGACAAGAACAGCATTTCACTCGCATGCTATGACTCGATAACGACGCATAGATGCTCGTCACCTCACCTATACATCGTATTTAACAACCAAACACGTAGAAAATGAACACATATTACCTATTCCCTCAAGCCAAAGTTAGACACGACACTTACCTCTCTCCGAAGGCCACTAAATTCTCAATCACGGCTTTTTCTTTGGGATTCACCTCCAAACTACTCGTATCTATTCAAAAATGACTCAATAATATCAAACATTGCTAAAGGAATCAACTTTAATGAATAATTACAGATTTCCCAAATTTTCCTCCAAAAAGTCAAAAATCGACCCCGGGCCCACTTGGTCAAAACCCGAGGTTCGGACCAAAATCCATTTACCCATTCACCACCGAGCCCGAATATGTAATTGGTTTTGGAATCCGACCTCAAATCGAGGTCTAAATTCCAAAATTCCCGAAATCCCTAGTTTCTACCCTAAACCCTAAATCTATCATGAAAACTCTAGATTTTAGGTTGCATTCTTGTAAAATGAAGTAAAAGATTGAAAGGAACGAGTTAAGGAACACTTACCTATGATTTGGGGAAGAAAATGTCTTTAAAAAATTGCCCTAGGCCTCCTATCCTTTTGAAATGAGAAGAAAAATGATTGGCGTCCGAATTAAATGAACTCAGTGCCCAGCGACCTTCGCACCTGAGGTGCTTTGGTCGCACCTGCACATCACCACATGCGGACAGGACGTGCGTTCTGCGGAAAAGGACTGGGCCAACTGGGGACGCATCTGCGGAAAGGGTTCCACTCTTGCGGAGAGAAGTCCGCATCTGCGGAAAAATGAAGTCCAGGCCTGGGTCGCACCTGCAACCAAAGGCTCGCAGGCGCGGGCATGCCAGATTTGGTGCACCAGCAGCCTTGTTAAGGTTTGAACTCAACTCGCGCATCGCCCGAATGGCACCCGAGCCCTCGGGGCTCCAAACCAAACATGCACGCAAGTCTAAAAATATCATACAGACTTGCTCGCACGATCTAATTGCCAAAATAACACCTAGAACAACAAATTTAGCACCAAATCAAATGAAATTCTCAAGAACACTTTCAAATTTCTATTTTCTCAACTGGACGTCCGAATCACGTCAAATCAACTCCGTTTCTTACCAAATTTCACAGACAGGTCTTAAATATCATAATGAACTTGTACCGGGCTCCGGAACCAAAATACGGACCCGATACTAAGAATTTCAAATTTCAATCATTTCAAAAAAACAAATAATTTCCAAACTTTTAATTTTTATCAAAAATTCATAACTCAAGCTAGGGATCTCCGAATTCGATTCCGGGCATCTGTCCAGGTCTCATAATTTGATACGGACCTATCGGGACCGTCAAAGCATAGATCCGGGCCCGTTTACCAAAAATGTTGACCGAAGTTAACTAAAATCAAATTTTAAGGAAATAATTCTTATTTTCATTAGTTTTCAACATAAAAGCTTTCTGGAAAGCTGCCCGGACTGCGCACGCAAATCAAGGAGGGTAAAAATTAGATTTTAATGCTTAAGAGCGCAGATTCGAGTTCTAAAACATAAGATGACCTTTTGGGTCATCACAATTTTATCCCGTTACATCTTACTTATGTGTATATGTCGTGACGTGACTTGTCGGGGTGGTTGATTTAGTTTCGTGGAGGTTTTAGAGTGAATTGGGACACTTACTCCCAAGGATGGAAGCCTAAGTTATAAGAGTTAACCGCAGTTTGACTTTTGTGTAGACGTCTCCACATTGGTGGTTTGATGATCCCAATAGCTTTGTGTAGTGATTTTGGACTTAGGCGTATGTACGGATTTGGATTTGGATGTTTGTAGGACGAATTGGTGTTTTTCGGTAAAAGTTGAAAAGTTGAAGGTTTGGAGGATTGATAGGCTTGACCGAGAGTTGACTTTCATGATATTGGATTTGGATTTTGGTTTCGAGAGTTGGAATAGGTACATTATGTCACTTGGGACAGGAAAATTTGAGGTCATTTCGGGTTGATTGTTATGGTTCATTGTGAGTTTTGGAAATTGGAGTTCACTGGTTCATAAGCTTGAATCATGGTGCGATTCATTGTTTTGATGTGGGTTTATGTTATTCAAGGCCTCGAGTAGGTTCGTGTTATGTTTTGGGAATGGTTGGTATGGTTGGACGGGGTCCCGGGGGTCTTAGGTGTGTTTCGAATTGGTTTCTGCTTGTTTTGAACTTTGTAGAATTTGTTGAAGTTTACTGAGACGGGTGTGATCGCATCTACGAAAGACTGGTCACAAATGCGAGTCCGCAGGTGCGGGCAAGGGGCCGCAGAAGCAGACAAGGCTGGAGGTTGGGGAAACCACAGGTGCGGAAGACAGGGCGCAGCTGCGAGATCACATCTGCGAAGGAATGACCGCAGATATGCAAGCACATGTGCAGATGGTTGGCCACAAAAGAGGAAGTGTGGGATTTGAGTTGGACCACAGATGTGGGATTTTATTTGTGGAAGTAGAGCCGCAGATGCGGTCAAGTGACCCAGATGAGGAATCACTAGTAGATTTTTATATTCGAAGGGTTTGGTCATTTTTTATTGTTTGGAGTTGTGGAGCTCGGTTGGAGGCGATGTTTGGGAGATCTTTCACTATAATTGAAGAGATAAGTGAAGTTTATTCAATTTTGATGATAAATATTTATTACCTATAGATCATTACACCCAGTTTATGTAAAATTAAGGTGAAATTTGGGAATTTTTGCCAATGATTTTGGAGAGTGAGATTTGATGAATTGAGGGTCGATTAGAGGTTAGATTTGGGTGAAACACATATATTTGGACTTGTATCGGAATGGGCATTCCAAATTTATGAGTTTTGTAGGGTTCCAAAATGCGGGCCCAGGGTTGACTTTTTGTGTTGACTTTGTAAATTTGATTCAAGATCGTAGCTTTATCATTCGAAATTATTTTTTGTTGGCTTTATAGATGATATTAGGTTGTTTTGACTATATTCGAGTCACTCGGAGGCTGATTCATGTGGGAAGGGATTTTTGGAGTATTGATTCTCGTGTTTTAAGGTAAGTAACATATCTAAACTTATATTTGATGGTAATTATCTCTGGGAAGTATGTTATTTGAGATGTGTTGGGCTGACGCACGTGCTAGGTGACGGGTATGTGTGCGGGCAACGGGGTATTCTTGAATCCAGTAGACTTTGGATCCGACCTTGGACTCGAATTTTGACCATGTAGGTCGGGTAGACCTTTTTTGACTTTTGAGATTTTATTAGGGATTGAACCTTTATTATTTGAAATAGGTTTCTATGACTTTATTTGACTTTGTTAAGTATTATTTGGCTATATTTTGAGCATTTGGAGGCTAAAGTTAGAGGAACCAGCATTTTGGAAGGTAGATGCCTTTTTCTGGATAAGGTAAGTAGCTTGGCTAACCTTGATTTGAAGGATTTTTTAATAAAATGAATGTATATGCGAAGTACTACATGTTTGAGGGTGACGTATATGCGAGGTAACGAGCATATATGAGGGCGCTAATGTTATACCATGTTTGTGATAAATTTAATCTTCTTTGTGCCTTGTTTGAGATATATTTCTTCTTGGCTATGCCTTATTTGTTGTATGACTTGAGTAGCTTTAATCATGCTAGCGAGTATGTCTAGGCTTTTAATACTTTATTTTGACATATATATTGATGATGTACCTTACATGCGTTCTTGATCAACTTACTTGAAAAGTATGCTTAATAGTTGATTCTTGGTTATTTACTATTTATATATGTTGTTTCTTGAATGTTCCTTCATTTATTGTACATTGTTCTGGGTTGAATAGGTTATGGAATTGTGTCACCTTCGTCTAAGCCTCGCTACTACCTCATCGAGGTTAGACTTGATACTTATTAAGTACACATTGATTTTGTACAAATACTATACTTCTGCATGTTTTCTTGCATGTCCCAGTGATGGTTATAGTGGCATCCAGGATGGTGCTTAACAGTTTGATTTGGAGTCTTCGTGGTGAGCTGGTATACTTGATTCGCAGCTTATGGAATCCCCTTCCTATCTATCCTACTGTTTCTTTATTTTTTTCATGACCCAAAACCATCAACCAGTCGTGATGGCTCCCAACTCACTTGCTAGGCAAGCCAACATAACAAAGCAAAGCATAATTACAGAAATAGCAGGAATAATGGAAGTATACTGTCAATAACAAAAAATAACTGCGTCGAAATACAATAATCCCCCAGAACTGGTAAATACAATGTCATGAGTTCTGATTAGAAGTACAAGTATAGAATACAAATAGCAATACTGTCTGAATGAAAATAACAATACTAAAAGAAAAGAGATGCCAGGACTGCGGTCGAAATGTAGCTCTACGTCTTCTCTCCAAAGTGCTCATAACATTACTTCACAGCTAGCTACAACCCGGTCCAACACCTGGATCTGCACAATTAAATGCAGAGTTTAGTATGAGTACAAGCGACCCTATATACTCAGCAAGTATCATAACTAACCTCGGCGAGGTACTAGAAGCAGAATTATTAATGATACTCGCTATTCACCTGAACAGTCCATAAATCTAACAAGTATCGAATAACGATGTGATCAAGTTATGAACCATAGAAAATGCCACCTTGCTGCACACGGTAACTTAACATACTACGATAAGTTAACAATCCAGCATATAAACCATATGCGTGAAAAAACAGGTAAACAACGAAGAAAATTGCAAATAATGAAGAAATGCAATAACCAAATCAAACACTGGCCAGTCTTTCCACATCCCGTGTGTACACCATCAGGAGAGAAACATGAAAGGGTGACCATCGGGGGATGGATCCTTATCCACATGCTGCACAAACAATTCATGTGCTGCACAGACAACTCACGTGCCAATAATATCAACCACACGGATAACACACATGCCAAGAAAAACAATATCTCAGATCCGCACGGATAACTCACGTGGCTATAGTAACAATATCTGAGATCCACACGGAAAACTCACGTGCTATCATATCTCAACCGTACGGATAACTTACGTGCTGCACAGACAACTCACGTGCCAATAATACAAATATCTCTGATCTGCACGGACAATTCACGTGCTACCCATTCAATCCATATCACACAGAAAGCGGGTATACAAGATCACATGTACATGATCAATGAAAATCAAATTTCATACTCCTGGACTCGTATAAATGACATGCTAAGGAGTACGCATGTATAAAGTGTGCTATCATAGCTCAAATAAGGCAATTACATCACGAAAGTAGAAATTATTAGGTTTAATCAGGAGATACCTCGGCATAACCTCAAACATGGTTCAAATAGCTCACCAAAGAGGTACGAATAGAAGAAACATCATAGCATGAAGCTTAGAAATCAATTCAAGGCATATCATATCCTAGGCACTACCCCGGTGTACGCACATGGGCTCAACCCCACACATGTGTACCACCCATAGCACATAGCTATCACGAATAACTTAGGCAACTTATTCCTCAACCAAGTTTAGGTGAGATACTTACCTCAAGCAAACTAAATCAGTAATTTATGAAGCCATTCACACATGAATCAACCTCCGGACGGGTTGAATCTAGCCAAAATTACTTAATAGTATCAATAAAAGTCATAGAAAACAATCCCAAATAATAAAGCTTTGATCTTTAACTAAAGTCAAAAAGTCAACCCCGGGCCCGCACACCGGAACCCAGAAAAACTCATAAATTCTGAACACCTATTCCAATATGAGTCCAAATATATATGTTTCATCTAAATACAACCTCAAATCGAACCTCAAATCATCAATTTTTGCTTTAGAAAAGTTTTTACCAAATTCCACAATTTCATCACTTACATTTATCAATAAAACTCTAAAATCAAGGTTGTAATCCTGAATAATAAAAAAAATTGAGTAAAACATATACTTACCCCAATCAAAATCATGAAAATCCCCTCCAAAATCGCTCAAATCCGACCTCTATTTGTCAAAATATGATAAAATAATCAAAACCCTCAAAATAAAATATTTAAGGGTCTGCCCAGGCATATGCATCACGATCGCGGGACCTCAATCGCAATCTCGAAGGACAAAAACTCACCAGCCCAGAAACACCTTCGCATTCACGTCCACACCCTCGTGAACGCGATGAAGAGCTCACCTCACCCTACGTGAACCCAGCCTAAACCTTGTGAGCCCGTAGGACAAACCCCTCCTAGCTCCTAGCTCCCAGCTATTTTGCGAAGACAGAGCCCTACCGCGAACGTGTAGAAGGGCTACTACCAGTTCACAAAATCCCTTCGTGAACGCGATTTCCTTGTCGCGATCGCAATGAAGGAATACATACACCAGCATCAGCAGTCTAAAACAAAGGAAAATGATCAGAAACACACCTAAGGCCCTCGGGACCCCGTCCAATAACACCAACCAATCCCAAGACATAATGCGAACCTACTCGAGGCCTCAAATCACATAAAATAACATCAAAATCATGAATCACACCTCAATTCAAACCTAAGGAACTAATCTAAATTTTCAAATTCAAAACTTAAGCCGAACATGCCTAAACAATTCAGAATGACATTAAATTTTTTGTGCAAGTCCCAAGTGACACAACAAACCTAGTCCAACTCCAGAACCACAATCTGAACTCGATATCATCAAAGTTAACTCTATCAAACCTATCAACCTTTCAAACATTCAACTTTTCAACTTTCGTCAAATAGAACCAAATCGACCTAGGAACCTCCAAACATAAATCTGGACATACGCTTGAGTCATAAATCACCATACGAACCTAGTGTAACTACGTTCGACTCTAACAACTTGAGCCTCCAACCAAGGGACTAAATGTCCAATTCAATCCAAAACTCCCTCAAAACCAAACCAATCGCCCATGCAAGTCACGTAACAACAAATTCACATATGTAATGCATCAAATAGGGAAAACAGGACTAAAATACTCAAAATGACCGGCCGAGTCTTTACAATTTTAGACAGTAATTTTACATTTGAAACTTAGTTGTACTATATTTAGTTCCTCCGAACTTCGTACTACCGGGTTTTGGGAGTTTATTGTGGTATTTTTAATATTTGTTTGATGAAGGGAGACTTATTCATAATTTATATATATCATGACCGCAAATTATTTTTTATTTTTCAAGCTTTGGTTAATTATGAATGTTAGCTTACCTAGCGGGTTAGGTTATGTGCCACTACGATCTAGGGAAGATTTTGGGTTGTGACACTCTATCTATCGCATATCTCCTTTATATGCAGATTTTGTCCATTTGTATATGATTTTGACCTGGATATCTGAACAAGTATGCTTAATATCTTCATCTTGGACTGTGCACCTTCCTCTTGAGATCCACTACATCATGGTTGTTTCATTGTTATTATATACGCTGTGAAATGCAAATATTACATATAACGAGTATCTTCTGACTAAACCTTGTTACTACTTCGTTGATGTTAGTTTGATACTTAGTGAGTAAATGGAATCGATTATACGCATACTATACTTCTTCACCTTGCGTACATATTTTGGAGATGACCTGTTGCGGAGATCGAGATTGAGCATTGAAGATCTATCAACATTCCAGTCATTAGCTACCATCTTGTTCATGGTAGCCTAGGATCTTGTATATCTATTTATTTATTTTCAACGGATGATGTATTTTTCCTTATATTAACGTTATAATCCTAATCTTAGTAGCTCATGACTTGTACTACCAGTTCTTCGTATAATTTGTATTAATTTTGCATTTTTATTTTATTATTTATTTGAAGATCTTCAGTTTGAGTTGTATTTATATTGGTTGGCTTGGCTAGCGGTTATGTTAGGTGCCATCACGATCCCGATGGGATTTGGATCGTGATATGTTGGTATCAGATGTCTAGGTTCTACGAATCATGAGCAAATTAGTAGAGTCTTGTGGATCAGTATGATGATATTCATAGTAATCTTCGAGAGTCTACATGCATCTAGGAAACTTTTCTTTCTTTCTTTCCTTATAGTGCGCCTTTATTTAGCTTGATGTCCAAATCTTCCGTTTCTTTCTATTCGAATGCGTTGATGAGAACATCTTATTAGTTTGGCACCGGCGGCTTGTGATAATGTAGCGGATGGGGTGCGAGATGTTACCTGAGACGTAGGCCAGTCTAAAGGACTTGTGGCCAAGAATGGATTGCAACTTTAGCTCGGGGGACTTAGTTAAGTGAGCATGTGATTTAGTCCATACCCCACCTAAGTTTCTTTATATCTCTTCTTTATGCATCTTCCGCTTTATCATATAAGCCCACTTCAACTCTGCAGTTTTAGCCGAGCGGCTTCTTCCTTAGCCTCATTCATAGTATAAGCATCTTCAGCCGAAAGCGTTTCCAAACACTTCATTAGAAACATGAAAGAATCTTTCGTAGAACTGCAAATACGTAAGAGTATGAGAAAAAGGCATCAGCATCAGCATAGCTGGTCCAAAAATAGAAGTCCCTCCCATCTTACCCCTTATTTTCCTTCAAAATGTTGGAGACCGCAAGAAAGAGCTTTCTCTGAGCTTTGACTCCAAGATTCCATTCCTTCAAGAAGTTATCCATCTTTTTAACCGATGGAAAAATACGTTCAGTGACCTTTCAAAGAATGGCCAAATTGAAGGACTTCAAGTAAATGATAAATTAAAAAGACTGTATGGATTCTCCAACAAATAATGGAGATTGAACAAGCGGAAAAGAAAAAGAAAAAAATGTGATGAGACAACAAAAATGAGAAAATTAAAGTTACTATCGCAAGGGAGATACATTTTCAAGCGCAGTGCGAGTTTATCATTGGGTGTTGTTCCAGCCGACAAACATCAAAAAGAGCTTAAAGCTTAATTTTGAAGTGATTTGGAGTATAATTGAGTTAAATTACATATTTGGGTTTTTCGAGTTTGTTAATTGTTTGGATTTTGGTATTATTCCAATCGATAAAAAACATGTAGAGGCTCAAAAAAGAAGTCAACTCATATACACTATTATACAATATTATATACTATTATACAAGGTTGATACATTGTTTACGGGTAATTGATGGATTTCTCATATCTTCTTCTTCTCCTTCTTCTTCTTTGTTTATTTTCTCTATGTTGATTTTGAGGTTGAACCGTAGGTGTACCGGTGGCTAAAAGTTATTTTCTACCGTAAACATGTATAATTGTTCTTTATACACACTCATATACTATAGATGTATTATTTAAATATTATATATATATATATATATATATATATATATATATATATATATATATATATATATATATATATGTGTGTGTGTGTAACTGTGTCTAATTTTATATAATTACATATATACCGATGTATAAGAACGTATCTATATTGTCATTATCCCATTTACCACTATGTAGAATGCATACCTGATAAACTTCCATCGAAAAAAAGGTCAATTAGGATTTTTTATTTTTTATTTTTTATTTTTTATTTTTTCTCGTACAATCTATATATAAAGTCGATTTCCTTGTTGATTTTTCTACCAAATCACGAACTTGCAGCAATTTTTTTATTTCTTCTATTTGGCACTTTGGGAAGAAATTATTTTTTGAATTTTTCGGATGTGTGGTTGTCATGCATTTTTTTTTTTTCAAACACTTAACTTATCAATTCAGTTAGATTTACAAATAGAAGCAGCTATTTATATTTTAAAGAGGGAACAATAACAATAAAATATGTATAGCCAATAGGTAGTGCTCAATGCTGAGAAAATGTTACGAACTTTGTGTAATCTATCGATAGCCGAAAACATATTTAATTCTCGAATAGATTACTTTCTACGGAAATTAAAAGTCGAAAATTTAAAGGTTGAATGTACTAATCATAAGTTTGGGTTATGTTTTGTTACGACCCCAATTTCCCTCCGTAGGATGTTGTGATGACACCTAATCTCTACGACTAGGTAAGCCTAATATTTAATAATAACTTCAAAGAAATAATTCGCAGAAATACTAAAGCAAGTCTGATAAACTTATATATCCTTCTTAAATAGAATCTCAACAACACACTTCCCAACACCGGTAAAACTGAGTCATAAGCTCTACATAATAAACTAGAATGTCTACTACATCACTGTCTGAATGAAAAATGCAATAGAAAAGAAAGATAAGGGAAGGTGACTCCGAGGCCTATGGACGCCGATCAAGTATACCTTGAAGTCTCCGGATTGCAGCTAACACTCGATCGCTAATGTTTGGCATGAGCAGATGCACCTGGATCCGCACAAAGCGACGAGCATGAGCATAGTATGAGTATACTACAACAGTACGCACTAAGTATCAAGCCTAACCTCGGTAGAGTAGTGACGAGGCCAGGACAAGACACTTACTAGAACATAATAAACATAATGAAAATGTAATAACAAGAAGTAATGGAAAATAGAGAAATAAGTAACATGAAGCAAGTTAATGCTATATACTAATTAAAAGATCGTAAGCATAGAGATAACATAAAGGAAGAGACTGAAAAGAACCACAATGATCATATACGGACAATAACTGATAAAAAAAGAAAGAACAAAACAACAAGACGTGTTCCCATCAATAACGCGTTGCAACATGAGATATACAACAAAAATCGTAATGAGATACCGCCTCGTGTACAATAAGAATCACAACCGAGGTACCGCCTCGTATATAACAAGAACCACAACAGAGGTACCGCCTCGTATTCACATTTCTCAAGTTTTGTTACAATGTTTCCATATAATGTCACGTGAGCCTTACATTTAAATAGTTTTGAAAATATTTTTTCCGAAATAGCTACACGCACGTTAGCCCACCTTATGACGCTGCGTGGCTTCACGTAACTCCCTTACAAGCAGCACGCATATAAGTCCCACCTTATGCCGCTGCAAGCACATTAACCCTTATCCTTATACTGCCGCATGTGCATCAATATCACATCACAATAACAACTCGCACCACAAGTGTCCATATATCACAACGTGCCAATAATCAACAATATCAATATTTTCACATGGATCAACCACAATGTGTACAAGAATATCAACAATAACAATAAATGTAAATTTCTCAACAAGAAAGATCTCTCAATAATTAACAATTCGCCTCAATGTGATAATAGCTTTCTCAACTTCAACACCAAAAACTCAACAATGAGGAAGATAGTATCGAACCACGATACCAAATAAGAATAACTCATAATGGAAAAGATAACGTGTAACAATGACTTCAAATAATGATAAAGAACAATGAAAGAGATAACATGTAACAAGTTCAACTAAAGTATAAGAGCAAATTATCAAGTAGGATGTAGTACAAGTGCTAACAAAGTCATTTAAGGCATGTAAGGATAGAGTAACACAAGTAAGAATATATTGACTATGAGAATTTGGAACATGATATGATAATTCAATTAAAGCATGGAAAGAGTCTAAGTAGTCTAAACCGCTCAAATATCACATACAACCTGTGTACCCACTCGTCACTTTGCGTACACGGCTTTCACATAGCAAAAATGACACAATCAATCCCAAATCCTAAGGGATAGTTCTTCCATACAAAGTTAGGCAAGAAACTTACCTCAACTAGTCCAATTCCATACTCAGAAATAGCATTTTCTCTAAAATTCACCTCCACACGGGTCAAATCTAACCAAAATCGACTTAATATCATCAAACAATGCAAGGAAAATCAATTACAATAGATAAAGCTATGATATTTACACTTTTTTCAAAAAGTCAACAAAAGTCAATCTGAGGCTCGCTCGGTCAAATCCCGGGTCCAAGGGTAGATTCCCACTACCCCTAATCCCACTAGTCCATATATGTTATTAGTTTCATAATCCGAGTTTAAATCGACTCTCAAAACTGGAATTCTAATTTTTTTTAAAACTTGACAAAGTTCCACAATTATTACTTTGATTCACATGATTTTGATCTTACAATATATGATATATTGAGGAAATATAGTTGGGAATAGATTATAATCATTTACCCAAAGTTTGTAGATAAAAATATCTTCTCCAAATCGCCTCCTACCGAGTCTAGGGTTCAAAAATGAGAATATGATATGAAATCCCGACTTTCTAATATTTTGTTCAGTTGCAGGTGTCGCAATTGCGACACTGGGTTCGCAATTGCAAAGCAAATCTCGCAAATGCGGCCACTGACCTACCTACAGGGACATCGCAATTACGACAAATGGGTTCGCATATGCGAGCCCTGTCCCTTCGCAAAAGCGACACTTTGGTCGCTAATTCGAGCTACCCAAAATCCTGAGCTAATTCACAATTGCGAGCCAGGCATCACAATTGCGAGCTAGGTATCGCAATTGCATTACCATAGGCCACCCTCCTATGCTCGCAATTGCGAACATGGTGTTAGCAAATGCAATACTTGAGGCATCAGCACACCATATCTTGTATTTCAGCCCAAAACCTTCCAAAACATGTCCGAAACTTATCCGAGCCCCCGGGGCTCCAAATCAAACATCCACACAAGTCTAAAAACATCATATATAAAAATAACATCTAAAATTACGAATCGAACACTAAAACACATAAGTTTCAAAGTAAAGTTCAAAAACTACTAGAATTGCAACTAAGCGTCCGAATCATATCAATTCAACTCCAAATGATGCCAAATTTTACAGACAAGTTTTAAATAGCAAAATGGACCTATTTCAAGTCCCAAGATCAAATTCCGAAATCTATAGCTAAAAGTCAACCTATGGCCAAACTTTTCAAATTGCCAAATTTCGGCCAAATAATTCGCCTCACTGTGATAATGGCTTTCACAACTTCAACACCAATAACTCAACAATGAGGAAGATAGTATCGAACCATGATACCAAATAAGAATAACTCATAATGAAAAAGATAACGTGTAACAATAACTTCAAATAATGATAATGAATAATGAAAGAGATAACATGTACAATAACTTCAAATAGAGATAATCAACAATGAAAGAGATAACATGTAACAAGTTCAACTAAAGCATAAGAGCAAATTATCATGTAGGATGTAGAACAAGTGCTAACAAAGTCATTTAAGGCATGTAAGGATAGAGTAACACAAGTAAGAATAGATAGACTATAAAAATTTGGAACATGATATGACAATTCAATTAAAGCATGGACAGAGTCTAAGTAGTCAAAACCGCTCAAATACCACATACAACCCGTGTACCAACTCGTCACCTTGCGTACACGGCTTTCACATAGCAGAAATGACACAATCAATCCCAAATCCTAAGGGATAGTTCTCCCATACAAAGTAAACTTACCTCAACTAGTCCAATTCCACACTCGAAAATAGCATTTCCTCTAAAATTCACCTCCATACGGGTCAAATCTAACCAAAATCGACTTAATATCATCAAACAATGCAAGGGAAATCAATTACAATAGATAAAGCTATGATCTTTACACTTTTTTCCAAAAAGTCAACAAAAGTCAATTCGAGGCTCGCTCGGTCAAATCCCGGGTCCAAGGGTAGATTCCCACTACCCCTAATCCCACTAGTCCATATATGTGATTAGTTTAAAAATTCGAGTTCAAATCGACTCTCAAAAATGGAATTCGTATTTTTTAAAAACTTGACAATGTTCCACAATTTTTACTTTGATTCACATGATTTTGATGTTAAAATATATTATATATTGAGAAAATATTGTTAGGAATAGATTATAATCATTTACCCAAAGTTTGTAGATGAAAATCTCTTCTCCAAATCGCCTCCTACCGAGTCTAGGGTTTAAAAAAAATGAGAGAATATGATATGAAATCCCGACTTTCTAACATTTTTTTCAGTTGCAGGTGTCGCAATTGCGACACTGGATTCGCAATTGCGAACCCTCACAATCGCGAAGCAAATCTCGCAAATGCGGCCACTGACCAATCTACAGGGACATCGCAATTGCGACAAATAGGTTCGCGAATGCGAACCCTGTCCCTTCGCAAAAGCGACACTTTGGTCGCTAATGCGAGCTACCCAAAATCCCGAGCTAATTCACAATTGCGAGCCAGGCATCGCAATTGCGAGATAGGTATCGCAATTGCGATACCTGAGGCCCCCCTCCTAAACTCGCAATTGCGAACCTGGTGTTAGCAAATGCGATACTTGAGGCATCAGCACACCACATCTTGTATTTCAGTTCAAAACCTTCCACAATATGTCTGAAACTTATCCGAGCCCCCGGGGCTCCAAATCAAACATCCACACAAGTCTAAGAACATTATACGAACTCGCTCGCGCGATCAAAATATAAAAATAACATGTAAAACTACGAATCAAACACTAAAATGCATAGGTTTTATGTCACGACCCAAGTTCTCTCTTCATTAACCGTCGTGACGGCACCTAGTCTCTACGATTAGGTAAGGCTAACACTTTCGTGGAAATGAAACGAAAACATTAAATTCAATAACTAACTGTAGCAATAACACCATAACTGAATACCATGCCGCTTGGCATGTACAATAACCAACTCCTCAGTATACTACATAGCATTCCCAAAACCCAGAATATCATAAGTCACAAGCTACAGAAAGAGAACAGTGTTTCTATATTCCAGAATCTAATAAAAGAAATACAAGAAGTGTTTGACATGGGGAAGAGTAGATAGGGACTCCGAGGTCTACGGACGCGGCAGATATACCTTGAAGTCTCTACAGCTGCCTCACCTTAATGATAATGTGGCTGATAAGCAATACCTGGATCTACACACGAAAAACATGGGCAGGGAAGGGCATGAGTACACCACAACGGTACTCAGTAAGTGCCAAGCCTAACCTCGGTCGAGTAGTGACGAGATCAGGTCAGGGCCCTACTAGTATGCATAAAATAAACTAAGACATAATGAAATATTACAGTAAAAATAATTACTAAAATATAACAAGAATGAAATCATAGCAAGTCAACAGCTCAGTACACAGAAATAACAAACAGGGGATCTCCCAGGATACCGTCCTGTAGTCCCAAAGTAAATATGCAGAGCAGGGGAGGGGGGGATCTACCGGAATACCATTCCGTAGTCCCAAAATAAATATGCAGAGTAGGGGGGATCTACCAGAATACAATTCCGTAGTCCCAAAGTAAATATGCAGAGCAAGGGGATCTACCGGAATACCGTTCCGTAGTCCCAAATTAAATATGCATAGCAGAGGGATCTACCGGAATAAAGTTCCGTAGTCCCAAAGTAAATATGCATTCCAAACAAAAGAAATACAACTACATCACGAAATCTTACGATTTAAATTTGTACCAGTCAAGGAAGAAATAGGAAATTCACTAAGCATGCTGCACATAGTTCACATAAGCAATTAAGACACATAGACATGCTGTTCTAGACTAAACAGGATAAATTCATATGCTAGTGTAGCTCAGTTTAAGGAAGACAGTCATTTTACTTAATGAGAACGGAGTTTTGCAAAAATAAACTGTGTACGCACTCGTCAGCTCACGTACACGGCGCTCATATATCAAAAGCAGTACCAAATCATAAGGGGAGTTCCCCCACACAAGGTTAGGCAAACCACTTACCTCGAACCAGCTCAATCAATTAGTCACAATGCCTTTCCCACGAATATCCGGCTCCTAGTGGCCCAAATCTAGCTAAAATCAATTACATAGCATAAATATAACTACAAGAAACTAATCTAGCTAGTGAAATCAAAGCTAACGCACGAAATTGAAAAATCGCTCAAAAAGCCTCCCCGGGACCACGTCTCAGAATCGGGTAAAAGTTACCAAATATGAACACCCATTCACTCACGAGTCCAACCATACCAAATTCACTCAAATCCGATACCAAAATCTCGATCAAAACCCCAAAATTTGGTCTAAGAATGTTTCTCAATATTTCCCAATTTTTTACCCCAAATGCGAAATTAAATGATAAAATAATGATAGATTAGTGGGTTATAACCATAAAGGAGTTAGGAATTATTACCCAATGACTTCTTATGAAAATCTCTCGAAATTTCGTCTTCTACCAAGCTCCCAATTCATTTTTGTGATATGAACTCAAAACCCTCGTTTTTGAACTTTAAATTCTGCCGAGGTATGCCCTTCTTCGCGAACGCGGTCAAAGCCTCGCGTTCGCGAAGCACAAGCTACTTCAAACTAAAATATACTCATCGCAAATGCGATGCACCGGTCGCTAACGTGAAGCTCAACTAACCTGAACTTACGCGAATGCGGGACATTCATCGCGAACACGTAAGCTATCATGCCTGGAACCCATCTGACCGTTGACTCTACGTGAACGCGAGGTCCTTATCGCGAACGCGTAGCCTTAGTGTTCCATACCTTCGCGAACGGGGGAATAACATCGCGAATGCGAAGAACAACTTAGCTGCCCTTCCCAGATGCTCGATGCGATCGCGAGACCTCTCTTGCGAACGCGATGAAGGATTGTCTGCAACAAAAACACTAGAAAATATACTATCTATCAAGTCCAAAAACTAGCCCGTTAAGCACCCGAAACTCACCTGAGGCCCCTAGGACCTCAACCAAACATACTAACCAATCCTAAAACACAATACGAACTTAGTCGAGCCCTCAAATTACATCAAACAATGCTAAAATCACGAATTACCCTCCAATTCAATCTTAAAGAACTTGAAACTTCAAAATTTTACAATCGATACCGAAACTTATGAAACCACGTCCGATTGACCCCTAATTTTGCACACAAGTCATATTCAACACTACGAACCTACTCCAACTTCCGGGATAGAAATCTGACCCCGATATCAAAAATTCCACTACCGACCCAAAACTCCAAAAATTCTACTTTTGCCACTTCAAGCCTAAATGAGTTACGGACCTCCAAAATACAATTCGGACACACCCCTAAGCCCAAAATCACCCAACGGAGCTAACGGAATTTCATTCCTGAGCCGTCTTCACACTGTTCCACCTACGGTGCCAATTCTAAGGCTTAAACCTCCATTTAGGGACTAAGTGTCCCAAAACACTCCAAAAAACCAAAACGAAACCTCCCGGCAAGTCACAATAGTAGAAATAGATATGGGAGAAGCAGTTAATAGGGGATCGGGGCTCTAACCCTCAAAATGACCAGCCGGGTCGTTACATCCTCCCCCTCTTAAAACAATCATTCGTCCTCGAATGAGCATAGAGACATACCTGAAGTGGTAAAAAGATGAGGATAATGTTGCGCATATCCTGCTCGGTCTCCCAAAGCGCCTCCTTGACCGGCTGACCTCGCCACTGAACCTTTGCTGATGCAATCTTCTTTGACCTCAACTTTTGAACCTTTCTGTCCACATAGCCACTAGCTCCTCAACATAGGATAGATCCTTGCCCAACTGGACTGAGCTGAAAGCCAACACGTGAGACGGATCGCCGTGATACGTCCGGAGCATCGAAACATGAAATACCGGATTAACTCCTGCTAGGATGGGATGTAAGGCAAGCTCATAAACAACCTCCCCAACTCGCCGTAACACCTCATAGGGGCCAATAAACCTTGGGCTCGGCTTACCCTTATTTCTAAACCTCATAACACCCTTCATAGGCGAAACCCGGAGCAAGACTCGCTCTCCAACCATGAATGCCACATCGCAAACATTCCGATCCGCATAACTCTTCTGTCTGGACTGGGCTATGCGAAGTCTGTCCTGAATCACCTTAACCTTCTCCAAAGCGTCCTGAACCAACTCTGTGCCCAATAACCTAGCCTCGCCCGGCTCGAACCAACCTACTGGGGACCGACACCGCCTACCATACAGAGCCTCATACGGTGCCATTTGAATGCTGGACTGCTAACTGTTGTTGTAGGCAAACTCCGCAAGGGGCAAGAACTGATCCCAAGAACCTCCAAACTCCATCACACATACACGAAGCATATCCTCAAGAATCTGAATAGTGCGCTCGGACTGTCCATCCGTCTGAGGGTCAAATGTTATGCTCAACTCCACTCGAGTACCCAACTCACGCTGTACGGCCCTCCAAAACCGTGATGTAAACTGCGTACCCCGGTCAGAGATGATAGATACCGGCACGCCATGAAGCCTGACAATCTCGCGGATATAAACTTGAGCCAGCTGCTCAGAGGAATAAGTAGTCATCACAGGAATGAAATGAGCTGACTTGGTCAGCCTATCCACAATCACCCAAATTGCATCAAACCTCCGCTGAGTCCATGGGAGTCCAACAACGAAATCCATAGTGATCCACTCCCATTTCCATTCCGGAATCTCCAACTTCTGAAGGAACCCACTTGGTCACTGATGCTCATACTTCACCTGCTGGAAATTTTGGCACCGAGCCACATACTCCGCTATGTACTTCTTCATTCTCCTCCGCCAGTAATGCTGCCTCAGGTCCTTATACATCTTCGCGGCACCCGGATGAATAGAGTACCGCGAACTGTGAGCCTTCTAGAGAATCAACTCATGCAAACCATCTACATTGGGCAAACATAGCCTGCCCTGCATCCTCAATGCACCATCATCTCCAATAGTGACTTCCTTAGAATCACCGTGCTGGATCGTGTCCTTAAGGACAAGTAGATGAGGGTCATCATACTGATGCTCCCTGATACGATCATAAAGAGAAGACCGAGAGACCACACAAGCCAATACTCAACTCGGCTCAGAAATATCCAATCTTACAAACTGGCTGGCTAAGGCCTGAACATCCAATGCCATATGCCTCTCTGCTGCTGGTAGATATGCTAAACTCCCCAAACTCTCTGCCTGACGAGTCAAAGCATCGGCCAAAACACTGGCCTTCCCGGGATGGTACAAAATGGTAATTCCATAATCCTTAAGCAGCTCTAACCACCTCCTCTGATGCAAATAAATATCCTTCTGCTTGAACAGATGCTGCAAACTCCGGTCATCAGTGCAGATCTCACAAGGAACGCCGTACAATTAGTGCCTCCAAATCTTCAAGGCATGAACAATAACTACTAGCTCAAGGTCGTAGATAGGATAGTTCTTTTCATGCACCTTCAGCTGTCTGGATGTGTAGGCAATCACTCTAGGGTCCTGCATCAACACCGCACCGAGGCCAACTCGTCACAATAAACTGTATAAGAACCCGAACCTGAAGGCAATACCAATAATGGGGCTGTAGTTAAAGCAGTCTTGAGTTTCTGAAAGCTCTCCTCACACTCCTCTGTCCACCTGAATGGAGCACCTTATGGGTCAGCCTGGTCATAGGTGCTGCAATAGATGAGAATCCCTCTAGAAAGCGACAGTAATACCCCGCCAAACCAAGAAAACTACGGATCTCCATAGCCGATGACGGTCTAGGCCAACTCTGCACTACTTCCACCTTCTTCGGAACCACCTTGATCCCATCACCCGATACTACATGACCAAGAATGCCACTTAGTCTAGCCAAAACTCACACTTAGAAAATTTTGCATATAACTTCTTTTCTCTCAAGGTCTGAAGCACCGTCCTCAGATGCTGCTCATGATCCTCCCGACTCCGGGAGTATACCAGAATGTTGTCAATAAACACAATGACGAATGAGTCAAGATAAGGCCAGAACACACTGCGCATCAAGTGCATAAAAGCTGCTGGGGCATTAGTCAGCACAAAAGACATCACAAGGAACTCGTAGTGACCTTACCGAGTCCTGAATGTAGTCTTCGGGATGTCTGGCTCCCGAATCTTCAACTGATGATAGCCTGAACGTAAGTCAATCTTGGAAAACACTCTGGCACCCTGTAACTGATCAAATAATTCATCAATACGAGGTAATGGATACATGTTCTTCACTGTGACTTTGTTCAACTGGCGGTAATCAATACACATCAGTATAGAACTATCATTCTTCTTCACAAATAAGACAGGAGCACCCCAAGGTGACATACTGGGCCGAATGAAGCCCTTATCAAGAAACTCCTATAACTGCTCCTTCAACTCCTTCAACTCAGGATGAGCCATACGGTATGGAGAAATAGAGATGGGCTGGGTGCCCGACAACAAATCAATGCCGAAATCAATATCTCTGTCGGGCGGCATGCCAGGAAGATCAGCTAGAAACACATCAGGGAAATCCCTCACTACTGGTACTGATTCAACCGTAGGGATATCAATACTGACATCTCTCACATAGGCTAGATACGCATCACACCCCTTCTCAACCATTCACTGAGCTTTAAGAAATGAAATAACTCTACTGGGAGTGTAATCTAAAGTACCCCTCCACTCTAATCGCGGTAAACCTGGTATAGCCAGCATCACGGTCTTGGAGTGATAATCAAGAATAGCATAATGGGGCGACAACCAGTCCATGCCCAAGATAACATCAAAATCTACCATGCTGAGCAATAATAAATCGGCTCTGGTCTCAAAATCACTAAGAATAATCAAACACGACCGATAAACATGGTCCACAACAAGAGAATCTCCCATAGGAGTAGACACCTAAATAGTGGAACTCAAAGAATCCCAAGATATGCCCAAATACGGGGCAAAATAAGAGGACACATAAGAATATGTAGAGCCTGGGTCAAATAATACCTGTAATGACAGAATCAGAAGCAACTGCCTCTGTACGAGTAGGAAGGGCATAATATCTGGCCTGGTCTCCCCCTCTAGGGCGACCTTTACCTCCCCGACCTCCACCTCGAGTTGGCTGAGCAGGTGGGGTGGCAGCTGGTGCTGTAATCATAGCCTAAGGACCCGGTGGAGCACGCTGAGGCTGAGAAGTCTTTGGAGGTGCACCCCTACTAAGTCTGGGGCAATTCCTCACCATATGGCGAGTGTCTCCACACTCAAAATAACATCGCTACTGATGTGGATGTGGGAAATCTGCGGTACAGATACCTTGAGACCCATGAATACCTGAAATAATGTGCGAAGCCTGAAACGCAAACTGAATTGACTGACCCACAAAACCTCTACCATGCTGTACCCTGCCTCCAAAATAAGGACCAGTGGATCTCTCCAGTCTACGAGGTCTCCTCGCCTCCCTGTACTCTCTCTCCTGACCTCTTCTATCCTCTCTCACCTGGACCCACCTGTCCTCTACCCGGCAAGCGATCCCTACCACCTGCTGAAATGGGACCACAGGCTGTGTCGCCATGACACCTGGAACCTGACCAACATGAACTCGCTGCTCTGGAGTGTGGGCGGCAGGAGTCTGGGTCCCTCCCCCGGTCTGTGAAATAGCTGGTAAACCCGAATCAACCCCGCTTGAACCAATGTACCAAACATGCTCATTAACTGTGCTAAGGTCTCCTGAAGTGCTGGAGTAGTAATAGTAGGCGTATTAGGTGCCTGTGCTCCGACTGGAGCTGCTGGTGGCTCGTCTGTAGTAGCTCGCTCGGGTGCTCTGGCTGCACCACATAGGCGTCTTCGGTCTCTATCCCGTCCCCGGCCTCTGACGGCTCTAGTAGGGGGCGCGGGTACCTGGTCATCTCCAGTGGCACGTGTCCTCAACATCTATGAGAGAATAGAAGACAGAAGTTTAGAATTTCTAGGTCAATAATCCCGCACGACAAGGAATCAAATGAAGTGGAATTTTCCTAACAGTTCCATAGCCTCCTGAAGATAAGTACAGACATCTCCGTACCGATCCGCGAGACTCTAATAAACCGGCTTGTGACTTACGACTTCTATGAACCTAGAGCTCTGATGCCAATTTGTCACGACCCAAGTTCTCCCTACTTAAACCGTCGTGATGGCACCTTGTCTCTACGACTAGGTAAGCCTAACACTTTCGCAGAAATGAAACGAAAACATTAAATCGAACAACTAACTATAGTAATAACACCATAACTGAATACCATACCGCTTGGCATGTACAATAACCAACTCCTCATTATACTACATAGCATTCCCAAAACCCAGAATATATTACATAGCTACAGAAAGAGAACAATGTTTCTATATTCCAGAATCTAACAAAAGAAATACAAGAATTATTTGACATGGGGAAGAGTAGATAGGGACTCTGAGGTCTGCGGACGCGACAGATATACCTTGAAGTCTCTACAGCTGCCTCGCCTCACTGATAATGCGGCTGATAAGCGGTACCTGGATCTGCACATGAAAAACATGTGCAGGGAAGGGCATGAGTACACCACAACGATACCCAGTAAGTGGCAAGCCTAACCTCGGTCGAGTAGTGACGAGATCAGGTCAGGGGCCTACTGGTATATATAAAATAAACTAAGACAGAATAAAATATTGCAGTAAAAATAAGTACTAAAATTTAACAAGAATGAAATTATAGCAAGTAAACAGCTCAGTACACAGAAATAACAACAGGGGATCTCCCAGGATACAGTCCTGTAGTCCCAAAGTAAATATGCAGAGGAGGGGGGGGATCTTGTCACGCTCCAAAACCGAAGAGCGCGACCGGCGCTCAACCGAGTAAACCCGTTCGAGCAAGCATATTAGATTCTTTCTACCCAATTCACCCATGATCAAGAAAAGACATGATTTCATAAATTGTACAGCACGAAGTTCATACACATGATGCTAAATCATTTGATTATCCATTGCGCCTTTAAGTCTCAAAATACATATTTATTATAGTTCGAATGGAACAAGTGATCAAACACAACATAACTGGTTTAACATTCCGAACACCCATATACAACCTACATAGCGTCTACGGAGCCTCTAAAGATACAAAAGATAGTAAAGAAGGTGCCGGCAACAAGGCCCCGGCTATACCTCAAAAAGAGACCACAATATAAACAAAAGGTAGAATACATGACCCCTGAATGAAATGGGGCTCACCGAGTCTGCTGAGAAGATGATGATGTACCACTAACTGCGATCAACACTGTCTGCTATGTAACCACCTGCATCCATTTAAAGATGCAGCGCCGCCGGCAAAAGGGACGTTAGTACCGTCGAATAGTACTAGTATGTAAAGCTAAAACACCATCTTAATAGAATGGACAATAATACAAGGGGGAAATAGCCATGAGTTCAATAGGAGCTTCAAAACAATACTAAAACATCAAGTAAGGATCACATAAGTTCTCATGTCAATTTCCATCTTATTAGGTTAGGTAATCTTTTGTGCAATATGCCACAATCCACAATACCACCATGTTCTTACACGGAGTCCAATCTCGACCCGATCGGCTAGGTCATCTGATTTGAGACATCAGCCATATCCATAATTCCAATTATCATTTCCAACACAGTTACCACCATGTGTGCGGCATAGCATCCGATCGCGTCCCGATCGGCTAGGTCATCTCACTTGAGACATCAACCATTTTCAAAATTCCATCCACAATACAATCGTATTCTTACACGGAGTCCGATATCGGCCCGATCGGCTAGGCCATCTCACTTGATACATCAACCATTTTAACAATCTAATCCACAATAGCACCGTGTTCTTACACAGAGTCTGATCTTAGCCCGATTGGCTAGGCCATCTCACTTGAGACATCGACCATTTTCTGTCAATCATTTCACGTAGTACTTCTTTCATATACTTTCAATTCATTGGCACTAGTGATTTCAATTACAAAGTCATTCTTGGCACTTGGCCATATTTCATATTTCCAGTCCCCTTTTTCTACATTCAAATATCATTATCATTATCCTCAACAATAAGGCTTCCCATTCAAGACATTAGATTCACATATGAGCAGGTTTGAGAATCTTAGGCACATAGAGGCTTTTCATACAATTTGGCACAACAACCTTCATTTCGATCTTGACATGAAGTCTTAACATTCCTAACAGATATTCCACATTTTGAACAATTTCTCAAATGGCAAGATGACATTATGAAGCATTTAGAATGAACATTGAAAAAACATCCTTCAACACAACCATATTAGGAATAGCCAATTCAATAATGATCAAGGACTTACTCCACTTACATGAACACATTGGGATTTGATTCTAAGACGAAGGGGGTTTAGCCAACATACCTCAATGGAGCTTCCTAAAACTCTAAAATGATCCGGAATTCATAGCACCTTAAATCTATTTTGGAAATATAACAAGTTGAACCAAAATTAAGAAGATGAAAATGGTTTTAGCGCACTAGAGCATATTATCAAACACTATGTGTGCATCAATGTTTTTAAGCCCCCTTTATGAAGGGTTACATCTTTCCCCAACCCATTTTCTACCATGTTTAACTCACAACCTCCACACATACTTCAAGGATACATGCATGCAAGACAACAACCCTCACACCCAATAATTATCTTGCTAATTACCCATTTCTAGACAAAATTCAAAATTGAGGGTTAGGGTGTAGAATCTTACCTCTAAGGAAGAAGACCTAGGTTCCTCTCTTGATAATCTTCAAGGTTTTAAATGAGAGTTGATGAGCAATTTTTATGAATATTCACTTCTCCCTCTAGGACACTCTCTCTCTCACTCTCAAAATATGAGAAAATATGTTCAAAATGGTCCAAGGTAGGTGTTTTAACGGAATAGGGTCGCGTTTAAAACATAGGAAAATGGATACTCCAAAATTCTGGATCTTGCTATAGACCTGGCCTTGCAATCTTGGTAACGATATACAGACCTGGCCTCGTGAGGGTTATAGCCTGGTCTAGCGTGCTACAGACCTGGCCTCACGAGCTCTTTAGTGAGCTACAGGCTAGCCTTTGGTATTTGAACATAACTTCTTGTATGAATGTCCAAATAACGAACGGTTTGAAGCAATAGAAACTAGACTCAAAGGGATTTAATATGATAAGTAGATCACCTCATAAGTCATTATAGTTTGGTAGCAGCATGCATTTGAAGTAGGATCTTGTGCGAATTGAGACATCCTTTCCACTTAATGTATCCTACTTATTCCACACGAATTCTTTCCATTCACAAAACTCCTTAGGATGATTCAACACACCTTAAACATATACTTTTCATTTCAAAATAATGTGGTTCTATCCTATGGGTCTCCTTTAATACTCTAACATATTATTCCCAAATACCGTTGGCGTACTTTAAAATATTAAATCATTAGAAAATATTTTAACAGGGCCTTACATTCTCCCCCGCTTAGGATCATTCGTCCTCGAATGAGGAATAGAGTCCGTCCCCAAACACTTAACATAACACAACTCTTCTTTTTTCGCACATCTCAAACTCCCAAATTTGACTAACTCCAAAAACAATTTTCAGAAATTTCGGCAGAGTCTCCTCTGTATTTGGGCCTATCCACGTGTCAGAGAACCTCATAAACTAATCCTAACAACATATACATAATCCAACGAAGCAACATAATATGCAACAACACCAACTTTGTCCTTAAAAGCAATACATTACCGGAAAGGAACACCCTTAGCATAAATTGTACAAGTGACATACAATTCATAGGGAACAATTTCATAAAAATGATTACATAGCTATTCAAACAAATGAGGGTACTTCTTCTTCATTTCTTCTTCGGCCTCCCAAGTGTCCTCTTCAACCTGCCAGTGTCGCCATAACACTTTCACAGAGGCGATATCTTTATTTCTTAGCTTTCGGACTTGCCTAACAAGAATAGAAAATGGAATTTCTTCATAAGTCAATTCCTCATTAATCTCAATAGTTTCAACCGGAACAATGAGTGTCGGGTCTCCAACTACTTTCTTCAACATAGAAACATGAAATACTGGGTTCACTAATGACATCTCAGGTAGTAGCTCAAGTTTGTACGCCACTTGACCAATCCTATGAATGATTCTGTACGGTCCGACATACCTTGGACTCAATTTTCTTTTTCTTTTTCTTTTTTTTATTTTTTTTTACCAAATCGCATTACACCCTTCATGGGAGAAACCTTCAAGAATATCCAATCATCTTCTTTGAACTTTAAATTCCTACGCCGAACATCCGAATAGGACTTCTGACTACTCTAAGAAGTCTTCAACCTCTCCTTAATGATTTTAACTTTTTCTATAGACTGATGCACGAGGTCTGGCCATATTAACTCTGCTTCCCCAATTTCAAACCACCCAATGGGAGATTTACATCTCCTACCATATAAAGCCTCGAACGGTGCCATCTAAATGCTAGCGTTATAGCTATTGTTCTAGGAAAATTATATGAGTGGCAAATGATCATCCCAACTACCTTTGAAGTCTAGAACACAAGCGCGCAACATATCCCCAAGCGTCTGAATAGTCCGCCCTGCCTGCCCGTTAGTTTCTGGATGAAAGGTTGTACTAAGATTCAACTGAGTACCCAAATCTTGCTGAAATTTCTTCCAAAACTTAGCAGTGAATTGTGCTCCCCGGTCAAAAATGATGGAAACCGGAGTGCCATGTAGCCTGACTATTTCTTTGATATACAACTGAGCATATTATTTTACTGTATGGGTAAACTTAACCGGCAAGAAGTATGCTGATTTTGTGAGTCGATCCACAATCACCCAAATCAAGTCGAACTTATGAGGAGTACGAGGTAATCCTACCACAAAGTCCATATTAATCATTTCCCACTTCCACATTGGAGTTTCTATGTTCTATGCCAACCCACCGAGCCTTTGGTGTTTGGCCTTCACTTGCTGACAATTTAGACATTTTCCCACAAAGTCGCTACCTTCCTCTTCATATCATTCCTCCAGAAGACTTCCTTAAGATCATGATATATTTTTGTAGAACCCGGGTGCACAAAATGCCTAGAAGTGTGAGCCTCTGTCATGATTCTTTTTCGGAGACCATCTACATTTGGAACACATAGACGCTCTTGGTACCTTAGTGTACCATCACCCATGCCAAGAGAAAAGGCCATGGTCTTATGTTTATGTATCCCCTCTTTCAATTTCACCAACAATGGATCGTTGTATTGCTTCTCTTTGACTTCCACAACAAGCGATGATTCAGCCCTATTTTGCATAATTACCCCTCCTTCACTAGAGTCTGCAAGACGAACTCCCAAACTAGCCAATCGGTGAACTTCCTTAGTCAGTGGCCTTTGATATGCCTCCAAGTGTGCTAAACTGCCCGTAGATTTCCGGCTAAGAGCATCTGCCACAACATTAGCCTTCCCCGGATGATATAGAATATCAATGTCGAAATCCTTGAGTAACTCAAGCCATCTTCTCTGACTCAAATTCAGCTCCTTTTTTTTGAAAATATATTAAAGACTCTTGTGGTCCGTGAATACATCCACATGGACCCCATACAATTAATGACGCCAAATTTTCAATGCAAAAACCACCGCCACAAGTTCTAAGTCATGTGTTGGGTAGTTCTTTATATGATTCTTGATTTGCCTAGAAGCATAAATTATCGTTTTGCCACATTGCATCATTAGTGGAACATCTATATCACATTTCTCTTTCATATGACCTCCTAGGAATTGAGTTCTAGAAAAATTTCCTTTATATGGTTACAGTTTTATTAGTACTTGCAACTTGTTTTTCCCAAATTTCTCAACAAAATACATTACTAGGTGAGTTTTCTTATACGACCATCTGTTTCAAATGAATAACATCTACTAGCTTGCGCGCACACCCTGATAACATCAACCTGCATGGCAATGCCTCAAATGTGAAGTAACATCGTGCTCATACCTTTCTTAGTCACCATCTTTCCTCCTTATAAGTCTTATAGGATTTTAAGAAACCACTCTACTTCCATAGTGAACATTCTCACGATCCCTCTTTACTGTTAAACACTTCCCAAAACACATATCAACACCCTTAATATATATTCACTTCACCAAAAGTCATTGGCTTAAACATGGCCTTTTCTGAAACTTGAGATCCTCCTAAATTCTTCAACGACGACTTCTTGTTTTCCTTATAAGTGTAGGACTTAGTCCATCTGATTCCATCCTTGATGAGTAACTCACCTTATTCCCCGTATTGTAGTCACCAATAGTGTTTACTAGTATTACAGTCTAAGAGCTATCATGTTAAACATATTTGGTTCGTAACAAGTGTTCATCCTCTCTCAATCTGTTTCGAACATTTCCCTTTTTGCCCTTAATTCATAGTTGACAGCCTTATTGTTCCACACACTTGTCTGCTTCTCATGAACTCGTAGTATCATTGTGCCTGGTTTGTTGAGTTCATCACACCACCACTTCATCACCAGCAGTCTCACTTTCTAATGTAAGATGTAGATGTGAACTCCCTCTAAATCTTTTAGTTGATATTTAGTGTCACTCAAGTCGGCTGCATTACAGTTGATCCTTTATATCTTATATTAACGCTTGTGCTCTAGGCGAGTCCACCATTCTGATATGAACTATTTTGCGATAACCATGACCATTTCAATTTATAGATTTTTCTTCCAATTCTTCTCGACTCATTCCTCCAAGTTAGTGAATAGCTATGTGCTCTTCCATACGTTACGTGGTCTTTTCCCTTAGTTGGGAATTCATCCTGCTCGCTTCTTGACACTTGTTGGGATATCTATGGGAAAGTGTGTTCATCCATGTATCACATAACACTTACTTTCTTGTAAGATTCTTAAAAGACTCTCCATCAAGTCCATATGCACTCTTGGGTTATTATAACATCATATTTATCTCTCCTACCCGTTCTGTCTTTCTTAATGCCTTGGAACTATAGCTAAATCGCAAATCTGTGATTAACTCATTCTAAGAACTCGCAAGCCTTTCACATTTGATCTATAGTACTTCCTTGGGTTCCATTGTCCCTGACTCTCTAATAATATAAAACCCTTTTGCAAACCTTACTCTTAGTTTCTAGTATCGCTGACCTTGTCATGTATATTGCCACGTACAAAGAATATACATTTCTTAACCTTCCCCATTATTTTTGTACTAATGGTTTATCTTTTGCATTTCCTTTCAGAGAATCACGTTATCCTTTACCACTTTTCTGGACTACACATGTCTTCAACAAAATATCCAAACATCATAGCTACATGGCCCTACTCTTGTTTTATTGCACTTAAGTAGCCTCACCATGGTCCTTCCCTCCCCACTTGTGGTGAATGTTTCACCTTTCGACACAAGTCTTGAATTTAGCAATTCGAGGGACACATGTTTCACATCTCTAGTCCTCTTGTATATGATTGACTATTAGGGAGATTTAAGTCCCCATGGTATTAACCTCATAAGTTCTCTACTCTTATTCAGCCACATAGGCTTGGGATCCAAATCCCTCGTGTCAATATAATTTTTGGAGTGTAACACAACTTCGCACATTCCTGGGATTTTTATAACATTGATAGTGCTAGGGTCTTATCATTGTGGGTTCAATTGACTCTCCTTTCATAACTTTTTGTCCCATGTGAGAGACCTACACATTTATCATTACTCTCCAGGCCATGCCTTTCATATATCACGTGCCTATGTAACAAATTTATATCTTAGAATCATACACATGGTTCCCACACTATCCACTTGTACTAGTTAATCTTAGGTCTCATTTATCACGTCAATGCCTCTTTGGAGGTGGATAATCACTTCTAGCACTCTTCTCATATAAAGTATGCGCATGGTACTATATACTTGTCTCATATGGCCATACCATTCATTCAACATGATAAATGTACCATCTGTTTAATATTCAGGCCTTTACCCATTCGTCATGTCACATGACAACATTACTTGGAATAAACCAAAAGAGCATTTAAACTTACCTGGAACCTCAATGCACGAGTTAGAGGAAGAACAATTTCAAAATCAGTTTCATCGCACGATTCACAATATCAAATAAGGGTATTATTCCTAAATATCCAAGTAGCCTCCTCATTATAGATGTGGTCGACACCACACCGATAAGAAGGACTCTACTATACACGGCTTCTCGAGACATCCTAGGACACTTTAAGACCTTAGGCCCTGATACCAAGTTTGTCACGCCCCAAAACCGAGAAGCGCGACCGGCGCTCAGCCGAGTAAACCCGGTCGAGCAAGCCTATTCGATTCTTTCTACCCAATTCACCCATGATCAAGAAAATACATGATTTCATAAATTATACAGCAGGAAGTTCATACATACGATGCTAAATCATTTGATTAGCCATTACGCCTTTAAGTCTCAAAATACATATTTCTTTAAGTTCGAATGGAACAAGTGATCAAACATAACATAACTGGTTTAACATTCCCAACACCCATATACAACCCACGTAGTGTCTACGGAGCCTCTAAAGATACAAAAGAGAGTAAAGATGGTGCCGGCAACAAGGCTCCGGCTATACCTCAAAATGTGGCCACAATATAAACAAAAGGTACAATACATGACCACGGAATGAAATGGGGCTCATCACGTCTACTGAGAAGATGATGATGCACCACTAACTACAATCAACACTGTCTGCTATGTAACCACCTGCATCCATTTAAAGATGCAGCGCCCCCGGCAAAAGGGACGTTAGTACCGTCGAATAGTACTAGTATGTAAAGCTAAAACACCATCTCAATAGAATGGACAATAATACAAGTGGGAAACAATCATGAGTTCAATAAGAGCTTCAAAGCAATACTAAAACATCAAGTAAGGATCATATAAGTTCTCAAGTCAATTTCTATCTTATTAGGTTGGGTAATCTTTAGTGCCATATGCCACAATCCACAATACCACCGTGATCTTACACGGAGTCCGATCTCGACCCGATCGACTAGGTCATCTCATTTGAGACATCAACCATATGCACAATTCCAATTATCATTTCCAGCACAGTTACCACCATGTGTGCGGTATGGCGTCCGATCACGTCCCGATCGGCTAGGCCATCTCACTTGAGACATCAACTATTTTCACAATTCCATCCACAATACCATCGTGTTCTTACACGGAGTCCGATCTCGGCACGATCGGCTAGGCCATCTCACTTGAGACATCAACCATTTTCACAATTTAATCCACGATACCACCGTGTTCTTACATGGAGTCCGATCTCGGCCTGATCAGCTAGGCCATCTCACTTGAGACATCAACCATTTTCTGTCAATCATTTCACATAGTACTTCTTTCTTATACTTTCAATTCATTGGCACTAGTGATTTCAATTACAAAGTGATTCTTGGCACTTGACTGTATTTCATATTTCCAGTCCCCTTTTTCTACATTCAAATATCATTATCATTATCCTCAACAACAAGGATTCCCATTCAAGACATTAGATTCACATATGAGCAAGTTTGAGAATCTTAGGCACATAGAGGCTTTTCATACAATTTGGCACAACAACCTTCATTTCGATCTTGACATGAAGTCTTAACATTCCTAACAGATATTCCACATTTTGAACAATTTCTCAAATGGCAAGATGACACGATGAAGCATTTAGAATGAACATTGAACAAACATCCTTCAACACAACCACATTAGGAATAGACAATTCAATAATGATCAAGGACTTACTCCAATTACATGAACACATTGGGATTTGATTCTAAGAAGAAGGGGGTTTAGCCAACATACCTCAATGGAGCTTCCTTAAACTCTAAAATGATCCGGAATTCTTAGCAACTTCAATCTATTTTAGAAATATAACAAATTGAACCAAAATTAGGAAGATGAACATGGTTTTAGCGCATTTGAGCATATTATCAAACACTATGTGTGCATCAATGTTTTAATGCCCCCTTATGAAGGGTAACATCTTTCCCCAACCCATTTTCTACCATGTTTAACTCACAACCTCCACACATACTTCAAGGATACATGCATGCAAGACAACAACCCTCACACCCAATAAACTTCAAGGATACATGCATGCAAGACAACAACCCTCACACCCAATAATTATCTTGCTAATTACCCATTTCTAGACAAAATTCAAAATTGAGGGTTAGGGTGTAGAATCTTACCTCTTAGGAAGAAGACCTAGGTGCCTCTCTTGATAATATTCAAGGTTTTAAGTGAGAGTTGAAGAGCAATTTTGATGAATATTCACTCCTCCCTCTAGGACTCTCTCGCTCTCACTCTCAAAATATCAGAAAATATGTTCAAAATGGTCCAAGGTAGGTATTTTAACTGATTAGGGTCGGGTTTAAAACATAGGAAAATGGATACTCAAAAATTTTGGATCTGGCTACAGACCTGGCCTCGCGAGGGTTATAACCTGGTCTAGCGTGATACAGACCGGGCCTCGCGAGCTTTGTAGCGAGCTACATGCTAGCCTTTGGGTATTTGAACATAACTTCTTGTAGGAATGTCCACGAACGGTTTGAAGCGTTAGATAATAGACTCAAAGGGCTTCAATATGATAGGTAGATCACCTCATAAGTCGTTATAGTTTGGTAGCAGCATGCGTTTGAAGTAGGATCTTGTGCGAATTGAGACATCCTTTCCACTTAATGTATCCTACTTGTTCCACACGAATTCTTTCCATTCACAAAACTCCTTAGTATGTTTCAACACACCTTAAACATATACTTTTCATTTTGAAATAATGTGATTCTATCCCATAGGTCTCCTTTAATACTCTAACACATTATTCCCAAATACCGTTGGCATATTTTAAAATATTAAATAATTAGAAAACATTTTAACGGGGCCTTACAGATCTACCGGAATACAGTTCCGTAGTCCCAAAGTAAATATGCAGAGCAGGGGGGGGATCTACCGGAATACCATTTCGTAGTCCCAAAATAAATATGCAGAGCAGGGAGATCTACTGGAATACTGTTTCGTAGTCCAAAAGTAAATATGCAGAGCAGGGGGATCTACCGGAATATCGTTCCGTAGTCCCAAAGTAAATATACAGAGCAGGGGGATCTACCGGAATACCATTCTATAGTCCCAAAGTAAATATGCAGTGCAAACAAAAGAAATACAACTACATCATGAAATCTTCTGATTTAAATTAGTACCAGTTAAGGAAGAAGTAGGAACTTCACTAAGCATGCTGCACAGAGTTCACATAAGCAATTAAGACACGTAGACATGTTGTTCTAGACTAAACATGATAAATTCATATGTTAGTGAAGCTCAGTTAAAGGAAGACAGGTATTTTACTTAATGAGAACAGATTTTTGCAACAATAGCCCGTGTACGCGCTCGGCACCTCACGTACACGGGGCTCATATATCAAAAGCATTACCAAATCCTAAGGGGAGTTCCCCCACACAAGGTTAGGCAAGCCACTTACCTCGAACCAAGCTCAATCAATCAGTCACAATGCCTTTCTCACTAATACCTGGCTCTGAGTGGCCCAAATCTAGCCAAAATCAATTACATAGCATAAATATAACTACAAGAAACTAATCTAGCTAGTGAAATCAAAGCTAACGCAAGAAATTGAAAAATCGCTCAAAAGCCTCCTGGGCCCACGTCTCGGAATAGGAAAAAAGTTACCAAATATGAACACCCATTCACTCACGAGTCCAACCATACCAAATTCACTCAAATCCGATACAAGAATCTCGATCAAAACCCCAAAATTTGGTCTAAAAACTTTTCACAAATTTTCCCAATTTTTCACCCCAAATCCGAAATTAAATGATAAAATTAATGTTAGATTATTGGGTTATAACCATAAAAGAGTTAGGAATCATTACCCAATGACTTCCTCTGAAAATCTCTTGAAATTTTGTCTTCTACCGAGCTCCCAATTCAATTTTGTGATATGAACTCAAAACCCTCATTTTTGAACTTTAAATTTTGCCCAGGTATGCCCTTCTTCGCGAACGCGGTCAAAGCCTCGCATTCGCGAAGCACAAGCTGCTGCAGACCAAAATATACTAATCACGTACGCGATGCACCGGTCGCGAATGCGAAGCTTAACTAGCCTAACCCTACGCGAACGCGGGACACTCATCGTGAACGCGTAAGCTATCATGCCTGGAACCCATCTGACCGTTGACTCTACGCGAACGCGAGGTCCGTATCGCGAACGCATAGCCTTAGAGTTCCATACCTTCGCGAATGCGGGAACGACGTTGCAAACGCGAAGAACAACTCAGCTGCCCTTCCCAGATGCTCTACGCGATCGCGAGACCTCTCTCGCGAACGTGATGAAGGATTGTCTGCACCAAAAACACAAGAAAATCTGCTATGTTTCAAGTCCAAAAACTAGTCCGTTAAGCACCCGAAACTCACCCGAGGCCCCCGGGACCTCAACCAAACATACTAACCAATCCTAAAACACCATACAAACTTAGTCGGGCTCTCAAATCACATCAAACAACGCTAAAATCATGAATCACCCTCCAATTCAAACTTAAAGAACTTGAAATATCAAAATTCTACAACCGATGCCAAAACTTATCAAACCACGTTCGATTGACCCCAAATTTTGCACACAAGTCATATTCAACACTACGGACATACTCCAACTTCCAGGATCGGAATCCGACCCCGATATCAAAAATTCCACTACCGGCCCAAAACTCCAAAAATTTGACTTTCGCCATTTCAAGCCTAAATGAGCTACGGACCTCCAAAACACAATCCGGACACGCCCCAAAGCCCAAAATCACCCAACAGAGCTAACAGAATTGAAGGAATTCCATTCTGGAGCCGTCTTCATACTACTCTAACTACAGTGCCAATCCTAAGGCTTAAACATCCATTTAGGGACTAAGTGTCCCAAAACACTCCAAAAAACCAAAATGAAACCTTCCGGCAAGTCACAATAGCAGAAATAGATATGGGAGAAGCAGTTAATAGGGGATCGGAGCTCTAACACTCAAAACGACCGGCCGGGTCGTTACATTTTAAAGTAAAGTTCAAGAACTACTAGAATTGCAACTAAGCGTCTAAATCATATCAATTCAACTCCAAATGATGCTAAATTTTACAGACAAGTTTTAAATAGCAAATCGGACCCATTTCAAGTCCCAAAATCAAATTCCGAACTCGATAGCTAAAAATCAACCTACGGCCAAACTTTTCAACTTCAAATTGCCAAATTGCGCAAAACCACACAAAATCAACCTACAGACTTCGGAATTCAATTCTGGGTATACGCCCAAATCCGAAATCATGATACGAAGCTATTGGAGCCATCAAAACACTATTTCGGGGGTCATTTTCTCAAAAGTCAAATCTTAGACAACATTTCTAATTTAATCTTCTAAGTCAAGAATCAAAAGGTCCAAAACAACCCAAAATCTTCCCTGAATGAAGCTTACCAACCCCGTAAGTTATAAAACCATAAACACAAATGTGTGAAGCATAAAAAGGGGAAAGGGGGCGCAATAACACAAAACGACCGGTCGGGTCGTCACATTCTCCCCCTATTTAAATAAACGTTTGTCCTCAAATAGGCATAAGGACATATCTGATGTGGTGAGAAAGGTGATGATAATGACTCTGCAGGTCATGCTAGGTCTCCTAGGTCGCTTCCTCGACCGAATGACCCCTCCATTGAACTTTCAGTGAAGCACTGTTCTTTGATCTCAACTTCTGGACCTGTTTGTCCAACATAGCAATCGGCTCCTCAATATAAGTCAAATCCTTGTCCAATTTGACTGAGCCGAAGTCTAAAACATGAGACAGATCACCATAATACTTCCGAATCATAGAAACATTGAACTCCAGATGAATCGCAGATAAACTAGGTGATGACATCCAAATCTACTACTAAAAATTAAATGGACACGGTCGCATGCAATATAATTTACCCAACTATGAGTCAGGATCGAATCCAACAGAGAACAATATGTAGGCGACTAGGCGTGTAAGAGAATTATCACTTATTATGCTAAGACAAACACTTAGAAAGGATTTTAGAAAATATTATAACTAATTGTTAAAATATAAACTAACCTAGAAAGCAAGTAAAATGATCAATGGCTACAAGCATGGATGCAATTGGAACTACACTCAAGTAACGATCTAATGTATTTCATGATTTTACAAATATGAGTGAGTTTATATTAATTAGCCTCAGGTAATAATTCTATATTAGCTTCTTCCGAAGAATAACAAAACTTCCTAATTGAATTATCCCCAAACCAATTAAGAGATTAAGTACACCCGAATATGGCTACAAATAGTTCAATCCTATCCCTAGGTAGAATCTATAAAGTGAGGGTTAACGCCTCAACTTCTTGTTAATTAATCTTTTCCAACCCTAAATTATCTTTTCCAAAACTAATTTGAAGTTAATGGGCCAGTCCTAGGGTTAGCTAATCCCTTTGGAAACACTAAAGATGAAGAATAATTAAAGAAACAATAGCTCACTTCAATATAAATAAAAATCATTCAATACATAAGCACAACAAGATATTTAATCCACACTTTAAATGTGAATATTCCCATAAACAAGATTCAAGTGTTGGAAAAAATACTACACACTTACATATTCAATACAAAGCAAGGAAATGAATAAATGAACATAAATGGGTAAGAAATTCTCAACCAAAATCTTCAAATCTTCAAGACCAAAGTGTGTGTGCAAGAACCCTAGCTCCAAAACTTGTGTTCTCTAGTCAAGGGACTGAAAAATAAGCCAAAGATGTCTTACAAATGAGCTAGGTCATGTATTAAATGGTTTAGGGATACAAAACGTAAAATGTCAAAACTGCACAGATTTTTGCCCAGTTGAGTGAATCGTGTTTGCGAAAAGAGGCCTGCGATCACGAAGAGTAATGTTGGAAAGCACTTCGATCGCAAACCAGAACCCGCATTCGCGTAGGGCACTTGACAACCACTGATCAACTTTCTTCATCGCGTTCACAGAATTTGCCCTACGTTCGCGATGTATATTTTCCTGGCCTTCCGTGATCGCATGTCAATATTCACGATCGCGAAGAGCATTATCTAGCAACAGTCATTTTTTCTCATTTTAACACATTTTGCCTTGGTTTCTTCCGTATCTTCTCTAAATCACTTGATACCTAAAATATGCCAATAAACCTCAATAAATGCTTTAGTTTCTCAACAAAATCATACAAAATCCTAAGTATCAAGAAGTGATAAGTTGGTAAAATACCAACTTATCACTAGGTGGCAATGCAAGCTTGTAGGCCACCTCACCAATCCTCTCAAAGATCTCAAAAGGTTTGATATACCTAGGGCTCAACTTGCCCTTCTTCCCGAACCTCATCACACCTTTCATGTGTGAATGCCGGAGCAAGACTCGCTCTTCAAACATGAATGCAACATCACGAACCTTCCAGTCCGCATAACTCTTCTGCCTAGATTGGGCTATATAAAGCCGATGCTGGATCGACTTGACCTTCTCCAAGGCATCTCGAACCAAATCGGTGCCCAATAACTTAGCCTCTCCCGGCTCAAACCAACCAACTGGGGAATGACACCGTCTCCCATATAGGGCCTTATAAGGAGCCATCTAAATACTCGATTGGTAGCTGTTGTTACAGGCAAACTCCACAATTGGCAAGAACTGATCCCAACAACCCCCGAAATCCATAACACATGCATGAGGCATATCCTCCAATATCTGAATGGTGCGCTCAGACTATCCATCTGTCTATGAGTGAAATACTGTGTTCAACTCAATTTGTGTGCCCAACTCACGCTGCACAGTCCTCCAAAAATGCGATGTGAACTACATGCCCTGATCAGAGATGATAGATACCGGCATGCTATGAAGTCGAACAATCTCGCGGATATAGATCTGAGCCAGCTGCTCTGAAGTATATGTAGTCACTACCAGAATGAAATGAGCCAACTTGGTCAACCTGTCCACAATCACCCATACCGCGTCAAATTTCTTCTGAATCTGTGGGAGCCCAACCACGAAGTCCATGGTAACACTCTCCCATTTCCACTTGGGAATCTCAAGTCTCTGAAGCAAACCACCTGGCCGCCGATGCTCTTACTTCACCTGCTGACAATTTAGGCACCGAGCTACATACTTCATTGTTTCTTCATTCTCCTACACTAATAGTGCTGCCTCAAATCATGATATATCATAGCGGCACCCAGATTGTCATGCCCCGACCTCGAGGGGAACGCGACCGGCACTCAACAGAGTAACCCCGGTCGAGCGAGCCTGCACGGTGCCGTCTACCCAACTCACCCACAAATAAAGAGAAGAGTACATTTCATTAATTAGTTAGTAAGAAGTCATGTGAACAACACCATTTCATTTCCATTAGTTACGCCCTTAGCAAATGTTCAAAACAGTACATTGTACATTCATAGTTAAAGTGAAACAAATGATACAATTACAACATTTTTAGTTTTAACTTTCCCAAAAATAGATACAACCCACACTATGTCTACAGAGCGTCTAACAGGAACAAAAGAGTGCTATGACAGTGCCGGCAACAAGGCACCGACAATACCTCAAAACGCTATGTACAAAGGATAGAAGACACAGGACTTCGAAATGAAGTGGGGCTCACCAAATCAGTTGAGGAGAGGGTGTGCTGCTATCACTGATCAATACCACCTGCTATGGAACCACCTGCATCCATTAAAGATGCAGCGCCCCCGGAAAAAAGGATGTTAGTACATACTGAATAGTACTAGTATGTAAAACTAAACACCCTCTCAATAGAACGAGCAATACTAAACGGAGAATAAAACATGATATCAATAATAGACTCAAACGGTATCAAAGTGTCAAATTAGGGGAAACGTAAATTTCAAGTAGGTTTTGATAATTTGAGTTAGGAGATCTTTAGCATCGGTACACCACCGTGTTTTAGCACGGATTCCAATCTCAGCCCGACCGGCTAAGCTGTCTCACACCGAGACGTACACTCACAATACCACCATGTACGCGGCATGGCGTCCGATCAGCTAAGCCATCTCACCACAATGCCGTGTGGATCGACATCACATCATATCTCGCTAGCAATAATCTTTATCCCATTTAATGGGAAAACATCTCAACACACCAATCTCATCCCATATAAGGGGAAACAGTCTCATCACATTATCACGGGGATTTACCCGTCACTCACTCCTACACCGACACGTGTAGTTTCGGGGTTAGGTTGTTCCGACCTACCCTTCCTCGGTGGCTAAAAGATACTCCCAAGGCATTTATTATTAAAAGTATTTACAACTCAATTCATGTTTTTTTACCTGACATTCATTTTGTTGGCATTATTGGCCATAACGCAATATCATTCTTGGCACATTGGCTGTACACATAATTCAAGCTCACTATTCCATTTTCAATCATTATCATGGATAATCAACAACAAGGCTTTTTAATTTAAGACTTTAAATACATACTTGAGAAAATTAGGATCTTAGGTACATACGATCGCTTATACAATTTGATGTTATCACTTTCATTTGGACTTGACTTGAAGTCACAACATTTTGATACATACTCGTTTGAACATATTTGATAATGGATAATTTAATAAGAACATTCCGGAACACATTTGAACATATTCATATATATACATCATCCGACGCCAAACTTATTCAGAAAAGTCAATACATAATGGATACTTCGGGACTTACAAGATCATCGTGGGAATTCAATTCTAAGAGAGAAGTTTAGCCAACATACCTTACCTCGAGCTTTTTAATTTATTATAATGTTCCGGAGATCCTAGCCACTTCGATCTATTTAGAGATATTGCAAAATTGAACACAAATTATGAAGGAGTTCATAATTCTACCTCACTTGAGCATTTTACCAAACAGTAGGCGTGCATTAAGGTTTTAAGGTCCTTCTATGGTGGATTCTTTCACCCCACTACCCAAAGTTAACCTAAAAGAGCTCAATAATCTCCCTACTACCCTAGATTGTACATGTATGTAAAATAAACAACTCCCACACCCAAGAATTGATTTACTAATTACCCATTTTTAGTTAAATTCCGAAAATAAGGGTTAGGGTGTAGAATCTTACCTTTTGGTTGACATGGCAAGGAACTTGTAGTGACCATACCGAGTCATAAAGGTAGTCTTCGGAATATCCGGATCGGAATCTTTAGCTGATGATACCCTAACCACAAATCAATCTTTGAGAAAACTCTGGCACCCTGTAGCTGATCAAATAGGTCATCAATGCGTGGCAATGTATACATGTTATTCACTATAACCTTGTTCAACCATCAATAATCAATACACATGCGCATATAACCATACTTTTTCTTCACAAGTAATACCGGAGCACCCCAATGAAACCCTTACCCAGCAACTCTTGCAACTGCTTCTTTAACTCCTTAAACTTTGCTGGGGCCATACGATATGGTGGAATAGAAATGGGCTGAGTGCTCGGCAACAAGTCAATACCAAAATCAAAATCCCTATTGGGCAGCATGCCCGGAAGATCTGCTGGAATCACATCTGGGAAGCCTCTCACTACCGGAACTGACTCAATGGTAGGAGTATCAGCACCGACATCTCTCACAAATGCTAGATAAGCAATGCACCCCTTCTCAACCAACCACTTAGCCTTTTGAAATGACACAAACCTGCTAGGAACATAACCAATGCATCCCTCCTCTATAACTGTGGCAAACCTGGCATAGCTAATGTCACAGTCTTGGCATGACAATCAAGAATAGCATGACAGGGCGACATCCAGTCCATGCCTAAGATAACATCAATGTATACCATACTAAGTAACAATAGATCAACTTTGGTCTTAAAACCACCGATAACAACTAAACACGACCGATACACACGGTCCGCAATAATAGAATCTCAAATAAGTATGGACACATAAATAGGAGAACTTAAAGAATGATGAGATATATTAAAATATGGAGCAAAGTAAGATGGCACATATGAATAAGTGGATCCCGGATCAAATAAGACTGATGTATCTCTATGACAAATCGGAACCATACCCATAATAACTATGTCTGAAGAAACTGTCTCCATCCTACCTGAAAAAGCAAAGAATCTAGCATGGCCTCCCCCTCTAGGGTGACCACTACCTGCTTGTCCCCCACCCCTAGCTGGATGTGTAGATGGAGTGGCAACTGGGGCAGCAACCATGGCTTGAGAAGTCTGTGGACCTGACTGAATCCGTGGAGCCTGAGTAGTCTGAGGAGGTGCACCCCTCCTGAGTCTGGGACAGTCTCTAACCATGTGACGGATATCACCACATTCAAGTCAAGCTCTCGGTGGGTGTGGCTGCTGGGACTCGTTCGGGCCTGGTCGATTGGACTGACCACTGAAGGCACCCGGTGCAGGAAGTGTACTAGAAAGTGGCTGAGCAAAGTGTTCAACCTGAGATCTCAGAATAACCGGAGCATCACTAGAAGCTGGAAGTGCTGAGTGAACTGGACGACTCTTATAGCCTCCACCATGACTGGTTGTACCTGCAGCGTGGCTACCACTAAATCCTCCAGTACCTCGAGGCCTTTTGGCCTCCATGTCCTCTCTCTCACGACCCCGCATACCCTCCAACCTCCATGCAATCTTTACCAGCTGCTAATATGGGGTATCTTCCTCCAAATATTGAGCCATTCTAAATCTAATACCATAGTTGAGTCCCTCGATAAACCAAAGAACTCGCTCTCTGACGATAGAAACAAAGGTAGGTGCATGCCTAGACAAATTACTGAATCGGACAGCATACTCTAACACTGTCATAGTACCTTGGTGCAGCTGCTCAAACTCTGCGTGCCATGCATCCCTAAGGGTTTGAGGAATATAATCTCTCATGAATATCTCTAAAAACTAAGTCCTTGGAAGTGCAGCTGCATCGGATGGGCTACCCTCCTCATACACCCTCCACCACTGATATGCTGCTCCTGACAACTACAAAGTGGTGAAAGCAACCCCGCTCGTCTCCACAATACCCATGGTGTGGAGATTACAGTGGCACTCCTCTAGAAAACCATGTGCATCATCTGAAGCCAAACCATTAAAAGTAAGAAGGTAATACTTCTTAAACCTCTAAAGTCTAAGTTTCTCCTCCTCAGATGTTGCTGCCGTAATGATGGTAAGAAACAAGTGTTTTAGCCATAGTATTGCACTATAATTATTGCATTTTATTTGTGTTTGAGCTTAAATGATAGTGAATTATACTTATTACGTGTTTTATGCCTTGTAGGAAATGATTCTGAGCTATTTAGGTAATTTGGAGCAAAATAGAACAAGTTGGAGCTTTGAAGTCTGAGTAGAAGCCCAAGAAATTAGGCCGGGATCAGGTTCTGGGGTCGACGACCAAGTTTGGATATCACAAATTGAACAGATGAATTTACTCTGAGAAAAAGCCACTACTGGGCCGCATGGGGCACTGCGAGGCGCGGCGCGACAATGCAAAAGTAGTCTGACAAGAAAAATGCGAGCTCTCTAGATTTCCTAACTAGCGCGCCGCACGGCACGACGCGGCTGTGCAAAATTTGTAGAGTGATCTCCAAGTTTGGCTAGGAAAGGGTAGTTTACTGGGATTGTTTCTAAATGGTATAAATACACCAAAAATACGGTTTTGAAGGGACTTTTGAGCTACGAAAGATTGGAGAACCAATCAAGGCAAGAAGATTCAAGAATTCATCAGTAATACAACCTGCAATCGGTGCAATATAGGAGTTTGTATCGAGATCATTAGCTTTGATGTTTTCTTTGTTCTTAAACTTATTTGAGATGTATTACTCCATTGTTATGAAGTAATTTCCATTAGGGTGTTTATCAAATATGGTGTTTCGATAACGTGATTAGGGATTCGATTCTTGATAATTGTTAGAATTAATTGATTGAGCTTTAATTTGTATTATGAGTTATTTATTGTTTTGCTTAATCGAAAAAGGAGTTTGATATTGAATTTCGTCATATCTTATGCTCTAGTTTAAATACGTGATTCAAATAGGTAATCAAAAGAGCCTCTTGAATTATTAATCGAACTAGAAAATAGGGAAATATTCGCGAGAAGTTACCCTTTAGATCATAACCATCATTTGATTATTGTTATTGTTCACCATGCTTCAATTGGATTAATTACTGAATTAACGTTTAATCGAAAGAGGAACATTAACTTCAAGTTCAACATAATTATTGGTTGAATTCCTGAGAATCAACCGTATTATAGAGTGAATTAACTCAAGAATTGGATCCCGAGTCAATTATCTTTAACCGATCTAGTCAAATACCCTTATCCATCTCATTGATATTTCTTTGTTGCTCATCTTATGTCTTTTGTGATCAATTGTTATTTACTTAATTTTTAGTAGTTCACCGTTGTAAAAGTTATCAAATCAAGTGTTAATTTTTCTGTATAGTAATCAACTGGAGATTATTCGAATACTATTTAAATCCAATCCATGTGGAGACGATAATAAGTCTATACTATCTTTGACTAGCGCGTAATAATTTTGTATTATGTTTTGCGCTCTTCAAATTTTGGCGACGTTGCCAGGGATTGGCAATCAATTGTGTTTGAAATAGTTTGTAGTGCTAATTCATGAATATTTCTTTTATTTTTATTTTATTTTTCTCTTTTCTACATTTGGTGTTCTTTGACTATGCACAGGTTACAGGTTCAAAGTGGTGCATGAATAGAATTTCTGCGAAGGAAGTGCCACCATACGAGCCAGAAATTAAAAAATAACTGCGACAGCTGAGGAAGGGAAGAAATCTCACTAAGACATTAGAAAAGGTTGGGCAACCTCAACCAAAGAAGATATAGCTAGAAACGGTGATTATAATGTAGATTTGGCTGCGAGAGAAGCAGCCCAATGATGAGAACAAGCTGCACAGGATGCTGAAGAAGCAGCTATTGGAGATGCACAGATTATCTACGAAGTAGAGAGGGGTCGTAGAATTGCTCAAAATCAACCCTTAGGTGCAGACCAATTCGAAAATATAGCTCCCATGCCCGGGAGACCACTTGGCGATTATGTTAGATCGGTCTACAATCAAGGATTATCAAGTGTGAGACCACCTCCAATTGCAGCAAACAATTCCGAGTTAAAGCAAGGGTTGCTTCAAACCCTTCAGAATTGATGTGTCTTGAGAGGGAAGCCAAACGAAGATCCAAACACACATCTAATGGACTTCAAGGAGATTATGAACACCTTTCAGTACAATGGTGTGTCACAAGATGCAATGTATTTAAGGGCATTCCCCTTTTCCTTTACATATGATGCAAGGTAGTGGCTTCGAGGCTTGCCCACAGGTTCGATTAGAACAAGGGAGGAGATGACCAGAAAATTCCTTGATAAATAATTCTCCTCAGTTAAAACGGGCAAGTTTAGAAGTGAAATCCATAACTTCTGCCAGAAACATACTGAAACTATTTTTGAAGCATGGGTGAGGTTTAAGGAGATTGTTAGAAAGTGTAAACATAGTGGAATTGAACTCTGGATGCAACTCCAGGACTTTTGGGAAGGATTGACACTGGCCTCATGTAGAACATTAAGCAATGCAGCTGGAGGCCCATTGATGAAGAAGACTCCAGAGGTGATAGTTACAATTCTTGATGAGTTATCTGAAGATGTAAATCAATGGCCCTCTGAGAGTGCATAAAGAAGAAGATCAACTGGTGTTCGCCAGGTTGATGCTAACACATCTGTGCAGGTACAACTTGATGCTATGGACAAAGAGATAAGGAAGCTGACCTTAGCCTAGATACAAAGTGAGCCTCACGCAGCTTGTGATATATGTGGAAGAAGAGACCCTACTCATGAGTGCCAAGACTCAATTGAGGAAGTAAATACTGTGGGAAACTACAATTTCAATGCAATGGGTCAGAGGCACCCCGATTTTTCGTGGAGTTCACCTGGAGGTACTGTGAATGTTTGGCAACAAAATAACTCTAGACCGTAGGGACAAGAAGCTCCAACATTCCAAAATCAGCAGAGGCAGCAATTTTAGCCTCAACAACCCATTCAGCATGGTATAGAGGATCTAATGAAGGCTTTCATTATCAAAACATATGAGAGGCTGGACACTCAAGGAGCAGCTATCAAAGATTTGGGCACTGGTTTGCGAAACCTAGAGAGTTAAGTGGGACAGATTACAACAATATTATCTGAGAGGGTTCCAGCATTCTCCCCGCTGATACTAAAAAGAATCTCAAAGAAATAGTGAATGATGTGACATTGAGGAGTGGGCAAATGTTGAAGGATCCCACCCCAATCCAAAAGGATGTGATTAATTGCAAAAGAAAGTGGGGCGCAGCTCAAAAGTAATGATAACAAAAAGAAGAAAGGCCCGATGAAAAATGAGACCAAGAAGAAGAAAGAAAAAGCAAAAATGGAGGAACATGAGGAGAGAAAACCTATTCCTACTTTACCTTTCCCTCAAAAGCTATGTAGAGAAACGTTGGACAAGCAGTTTGAGAAATTTTTAGATGTGCTGATACAGGTTCACAAAGGTTCTCTCACAAATGCCTGCTTATGCCAAATTCTTGAAGGAGATCCTTACAAAGAAAAGGAAAATAGAGGAGACCTCAGTGTTCAAGCTCACAGAGCATTGTAGTGCGATCTTACAAAACAAACTCTGTTGGAACTATCCAGGGAGTTTTACTATACCTTGCTCTGTTGGAACTATTTATTTTGATAAATCATTATGTGATTCTGGTGCCTCAATTAATTTAATGTCTCTATCTATTATAGGAAACTGGAGAAGGAGATTGGAGAGATAAGGTTGGTGCCAAAATCTTTGCAGTTGGCGGACCAAACGACTTTAATACCCGAAGGAATAGTGGAAGATGTGTTAATTCGGGAGGATAAGTTTGTATTTCCTGTGGATTTTATAGTGGTGAATATGGGGGAGAACAAAGAGGTCCCCCTCATCCTGGGAAGACCATTCTTAGCGACGGGTAGAGATATATTGATATAAACCAGAGGAAACACGTTCTTAGAGTGGGTGAGGAGACGGTGACTTTTTATATGAATGTAGCAAATGGGGCACAAAAAGGAAATCAGCTGTGAGTGTTGAGTGGAAAGTGAAGAGCTCGAAAGAGAAGGCTGCATTGAGTGAGAAAGATAAGTGTGGTGTGTACCCCAAAAAGGTCGAGAAGAAGCTGTCTGCCTGGATGTACGCATTAGTTCGAAGGCGAGAAATGGAGCCCGACTTCGACTCAAACCCCGACTAGATGTTCATGGAAGTTTCCTTTACCTTATGCTTTTTAATTGTGTGTCACGGGGACATGCCACAACTTAAAGTATGGGGGTTGGGGATACGTTTATGTATTTATGTATATTAGTTTTAGTTTTTTGTTTGGTAGTTGTAGTAGTTACAGATAGAAAAAAATTAGAAAAAAACCATAAAAGTTTGAATAATTTTTGATTTTTCCCAACGATGGATATCATTCGACAGGTTTCTTGAGGGATTAAAGTCGAAAGAAAAATAATAAAAATATTTTCTTTTGATAGGTAGAGTAATAATTTCCCCTTGATTTTTCTTTATTCCGCGGTTTTTTTCCAAGGTTTTTACTTGTACAGGGTGTAGTTAGTTTCCTTTTTTATAGGAGTAAAGAATTTTCACGACCGAATTTTCCCTCCGTTTGGGTATCGTGATGGCACCTAGTCTTAGGGACTAGGTAAGCCTAACGCTAATTGAAACAACAACATTATCTAAATAACATCCAACAATTTGAAATAGAAATCTCTTAAAATTTACAATTTCCAAAACCGGTAGTACAAGTCATAAGCTCTACAGAGTGTTTGCTAGAAAACTTCTAAATACAACTGTCCAGAAATAAGAATAAACAGTGCAAAACGAAAACTTGAAGGTGACTACGAAGCCTACGAACGCAGGAGCAGGTTTACCGTGAGTCTCCACAGCAACGACCCGCACAGCTACTATCGAACAAATACATGGATCTGCACAAAAATGTGCAGAAGTGTAGAATGTGCACACCACAGCGGTGCCCAGTAAGTATCAAGACTAACCTCGGTGGAGTAGTGACGAGGAACAGTCAAGATACCCACTGGTCTAATAAACTGAACAAGTATAAGCATATGAACAGCAGAAATATGATATCTACATAAGGACTATGCAATATGGCTCACAATACAGTAATGGCAATAAGAAAGGAAACATCAAGTATCAGCGGAATACCATAAAAATGTCACAGAAAAGTGAATGGAACACAACCTAAATCTGAAGTCACAGATACAGCAAGGACAAGTAATAACTCAGCAACTTCAACTGCTTTTACATCAGGTTTTAGTCATCCAACTCCACGAGGTACCGAACCTCGAACAATTCACAACTCATGGGTCTCAATACCTGAACTCTAACACTTGGAATCCTGTGCCCTCATTACAATTCATAACCGCATTGACGACTCACGTGCCAATAGAGACATTCTCACATAGCAAGTAAACAAGGGTGAGCATCTATGCTCAACAATATCAAGAAAACCTCTTATCCGATAATAGTGCTTAACTACGTGTATGCTTGTGCAAGTGTCCTAACATAGTCCATACCAGCAAATAAGCATAAGGAAAAAAAGAACGGACTACATGTAGAATACTTCCTCACAACTTTCACAAGATAAAGCTCACATAGGTAAGTGTACCACTACACAAATATCAACAACAGAATGCCCCCAGGCTATCACAACATCATCACAAATTAATCCCTCACACAGCCCACCTTGTATCGCCACGTGTGCAATAATAAGATAAGTGCCCACCTTGTCTCGCCACACGTGCATAGCAATATTCCCACCTTGTCTCGCCACATGTGCAACCCACATATATATATATCCCGACTTGTCACGCCGCATGTGTAAATATCAATAGTAACAATAGCACGGCTAAAACCCCGTGCAACCCCATAACAACAACCGCACGGCAGAAACCTCGTGCATCACAATAACAACAACCGCACGGCAGAAACCTCGTGCATCACAATAACCACAACCGCACGGCAGAAACCTCGTGCATCACCACAATAGGTACAACAGAAACAATGACAATAATACAAAGTACGACAAGTAAATCAACTCAAAACTTTAAATCACAAAGAAACGGTAGAACCAATTCATAAGGAATAACCACAGTAAAGGATGTTAGACGTAAAGAGAACAGCTTAACAAGGGAAAAGCTAATATGTAGCAATGATCCCACAATATACCTTTCAACAATAGGGAAGCTAACACGAGTCAAATAATCCCAAATAAAACAAGTCGACTAAGATGTAGGATATCTAACTTCTTTTAAGGTTGAGAAATTACGAAGGATATTCAACAATTCAATTAAGGATAAGCAGCGGAAAGATAATCATAACCTCAATTAAGACTGAACAATTATAGGATGAGATAATAATAATTCCAATTATAGGTAAGCAGTTATGAAAAGATAGCATGACAATAGAAGAGGTAAAATCTTCAGTTAAGTCAAATAAGAGTCAAATAGGCAATAAGAGTGAATCCTGAAGAAATTAATTCAAATTAAAGCATGTAGAGGTGAAACTAGTAAATAGGAACTTAATCATATCAAGAACAACTTCATACTCAGTGAATATAAGGACCTAAGAACCCTAAAAGGCCAACTTTCCACAAATAAGTCCGAGTACGCACTCGTCACCTCGCGTACATGGACTACAATCAACATAGAAGACTCAAATCCTAAGGGGAAATCCCCCACACAAGGTTAGGCAAGATACTTACCTCAAGAAGACAAACCGATACTCAAAAATGAACTTCTCGGGTGAAATGACCTCCGGACGGCTCAAATCTAATCAAAATAACTTCAAAGCACAATAAAACACATAAGAAACTATTCCGGATCATAAAGCTTCAATTTTTATCAGAATCTAAAAATCGGTCCAAAAGTCGACCTCCGGGCCTGCACCTCGGAACCTGACAAATTTTACAAAACCCGAACACCCATTCCGATATGAGTCCAACCATACAAAAATTATCAAATTCCAATATCATTTCGTCCCTCAAATCATGATTTTTCATTTTGGAAATTTTCTTCAAAAACTACCATTTTCCTCAACTCAAAACATAAATAAAATGATAAAATAAAAGATAAAATCATAGAATATATAAACTAGATGAGGAACACTTACCCAATCGAATTGCTTGAAAAACCCACCAAGAATCGCTCAAAACCGAGCTCTACAAGTCAAAATATGGTGAAAATGGCCTATCCCTCGATTTGGAAAACTTATATTCTACCCAGATGACTATACATCGTGATCGGGAAGAAGAGAATTGAGGCTGCCAAGAAAGACCCTTCGTGATCGCGAGTGGAGGGACGCGAACACGATCAACAATGGGCAGGAGCTTACGCGAACGCGGGGCAAATAATGCGAACACGAAGAAGAAATATCCAACAGCCCCCAGCTCCTAATTTCTACTACGCGGAAGCGAGGGAACAAATGCGAACGCGAAGTAGAAGAAAGCATACCTTCACGATCGCGTGAGGTACAATGCGAACACGATGAATAAAAAAAATGGGCAGACCAATAGAACACTACGCGATCACGACTGGAGCTATGCGATCGCGAAATAGAGCACCAGACACCAGTAACCAGCAATCCAAAAATAGAAGAAATTGGCCCGAAGCCAATCCGAAACACACCCAAGGCCCCCGGACCCCGTCTAAACACACAAACAAGTTCCATAACCTAACACAGACTCGCTCGAGGTCTCAAATCACAGCGAACAACGCCAAAAATACAAATCGCACCACGTATCGAACTTATGAACTTCCAAAACTCCCAACTTCTAAAACTCATGCCGAAACCTATCAAACCAACCCGAAATGACGTCAAATTTTGAAGGCAAGTCCCAAATAACATAACAGAGCAGTTCCAACTCTCGGTATAGCATTCCGACCCTGATATAAAAAATTCCACTTCCGGTCAAAATCTCAAAAAAATTAACTTTTGCCATTTCAAGCCTAAAACAGCTACATACCTCAAATTCACAGTCCGAACACGCTCCTAAGTCCAAAATCACCCAACGGAGCTAACAGAACCAACAGAACTCCATTCCGGAGTCGTCTTCACATAGTTTTGACTACGTTCAAAATCCTAAGACTTAAGCTTCTATTTTAGGGACTAAGTATCCCAAATCACTCTTAATCATCCGGTAACTGAACTCGACCATGCACGCAAGTCAATACACATAATACAAAGCTGCTCAGGACCTTATGCCGCTGATCGGGACTTAAATTCTCAAAACGACCGACCGGTAAGTGCAATAATAAGGTAAGTGCCCGCCTTGTCTCGCCACATGTGCATAACAATGTTACCACATTGTCTCGCTAAATGCGCAACCCACACAAATATATATCCCGCCTTGTCACGCCGCATGTGCAAATTTTAATAGTAACAATAGCACGGCAGAAACCTCGTGCAACCGCATAACAACAACTGCATGGCAGAAACCTCGTGCATCACATTAACCACAACCGCACGGCAGAAACCTCGTGCATCACAATAACAACAACCGCACGGCAGAAATCTCGTGCATCACCACAACAAGTACAACAACAACAATGATAATAATACAAAGTACGACAAGTAAATCAACTCAAGAACTTTAAATAAAAAAGAAATGCTACAACCAATTCACAAGGAATAACCACATTAAAGGATGTTAGGCGTAAATAGAACAGCTCAACAAGGGAAAAGCTAATATGTAGCAACGATCCCACAATATACCTTTCAACAACAGGGAAGCTAACACGAGTCAAATAATCCCAAATAAAACAAGTCGACTAAGATGTAAGATATCTAACTTCTCTTAAGGTTGAGAAATTACGAAGGATATTCAACAATTCAATTAAGGATAAGCAGCAGAAAGATAATCATAACCTCAATTAAGACTCAACAATTAAAAGATGAGATAACAATAATTCCAATTAAAGATAAGCAGTTATGATAAGATAGCATGACAATAGAAGAGGTAAAATCTTTACTTACATCAAATAAGAGTCAAATACGCAATAAGAGTGAATCTCGAAGCAATTAAATCAAATTAAAGCATGTAGAGGTGAAACTAGTAAATAGGAACTTAATCATATTAAGAACAACTTCATACTCACTGAATATAAGGACCTAAGAACCCTAAAAGGCCAACTTTCCACAAATAATTCTGAGTACACACTCGTCACCTCGCGTACATGGACTACAATCAACATAGAAGACTCAAATCCTAAGAGGAAATCCCCCAGACAAAGTTAGGCAAGATACTTACCTCAAGAAGACAAACCGATACTCAAAAATGAACTTCTCGGGTGAAATGACCTCCGGACGGCTCAAATATAATCAAAATAGCTTCAAAGCACAATAAAACTCATAAGAAACTATTCCGGATCATAAAGCTTCAATTTTTATCAAAATCTAAAAATCGGTCCAAAAGTCGACCTCCGAGCCTTCACCTCGGAACCCGACAAATTTTACAAAACACGAACACCCATTCCTATATGAGTCCAACCATACAAAAATTATCAAATTCTGATACCATTTCGTCCCTTAAATCATGATTTTTCATTTTGGAAATTTTCTTCAAAAACTACCATTTTCCTCAACTCAAAACATAAGTTAAATGATAAAAATAAAGATAAAATTATGGAATATATAAAATTCTAGATGAGGAACACTTACCCAATCGAATAGCTTGAAAAACCCACAAAGAATCGCTCAAAACCGAGCTCCACAAGTCAAAATATGGTGAACATTTGCCTAACCCTCGATTTGGTAAAACATATATTCTGCCCAGACGACTATGCATCGCGATCACAGAGAAGAGAATTGAGGCTGCCAAGAAAGACCCTTCGCGATCACGAGTGAAGGGACGCAAATGCGATGAACAATGGGCAGTAGCTTATGCGAACCTGGGGCAAATGATGCGAACGCAAAGAATAAATAGCCAACAGCCCCCAGCTCCTAGTTTCTACTGCGTGAATGCGAGGGAACAGATGCAAACGTGAAGTAGAAGAAAGCAGATTTTCGCGATTGTGTAAGGTACAATGTGAATGCGATGAAGAAAAAAATGGGGAGATCATTAGAACACTACGCGATCGCGACTGGAGCTACGTGATCGCGAAAGAGAGCACCAGACACCAGAAACCAGCAGTCCAAAAATAGAAGAAATTGGCCTGAGGCCCATCCGAAACACACACGAGGCCCCCGGGACCCTGTGTAAACACACAAACAAGTTCTATAACCTAACACAGACTCGCTCGAGGTCTCAAATCACATCGAACAATGCCAAAAATACAAATCGCACCACAAATCGAACTTATGAACTTCCAAAACTTCCAACTTCTAAAACTCGTGCCGAAACCTATCAAACGAACCCAGAATGACGTCAAATTTTGCAGCCAAGTCCCAAATAACAAAACAGAGCTGTTTCCAACTCTCGGAATTGCATTCCGCCCCCGATATCAAAAATTCCACTTCCGGTCAAAATCTCTAAAAAATTAACTTTTGCCATTTCAAGCCTAAATCAGCTACAGACCTCAAATTCATAGTCCATACATGCCCCTAAGTCCAAAATCATGCAACGGAGCTAACAGAACTGACGAAACTCTATTTCGGAGTCATCTTCACACAGTTTCGACTACGGTCAAAATTCTAAGACTTAAGCTTTCGTTTTAGGGACTAAGTGTCCCAAATCACTCTGAAACATCTGGTAACTGAACTCGACCATGAACACAAGTCAATACACATAATACGAAGTTGTTCAGGGCCTTATTTTGTTGATCGGGACTTAAATTCTCAAAATGACCGGCCAGGTCGTTACAAGAATCTTGAGTCATAGTGCTAATTTGAAGCAATTTCCCTAGACTGCATATGCATTAAGAGTGGTAAGTGCCTTAGTCATGATGCCTAGGCTCAGTTCTTGGCTTTTAGATAAGTGCCTTAAATTGCTTGAACGTAACTCTACTTAACTACTTTGACTAGACCGTCGGGAAAGATCTGATCCTGAGTGAGTTAAATGCCAATATGTGAGTGAGGTTTTCGTTGATATTATGTGCATGTCAGTTGATGTCTAGAACTTGCCCTGTGTGTTTGCAAAATGAAATAGCAGTCTTGTTCAGTCTAGGAAGTGATATAAGCATTTCTTTATTTAGCCAGGTATATGCTTTTGGCCACCTAATTAATGTTTATCTTTGTTAGCCACTTTGAGTCTGTAATCCTATTTCTTTGGTAACCACAATACAAGCCTGACCCCTTTGTTTGAATTGCCTATCTGTTTGAACCGTTGACCTCTCTTGAGCACTTGAGTTTTTTATGAGCTTGTAAAAGCTAGGTGGAGGTAGGGTTGGGTTTGGAGTGGAACTATAGAAAAGGGAAAGGTGCACTGTTGAAAATATTTTATTATGAGAACCACTTGTAGGGAATTGCAAAAAGAAGAAGAGAATATTAGAATCTAGAAAAAGAAAAAATGTTGGTGTTTGTATATATTATAAAGAAAACTATTCCTTGCTTGTGGTAAATCTTGCTTTGTCTGTGCTTAAAGAAATTGGGAGCTTGATGTTAATATGATGTGAAGGTTGGGGTTTGGTTCAACATAAGTGTGAGGTTGGAATTGTTAATATATATGTATTAAAGTGCTTAGGGAGGTGTAGTCACTATATCAAAATGTATCCTGCTCGTCCCGCAGCCTACATTACAACCAATTAAAGTCCTACTTGATTCTTGACTGAATGAGCTAAATTAGTAGAGTATTACACTACGGGCAAGCATATGGTACGTATTCTGTGGCGCATGAAGTTTATGTCTAAGAGAGAGTGAATTCTTTCTATCTTGAGTCCCAATTGCTCTTGAATTTTATTGTATATGGAACTAGTCTCTATTGTTTGTGAGAGGGCACATGACTTGTGAAGGTAAGGTAAAGTCTTTGACCTCTATGTTAGAGTAAGTGCACACGTTGTGAAAATGTGCGTGGTGTTTTTGAGTCGAGTCTTGAGGTCAAGATGTTATGATAGGGTGCTTAGTTGATTTTAAACATTCTTGCATGATGTGTTAGGGATGTTGTTTAATGAAAAGGTCATCCCTAGGTGAAGTGCAGTTTGATTGCGGAGGACGAGCAATAGTCTAACTGCTGCCCTAAAGATGGTAGGCTAGAAACCAGTATTTTAGCCGTAGTATTGCACTCTAATTATTGCATTTAACGTGTGTAGGAAATGATTCTTGAGCTATTTAGGTAATTTAGAGCGAAATCGAACAAGTTGGAGTTTTGAAGTCTGAGTAAACCAAGAAATTAGGCCGTGATCACGTTCGGGCGTCGAGGAACAAGTCCGGATATCAAAAAGTGAACACATGAATTTACTCTAAGAAAAAGCCACTACCACGCCGCATGGGGCGCCACGAGGTGCGGCGCGGTAGTGCAAAAGTAGTATGACATGAAAAATGCGAGCTCTCTGGATTTCCTCACTAGCGCGCCGCATGGGGCAGCGCGGCTGTGCAAAACTATCAAAGTGATATCCATGTTCGGCTAGGAAAGAGTAGTATCATCCGGGCTTGTTTTTACACGGTATAAATACCCCAAAAACATGATTTTGAAGGGATGTTTGACCTACGAAAGCTTGGAGAACCAGCCAAGGCAAGAAGACTCAAGAATTCATCAATAATACAACCTGCAATCGGTGCAATACGGGAGTTTGCATCGAGATCATTAGCTTTGATGTTTTCTTTGTTCTTAAACTTATTTGAGATGTATTACTCCATTGTTATGGAGTAATTTCCATTAGGGTGTTGACAGATACGGTGTTTTGATAACGTTATTAGGGATTCGATTCTTGATATTTTTTAGAATTAATTGATGGAGCTTTAATTTATATTGTGAGTTATTTGTTGTTTTGCTTAATCGACGAAAGAGTTTGATATTGAATTTTGTCGTATCTTATGCTCTAGTTTAAATGTGTCATTCAAATAGGTAATCGAAAGAGCCTCTTGAATTGTTAATCTAACTAGAAAATAGGAAAATATTCGTGAGAAGTTACCCTTTAGATCATAACCATCATTTGATTGTTGCAATTATTCACCGTGCTTCAATTGGATTAATTACTGAATTAAAGTTTAATCGAAAGACGAACATTAACTTCAAGTGCAATCTGATTATCGGTTGAATTCGTGAGAATCAACCATATTATAGAGTGAATTAACTCAAGAATTTGATCCCGAATCGGTTATCTTTCACCTATCTAGTCAAATACCCTTATCCCACTCATTGATATTTCTTTGTTGCTCATTTGCTGTCTTTTTTGATCAATTGTTATTTGCTTAATTTTTAGTAGTTCACCATGGTAACAGTTATCAAATCAATTGTTAATTTTCCTGGATAGTAATCAACTGGAGATTATTCGAACAGTGTTTAAATCCAAGCCCTGTGGAGACGATAATAAATCTATACTATCTTTGACTAGCGAGCAATAATTTGGTGTTGTGTTTTGCGCTCCTTCGAAACACACACTTAAATTATGCTCGCTAATCAAATATAGTATAGCATAATATCGTATCCACAGGGATTGAATTTAAACAGTATTCTCCTAGTTTCTAGCTTGATTTCTATCCAAGATGATCAACAATTGAGATTTATATGATTTCTAACTAAAATTAACTAAGAATCTAAAGCTATTGACTAATGACAATCGAAACAAAGATAAGCAAGAAAGGTATCAATTGGAGAAAATAGGGGATAGGATAGGTGCAAGATAATTGTTTGGGATCTAACTCTAGATAATTCACTTCTAATGTTCAAGTGAGTCTCTCAAATTCACACAATTATTAGTTCAAACGTTCAACAAAACCTCCTCTCTCGGTTAAGTCTTAACCTCACAAGATGAACCAATTTAAGCACGTGAAGAATTAACGAACTCAACCAACAATATAATGAAAAGATATCACAAGTTATGCCTCTCTCGATTACATGAACTAGTGATTATAGATGCAATAATTAAATTATCCAAAAACGTTCTAATACATAAAACTAGAGTTATAATCCTCAAACAATCATCAATACACCAAATCCATCAAACCATTTAACTACTCAATAGATATGGAGTAATTCATCACAAATATAATAAACATATTGGAAAATATAAATTCAAACCAAACTCGGGTCTTGATTGAGGAAGGAATGATGAAATCATTGTGCTTTTGCTTCTCCAACTTCTCCTTGGCTTCCTTAGGGCTAAAGTATGTCAAAAGTCCAGAAAATAACAGTTTTCCATGCATTTATACCAAGTAGGGTCGGGCCCAAACGAAATCACTCTTTTTAGCCGAAATAGGAAAATTTGCAAACTTATTACTTTTCACGCGTCACACTATGCTACGCAGAGTGCGTAGCATTAGTGCAAGTTTCTCGGTCGTAAACTCTCTGAACTTAGCTTGTCTGACAGAATTTTGTACTGATGCTACGCACTATGGCTCGCATTAGTGAATTTTTCTATCAGACCCAAAAATTACATGTCTTTGAACTTCTCAAATTTCTGACGCATATTTGCACTGTACCTCGCATAATACTACGAATGGTGCGTCACATTAGTGCATTTCCTCAAAGTGTTGCTTCTTCCTTGATTTTTGACGTCCAGAAGTGATCCTCGACCCCCGAACACGATCCCGGCTTATACATTAGGATTTTACTCAAACTTCAAAGCTCCAATTATTTGATTTAGCTCCACAATATCTACATAATTCGGAATCATTCCTACAAGGCATAAAATACACAATAAGTGCAAAATACTATCAATTAAAGCTCAGCACAAGTAAAGAGCAGTGAATTAGAGTGCAATAAGAGACTAAAAGACGAGAGTTGGTATAATATTATGACTGGGGTACTATTTGAATAAGAATAAAAATGCTCGGCTAACTGCTCAAATGAACAAGTGTTGTTAAGATCTCTCCTTCGCCATGATGGGTCAGAGCCGAAGAGTAGAATCTACTAAATCCTCTAGGACCTCGAGGCCTCTTGGACTCCCTATCCTGATCCCGAATATGCTCTAACCTCCTGGCAATCTCCATAACTTGTTGAAATGGATCTCTAACTCCCATGCCATCCCAAGTCTGAGACCATAACTGAGCCCCTTGATAAATTTGTGGACTCTCTATCTAACAGTAGAAACCAAAGCAGGTGCATGATGAGATAGCTCACTGAACCTCATAGCATACTCGGACACGGTCATAGTCCTCTACCGCAACTGCTAAAACTCGGTGCGCCACACATCCCTAAGGGTCTGTGGGATGAACTACCTAAAAGCCTGCCACCATCTGTACGCCGACCCTGTTATCTGAAAAGTAGTAAGGGCAACCCCGCTCACCTTCACAATACCTATAGTGCGCAGAATACGGTGACACTGGTCTAGAAAACCCTGCGTATCCTCAGAAACTGCACCACTGAAAGTAGGAAGAAAATACTTCTTGAACTTCTCAAGTCTCTTCTGCTCCTCCTCTGATGCCACTTACCTGACCTCAAGATGAACCTTGATAATGGGTTGTACTAACATAACACTCGAAACCTGATCAATATGGGCCCGCTGCTTTGGAGTACGGGTAGAGGGAGTTTGAGCTCTTCCCCAACCTAAGAAGTAACTGGTGCGACTGGGATCAATCCCGCCTGAGCCAATGTACCAAACATGCTCAGGAAGTGCACTAAAGTCTCCTGAAGTCTAGGGCTAGTATAGGCCCCTCCGGTGCCTGCACCCCAATTAGAGCTACTGGTAGCTCATCAGCTGCTACTCTGGCAGGTGCTCTTGCTGTAGCGTGTGCCCCTCCTCGGCCCCTACTTCGGCCCTGGCCTCTCACAGCTCTAGCAGGGGGCACGAGTGCCTTCTCAGCTGATTCGGTAGTGAGTGTCCTCACCATCCGTGAAAGAATAAAATTACAAAGGCTCAAACTCCGAAATCAATAAATCTGCACGATAGGAATGAAATAAGTGGAATTTTCCTACTAGTTTTGTAGCCCCTCGAAGACAAAAAAAAACGTCTTAGTACAGATCCGCAAGACTCTAATAAAATTTCTCATAACTCGTAGAACCTTTGAACCTAGAGCTCTAATACCAACTTGTCACGACCCAAAATCCTATCTTAAGGATCGTGATGGCACCTAGTCTCTAAAATTAGGTAAGCCGATCACTTACAACAGTTAAACCAATTAAACATGACATAATGAAAACATGGTTTAATATAAATAAAGAAATAAAAGTGATACAATCCTATGCGGCAATAATCAAAACAAATTCCCCAAGACTAGGTAGTACAGAGTCAAGAACTCTACTAAATACATAGAAAACTCAAAATACAATACTATTCGGATAAAGAATTGACAGTAATAATGTAAGGAAAGGACTCCAAGGGACTGCGACGATCAAACAGCTCTACCTTGAATCCTCATGATCAAGAAGATCTTACTACTTGAATCTGCTAGCTCCAATACCTGGATCTGCACAAAAATGAACAAAAGTATAGTATGTATACCATGGTCGGTATCTAGTAAGTATCAAGACTAACCTCAATGGAGTAGTGACAAGATTCAAGTAAAGACACTCACTAATCAAATAACCTGTGCATATCAATATAAAGCTAGCGGAAAGCAAAGTCAACAAATGGCACAAAGAGAAATCATATGATAAAGCAACAAAATAATCAAAGCACAGATAAAATACAAGTGAAAACAATTAAGAAAAAATAATGACAATTCTAATCATCAAACCGTTTCGACATAGGATTTACAACAAGAGTCACCCCGAGGCACCACACCTCATAATAAAAAATCTCAAGTCACAAATCACGAATCTTAGACACATGGTACCTCGTGCCCACATTATCAATCACTCTTGCATGGCAAAGACCTAGTGCCACAACATAAGACATACCCCGTACGAAAAAGACCTTGTGCCACAATTTAAGCTGCAACCGCACTGACAACTCACGTGTTGTACGGATAACTTACGTGTCAATATCACAAATCGCCCGGCATGATCACAGGCACAATATCATAATCCACCCGGCATAGTCATGGGCTCAATATCACAATCCGCCTGGTGCAGTCACGGGCACAATATCACAATCTACCCAGCGTGGTCACGGGCTACCAGTCCAAACCACATCGCAAAGAAAGCAGATATACAAGAATACATGTACATGATCAATGAACATTAAGTTTCATACTCCTGGACTAGTATAGATGACATGTTATGGTATATGCATGTGCAAGTGTACTGTCACAGCTCGAATCATCAATTAATATTAGAGACACCGAGTAGCATATTGGGAACAACACAACAAATCATGTAATATGCATGAAACACACAAGGAAATCAAAAGTAACTACCATAATACTCCTCTTTCATCAAAAACATGCCCCCAGACCATAACATAACATCCCCATATAGCCACCCTTATCCCACTGTATTGACAATATCATAATAGCCACCCGTATTGCTTCGCCAAAATAATATATATCAATAGTCACCCATATTGCTCTGCCCCAACAATAACACAATAGTCACATGTATCACTCCATCCAAACAATAACACAATATCCACCCAAACAGTATATTAATAGCCACCCGTATCGCTCTACACAATCGCCAATAATGAAATTCCACCCTTATGTCCCGCACAACAACAACCAATCCCCGCAATATTTCCACATATGCCATAATATTGCCAAAATAATAATACCAATATCACAATAAAGCATTGCCCATGACTTCAATAGTGTATAAAAGAATTTCAACAACAATAAAATAAAACGGGAAATAAATCGACAATGAATGATATTCCATATAACAACAACTTCAATTAAAAGCATAGTTATAACCTAAGAGTCTAAATCGGTCAATTTCGATATATAAGCCCGGGTACATACTCGTCACCTCGTGTACAAATCTTTTACATAATTCAAATAATACAATTAGATCAAATCCTACGGGGTTGTTTCCCCCACAAGAAGTTAGGCAAGATACTTACCTCAAAGAAGCTAAATAAATCTACTAATAACTCCTTTTCGCGTGAATCAACCTACAAACGGCTCAAATCTATTCAAAATAACTTAATATCATAAATAAAAGCCATAGAAAACTATTCCGAATAATAAAGATTCGATCTTGAATAAGAATAAAAAAGCCAACCAAAACGTCAACCTCGGGATCTGTACCCTGAAACCCGACAAAACTCATAAATTTTGAACACTCATTCAAATACGAGTCCAACCATACCAAAATAATTTAATTCTGACCTCAAATCGGCCTTCAAATCATCAATTTATGTTTTAAAAAAGTTTTTACTAAAATTCTCAATTTCTCCAATTCAAATCATCAATCAAACACTAAAATCGAGATTGGAATCATGAAATATAACCAAATCTAAGTAAAAAATACTTACTCCAATCCAAATCATGAAAATCCCCTCCAAAATCGCCCAAAACTGAACTCTCTAACTCAAAATATGATAAAATAACAAAAGCCCTCGAAATAGAGTACTTATAAGCACTGCCAGTTATATGCATCGTGATTGCTGCATATCCCTCATGATCGCGTAGAAGAAAAGTAGCACTGCCAGCAAAAGCACTTCGCGAATGTGACTCCTGCCCCAAGAACGTGTAGCTCCACTCTATCAGACCATCGCGAACGCGTTGACCGAAACCCCCAGCTCCTTTGCTGAAATGCGATTGCGAACTCGAAGGACAAGTTTATCCAGCCCAGATTCCCTTATCTACGAGCATGATGGCTCCCTCGTGAATGCGATGAACAATGAGCCCAACTGACAAAATACCCATTGCGATCGCATCTGTGCTCCTGTGATCGCGAAGCTCAACTGGAGCACCTGAAAACTCAGAGAAACCAGCAGCTCATGCAACCTCCAAAATGGTCTGAAATCAATCTGAAACGCACCCAAGCCCCTCGGGACCCCGTCCAATCATACCAACCAATCCCAAAATATAACACGGACCTACTCGAGGCCTCAAATCATGACAAACAACATAAAAACTATGAATTGCACCCCGATTCAAGCCTAATGAACTAATAAACTTTCAACTTTCAAAACTCATGTCGAACCATATGAAATCAACCCGGAATTATCTCAAAATTTGCATGCAAGTCCCAAATGATACAACAGACCTATACCAACTCCCGAAATCTCAATCCGAATTCGATATCTGTAAAGTCAACTCTCGACCAAACCTATCAACCTTCCAAACCTCCAACTTTTCAACCTTGTCAATTCAAGCCAAAATAACCTAGGAGCCTCCAAATCCACATCCCGACATTTGCCTAAGTCCAAAATTACCATACGGATCTAGCGGAATCATCAAATCTCCGATCCGAGATCAAATACGCAAAAGTCAAATTTGGTCAACTCTTCCAATTTAAGGCTTCTAAAATGAGAATCATTAGTCCAAATCAATCCCCAACAGCTCAAAAACTGAAACCGACCATACACTCTAGTCATAATATATCATATTAAGCTACTCGCAACCTCGAACCACCGAACGGAAATGCAAATGATCAAAATGATCGGTGGGGTCGTTACATAATTATATCTTGGTTTTGAATGCTTAGTTGTCCTAAATAATTTGACAATTTTGTTAATTCTTTTCATCCCTACTCCATAGTAGTACTAAATAAAAATTCTCAACTGTTACTCGTAAGTTATAACTATAATCAACTATGATTGTGCCATTTGTTTTGTTCTTATCGAACATTAAAAATTGTTTAAGTTTAAGAGGTGGAAATTCTACAATGTCGTGGGGAAAACTAGTTGTCAGATTTAGAGGGTGTTTGGCTAAGCTTATAAGCTGGTCAAACTAGTTTATAAGCACTTTTCGGTTTATTTACGCATTTGATAAAATTAAAAGTGCTTATAAGTCAAGGGCTTATAAGCATAAGCCAAAAGCCATAAGTTGGTCATCCCCAACTTATGATTTTTCTGCTTATAAGAACTTTTTGTTTGACCAAGAGGGTGTTTGGCTAAGCGTATAAGCTGGTCAAATTAGCTTATAAATACTTTTCGGCTTATCTACGTGTTTGGCAAAGTTAAAAGTGCGTATAAGCCAAAAATAAGCCAAAAGCTGGTCACCCCCAACTTATGATTTTTTAGCTTATAAGCACTTTAAATTTGACCAAGATTTTTACTATTTTATCCCTAAAATAATGCTTTTTAAAACAAAACTCACGTATCCCTATGTCAAACCTATTTCTTCACCGCCTCACGTATTGATTCAAACCTAAACCCTCTGCCTCTTCAAGTCTGCAATTCTCACTAATATTTGAGGTAAGCAAATTCTCTATTTCTTTGCATATTTGTATTTATGTAAATACTAGTGTCCTCCCTGATGAATCCTATAAAGTTATGCATTAGGTCTTCAACTATCTTGTTGCAGTATTGTTCTGATAACTAATATTAACTACTAAAACTGAAATTTATATTTTGAATTACAAATCTTATTGTAATATTATAGGAACCCTAGCCTACATATTTAAACCTCTTTTCAGTTCAAACTATGTTCTATACTTCTAATATATCTCTTGTTCATAGTTTTATTCATACGGGCTAATTGGAATTGAAAGTAAAGAGACCTGATGCTCCAATGACGTTTCCTCGGTGATTATGTATTCAAGTAGGTTAGTGTCCTATTACAGAATATCAAAGATAAATCAGAAGTTGGAAAACTGTGCCATTCTATAGTTTATCTAGTTATATAAAGTTGCAAAAAGTAGCCACGCTTAGCAGGCAACTCATATGGAAAAGGAAGTGAAGAAATTTTTGAAATTACAAGTGAATGAACATGACTAGCGGGAATATAAAGAAATTGGACTCTCAGATTCACTTTCTGAATTAGATCGTTTTATGAGAGCAGTGGTCAAAGCAAAATCTAGCTAGCTAGATCATATAGATATTGCTAAGCTTAATTAAGGATTTAACGGTCTTCTGAGGAATCACTCCAAAAATATAACAAATTTTCTATCAATAATCTTAATCTTCTGAGATATGATTATGAGGAGGAACTTGTCATATAAAAAGAATTTACATCAGACATGTCATATAGAGAGCTCCTTGTTATGCAAAACATTCAAGATCAGGTTCCGAAAAAGAAAAGAAGACTGTTACTTTCTAGTAAGGTTATCTTTTTGCTAATTCTCATACCTCTCGTGCATATCTGTATTTCGTTCCTTTTTGTTGTCATATTTGCATCTTTTTGAACTTGTGTTGCAATGATCTTTCTATTGGTATTTGTCATCTAATTTTCAATTCGGATAAACTAAATGTTGTATTCTCTTCAGATTATTTACATTCAATTATGGCGGATACTATTTTGGGACAAAATAATGCTAAGTGGGATGAATATGCACACATTAAATTCATTGAATTATGTGAGCAAAAAGTTAGAAAAGGAAATAGGCCAAACACTTACTTGTCGAAAGATGGAGGGAAGAATATGGTAAATGAGTTTAATAAGAAGATGGGTTTACAATATACTAGAAAACAAATGAAAAACCATTAGGATCATATGAAATCCGAGTGGACTCTTTTTAAACAGTTAATGAGAGGTGAGACAGGTTTAGGATGGGATCCCACAAGAAAAATTATTATTGCAGGTGATGATTGGTGGGAGCAAAAAATAAAGGTACATTGCTGTAACGACCCGACTAGTCGTTTTGAGCATTTGCACTTCGCTCTGTTATTTACGGGTGTGAGTAGCTCCGTATGATGTATTTTGACTTATGTGAATCATCGGTTTTGGTTTTCAGGTATTTCGGAATCGAATTGGAAGAATGAATTTCATTATTGAAGCTTTAAATTGGGAGAGTTGACCAAGTTTGACCTTTTAGCATTTGACTTCGGATTAGAATTTTGATTTTCCATTAGCTCCGTCAGGTGATTTTGAACTTAGGAGCGCGTCCAGATAGTGATTTAGAGGTCCGTGGTTGAATTTGGCTCGAAATGGCGAAAGTTAAAATTTTGGAAAGTTTGACCGGGAGTGGACTTTTTGATATCGGGGTCGGATTCCGATTCTGGAAGTTAGAGCAGGCCCGTAATGTCAAATGTGACTTGTGTGCAAAATTTGAGGTCAATCGGACGTGATTTGATAGGTTTCGGCATCGGTTGTGGAAGTTTAAAGTTTCAAAGTTTATTGAATTTGAATTGAAGAGTGATTCGTCATTCCGATGTTGTTATGTGTGTTTTGAGGCCTCAACTAGGTCCGTGTTATGTTATGATACTTGTTGGTATGTTTGGACGTGATCCCGAGGGGCCCGGGTGAGTTTCCGCGTTCGCATAGGTTACTGCAGATCGAGCATCACATTCGCATAGGTGTTCACGCGTTCGAATTGTAGAGCTGAGCTGGGCAGGTCTTCATGGCTTCTTCATCGCGTTCGCGAGCCTGGGGCTGCGTTCGCGTAGGTTATTTTCGAGACTGAGAAGTTTGTGCTTCGCTATTGCATAGCTTATTACATGATCGCGTAGTGTATTTTCAGGGGCAGTGCATTTTCTTCTTCGCGATCGCGATTCATTGATTCGCTAAGTGATTATAAAGTACTCTATTTCGAGGGTTTCAACCATTTTTTTCATTTTGGGAGCTATGGAGCTCGGATTGAGGCGATTCTTGAAGAAATTTTCACCCTATGAATTGGGGTAAGTGTTCTCTACTCGGTTTTGATTATATTTCATGAATCTATCTTCGATTTTAGCGTTTGGTTGATGAATTTTAAAGAAGAAATTGGGGGTTTTGGCCTAAAGTTTCATAATATAAATTTTTGTGTTTTGAACATCGAATTGCGGATTTGAGTAAAACTAGTATGGTTGGACTCGTAATTGAATGAGCTGTTGGATTTTGTAAATCTTGCTGGGTTCTGAGGTGCGGGCCCGGGTTGGGCTTTTGGCCGATTTTGGGCTTTTGATTCAAGATTTGATCTTTTTCGATAGGGATTGGTTCCTTTAGCATTGTTTGGTGCATTTGAGTTGTTTTTTGTTAGTTTCGAGCCGTTCGGAGGTCAGAACGCGTGAGATGGTATCTTTGGAGCATCGCTTGGCTTGCTCGGCATTGGTATTGGCTTGTTCGAGGTATATAACTCTTCTAATCTTACTGCTGAGGGTATGAAACCCCAAAATATGTGTTATGTGATTAGTATTGAGGTGACGCACATGCTAGGTGACGGGCGTGTAGGCATGCACCCTGTGAATTGTGATTCCGTTGTTTCCATGGCACTGTATAGTGGCCTTATTTTGTTGATATCTCTGTTATCACAATGTGATAAAGTAGTTAAGCTATCAATCATGCTAAATATCATGTTTAGGCTTTATGCTGATATTGTTAGGACCCATAGTGGTCATTTCTTGTTGTCATCTAACTGATATCATTGATATATTGTACTCAGTCATATTCATGCATTCATATCATATCTCAGTCTCAGTTGCTGTTTATTGATACATCATATCATTGTTATCGGGCTAGTTTCATGGCATTGTGAGCCCGTGAGTGAGACTGGAGAGATTGACGACTGAGCGAGGCCGAGGGCCTGAGTGAGAGTGACCTTCTGGGATTGGGCTGTACGCCGCAGCATATGATATTGATTATATTTTATATGGATTGAGTTGCACGCCGCAACAAGCCTTTGGGATATATATATATAGGATCGGGTTGCGCGCTGCAACAATATTGGATCGGGTTGCATGCCGCAACAATATTGGATCGGACTGCACGCCGCAACAATATAGTGCTTGGGCTGAAGGAGCCCCTTCGGAGTCTGCACACCCCCAGTGAGCGCAGTCAACTATATATATGTGGATCGGGCTGCACGCCGCAGTGGGTATTATACAGTGCTGAGTGATTGAGTGTGCTGAGCCTTGAGCATAGTGAGAGAGAATGCGAGACAGTGAGATTGAGTACTCTGAGAGTGTGAGTACATGAGTTCATCTCTGAGATGCATTGCATTGACATGCACACATGACATACATACATAAAGATGTATTTTCTTCATGCTGTACGTTAACATCATTCATGATTTCTCACACATGTTGACAGATGGGCATAGTGATGCATTTGTTTTACACTGGTTATCTGGAAAGAAAAATGAAACATCTTATTTATTATGGAAAGGATTTTGGGAAAATTATTGTCTTCAAACTTATTCATATTTTTGGTAACTCTGGTAAAAGATTTGGGTTTTTGATTGAAGTACTCGAAAGGCGGAACTATTTTCAGAAATCATGTTTTGTTGAACATTTGATTGTTGAGTTACTTCTGGTATTACTTGTTTTATGTTGTTATGAACTATTATTGGTTATTGAAGTTGGGACCCGACCTTGGTACAAGCTCGTCACTACTTTCAACATAAGGTTAGGTTTGTTACTTATTGAGTACATGGGGTCGGTTGTACTCATACTATAATTCTGCACCTTGCGTGCAGATGTTGGCTGTTGTTGTTGCTGTGTTCGATGGGAGCTGGATTGAAGATATAACTGCATCCCGGCTATAGCTGCCTCTTGTTCGTGGTAGCTTTAGATTTGTAAAACTCTATTTATGTACTATTCAAATAGACTATGTATTTATTTCATTTCCGCTTTGTAAATTCTATTCTTAGAAGTTCATGATTTGTACTACCAGTTCTTGGGGAATGTATTAGATTCAGATATTTCTTTACTTAATTAATTTATTAATTATTATTAGAATTGGTTAGTGGTTAATTGGCTTACCTAACGGGTTGGGCTAGGTGCCATCACGACTAGTCGGATTTTGGGTTGTGACAATTGCTTGTGTTTTTCTATAATTATTTAATAACTCTTTTAATTCTTAATATCCTTTGTTTACTTAAAGCAATTTTAAATTTTTATAGGAGAATTCTAAATACAAAAAATATAGAAACAAAGACCTCTCTCTGATATGGTTCCGTTCTGATGCTCTATTTACTGATATTATTGCCACTGGAGAGAGAGCACGTGCAGCGAATCAAGAACAAGAGTCTGAAGTTGGGTTAGAACAAGATGATGATGGAACAAATAATGTTTATGATAATGACGTAGAACAATGGAATAATGAAAGGAGTGATGAAAGTTACGACTTGCAGAATATAGATTCAATTACATTCCCCAAGCCATCACTTAGAAAGTGAAGTCAATAGACGGCAGTGGCAGTAGTAGTCAAGTGAAAAAGCGCAATACAAAAAATAATTCATTATCGCTAAAAGAGGAGATACACTCCTTAATTGAGTTTATATCTAACAAAAGCACATCTCATGCAGCATCAGAACCAACCATTGAGAAGTGAATGGATATTTTAGAAAATATTCCTGGTATTCTTGAAGGGAGTGATATTTTTAGCTGTGCTGTAAACTTGGTGACACAGAAAGAGATGCGACATGCATTTATCAAATTATCTACTGATGAAGCAAGGTAATCTTGGTTGGAGTATAATCACAGACGATCATTCGTGCCGAACAATCCATCTAATCCAGTATGAGAAGTTATTGTGAGATATTACACTGGCATTAAATATTATTTAATCTGCTCTTTAAACTATATGCATGGAAGTTTATAATTTTTTTATATTTGGTGTCATGTTCAGACATAATGGTGGTATGATTATTTTTTGTTTAGACATTATATGTCTTTATTTTAATTGATGACTATCTACTTTAGAGTTAGCATTTGTCATTTTTAATTCATAACAATATACTTTTTTATTATAATTGATGACTCTCTAATTTAGAGTTAGTATTTATTATTTTTAATTCATAACAGTATGTGTATCTATTTTATTTTCAGTTTAATGGCCTGTTGGAATATTGACAAGTTGATATTTAGTCATCCAAGTGACTTGTTAAATGAAAAAAATGAAGAAGAGGAAAGTCAAGAAGATAAGGAATGGATGGCACTATTTCAAATTGCATGTAAGAGTATATTGATATATTATGAGAAATACATTTGCAAGGAACCATGTCGTACATCTAAACACATTGGGAATATATTTATCGACGAGATATTACATGGAAATGAGACTCGTTGTTATGAAAATTTTCGACAGAGGAAGTCAGTGTTTCTTGATTTAAGAAAAGATCTAACTGATAAATATGATCTTAAACCCACACGTGAGATGTCTGTGTATGAGGAGTTAGGGATGTTCTTGATGATTTGTGCACATGGTACCGGGAATCGGTGAGTACAAGAGATTTTACAGCACTTAGGAGAAACAATTCATAGACATTTTTATAGTGTTTTAAAGGCCATTGGTAAACTTGCAAGAGATATAATTCAACCACATCCAAATTATAATAATGGCACAGGAGATCACAAGCCATGTAACCAATGATATCTTCCTTTCTTTAAAGTAATTTACCATTTTTTAATTAGTATATTATTATGTTTTTACATTATAACTCAAAAACCTTTTGCTGTAAAATTACATTTAATTTATCCATGTATATATTTTTAGGATTGTATCGGAGCACTTGATGGCACGCATGTAAAATCAAGATTACCTCAAGGTCAAGAGATATCATATATCGGGCGCATAGGTTACCCTACTCAAAATATTCTTGCTGTTGTCGACTTTAATATGTGTTTTACATTTGCATAGGCTGGGTGGGAAAGAGCTACTCATGATAATCGTATATTTGGTGAGGCTCTTCGTAGACCCGAACTGAACTTTTCATATCTATCTGGGGATAAATATTATCTTGTTGATGCAGGATATTCACATATGAAGGGATATATGGCACCATACAAAGGGGATAATGTGAGATACCACTTTGCAGAATTTTATCAAGGTGCAATACGGCAATTGTGAGCCCCAAGTGGACATAAAAAAATGTTCAATTATTTGCATTCTTCTTGTAGAAATATTGTAGAGTGAACATTTGGGGTATGGAAAGCAAGATGGTCTATTTTGAGAGATATGCCTTTCTATCATAGTGACACTTAAAGAGATATTGTACTGGCTACAATGGCAATTCACAATTACATTAGAAAGAAATATAAAGTGGACAATGCATTCCAAGAAGCTGAGAATGAGAGATATGTGCCACTTGTTGATCCTGATGTTGGAAGATCTGCACGCGTCAATGTTGGAAATATAAAAAATGTTGAAAATGAAGGAGATAATAATTTTTGGATGGCAGTTCGTGATCTAATTGCCCATGATATTTACGATAGTTGAATGTTTAGTTTAATTTGGCACAAACAGTACGCATTAAGTGTTTGTTTTTTCTGTTCAAATAGTTTGTCCTATTTAGGTTTATTTGTTTACTGAATTTTTTTGGTCAATTTATTAATTATTATTATATAACTTATGATTATATGCTTATCATAAAAATTATCTTATCTAATCACAGTTATATTTAAAATAAAATGACAAATATAATATTTTGTATTTGAATCGATCTCGAATCTAAAATTTTGAAGAAATTACACTCTTATAAGTGTAACCAGTTCTAAGATTGTCATTTTAACAGAAAAAGAGCTTATCAACACTTTTTTATCAAACACTGCAGCAACTTATTATCAATTTCAACACTTATATTCAAACATGTAACTGTTTATTTATTAAATCAGTTTCAGCACTTAAAAGTGCTTTTCAGCATCTAACATTTATCAACTACTTCAAATAAGCTAATCCAAACAGGATCCAAAATTTTTACTTTTCTATCTCTAATATTATTCTTTAGTCCTCGAAATACCCTTAATAGAATAAACCCCTAAACCACTCCATGACTTTACTCCCTCTCCTCTTCACGACTTCTTTCGAAACTCCAATACCGTGCCACCATCAAGAGCAATCAAGAATCTCTTCCTCCATGAAAAGTCTTTCTCTGTTGTAAATCACTCTTCATTTCCTTTACTTGCTAAAATTCGTGTTTGTAAGAAAGAACGTGAGTTTTGTATATACTGATCGATTGTGGTCTCTCCCTCTAGGGGTAATTGTTGCTCCCAGACACACACGTAAGTATACGTGGTCGTACAAGTAATAAAATGATAAGTCGAGTGTCGAACCCATAGAGACTTGTATTAACTATCCACTAAATTCACTAAGATTATTATTCAGTCGAGCCAATTCGAGTTCAAAGGTGTGATTATACTAAACAATAATTATAACTAGTAACTAAATTATCAAGCAACAAAATGGTTGTTGTGTATTCAGTATAGACAAATATTCCATGGTTGTGATCGATTCACCAATCCTATTGCGTTCTAGTTAAATCTCCCTTTCATACAATTCACTCATGGTTGCTAATTGTGAGCACCTCAATTTTGCTCCACATGGAAATTACTCCTAAAAATAGTAAAAAAATAATTTTTATGGTTTTTATGAATTTTAGGAGTTTTTCTTTATTTGGTTTTGCATTTATTCGTATTGTTTATGCATGCTAGGAATATCGTAAATCATAAAAATCATAAAAATGGTCAAATCTTAATTTCATAACATTTTAGATTTTAAATTGCATTTTAGGATTTAATTACATTGTTAAATACATTATTTAAATATCTAAAAATCAAAAAATACATTCTTAGGTTAGTTAATTAATTACGTCATTAGTCAATCAGTAAGTAAAATATATAAAATAGTTTGGCCACGCAAATTGGATTAAATTAAAATTTGAGTCCAAAATGGCTAATTTTGCAAAAGTCTAATAAAGAAGGAAAAGAAAGAACAGGGCTGTTGACTTTACAATTGAATTGGGCTGCCCTTTCAAGCCCAAATACCCGCTCAGTTTTGACCCTATACCCGTTTCAGCCCACATGTATGCCCGGTCCAACATGCTTCTTTAAACGACGTAATATTCATCTAAACTACGTCGTTTCTTCTTCCCCATCCCCTTAAACGAACTATCTTCCCAATTTCCTCCATAATAGACCCTCCCCTTGAGAAAGAACCCTAGCCGCCTCTCCTCCTACTTCACTCTCTCATCTGATCACACACACACGTTCAAAAGCACTCACTAGCATATGAATTCAATTCTGAAATTCAAAAGCCATTTATGAGATTTGGAACAAAAGGCTCGAAAATCAGAGGGAGATTAGAATCAAAAGCAATTTCTGAAATTAATCTTCTATTGCTATATTTATTCTACACTTTCGGGGTTTTAAAGAGATCCGATTCAAATTGCCGTTCGATTTCCGCTGATTTTGCTGTTTCTAGAGTCGTTGAGCTCCATTCGAATTTGTTCTTGCCTTTATTTGGTTTATTCTAGCTTTTTTTTGTGCGACCAGGTTAGTTTGAAACTTCTCTGTCTTATACTTTTAGAAAATGATTAAACAATTAAGTTCCGGTTCAGTTATTTTTGTGGCTATGCTCGAGTCTTGATCTCTGTTATTCTCCTTTATAAAATTAAAACGTGATGCCTATTTGAATTAATTAAATCCCTACTTTCCTTATAAGAATGATGCGTTGGTTATCTAATCATGTTAAGTTTAATTACATTTTTTACTTGAGAATTATTTAATTTCAGCAGATCTGCCTAGCTTTTTCTCTTATGTGATTCTATTATTTAGTGAAGTTTCCACCGAAGTACATGTTGATTTGTGAGTTTACTGGAAATTGTAGCAACAGTTTGGTGTTGAAAGCTGAGATTTGAAGATAGTCATTGTAATATGAATGGCATTGTGATAATCACCCGAATTGTTGCCACATCGACTCTGTAAATAATTTGATCATTCATAATTAAGTTTCATTCATTAGAGTGTCTTTTTTAATTTGTAAACCTTCTGCTGAACTAGAAGGACCTATGATTTTGACATGGCGGTTTGAAAACGATAAGTCAGTACAACAAATTTGAACAAGAAATGGGTTAGGAAAATTTAATGGAATGAATTGCGTATGTACCTCTATGTTGTGTTAATAATTGCAATTTGTTTAAATAGCCAAGTGTTTGAACGTTGGGTTATTTTCGCCCAGTTAGAGTCAATAGACTTTCCATAATCCATGGCCTTTAACTGCAATCTCAAACTTAGGAAAACGAACAACTTATAAACACCGTAGTTTGCTTTAGGCACGATCAATAATAAATTATTATGACTATAGGTACGGTTCCCATGGCATAGTCATGATACGTAAACCCCAATTCGAGTGTGCGTTTCACGCGACTTGACCTCAACTTCAAATAATAATAATAAATATATTATAAATCGCGGATGTATTTCACGTGGCGTGATTTGCAATATGTACAAAAATAACGAGTGCGCGACATTGCGACTCGTTCAAATAAATTTTATAAATAATTAAAAGCGGTATAGAAGCGGTAATACATATAGGTTTAAAACGTGTAATAATTAGATATTTAAGCCAACTGTAATTTGTTAAGCAACTGTGCTAAAATCACAGAACTTGGGAGTGCTTCACACCTTCTCCCGGGTTAACAAAATTCCTTACCCGGTCTTCTGTATTCGCGGATCATAAATAAACTCAAATTTTCTCGATTTGGGATTTAAAATAAACCGGTGACTTGAGACACCATAATTATCCCAAGCAGCAACTCTGAATTAAATAAATAATCCTATTTCGATTTATATCACTTTAATTGGAAAAACTCCCCTATCCTTCGGGAAAAAGGAGGTGTGACAGCTCTGGCGACTCTGTTGGGGACAAGAACTCAGAATCTCTGGTTCAGGGTTCAGAATTCGAGTTTAGAATAACTGTTATACTTGGCTTTTGTTTATTATCTGATTTTTTTACGTATTTGAGCCTAATGTGCTAAATGTCGCTTTTTATCGCTTTGATATTGCATGAATTGTATATAAAACTGTTGCGATGCCCTTCTTCTCTCTGAGTCTTCTAAATTTTATGGGAAGTATACGCTGTCATGACTTATTTTCTGTTAGTGTCATACCCTAATTTAGAACGAGGATCATATCAGTTACAAAGCCGGATGGCCTTTTGGTTCCCGGTGCGTTGCCCACTCTGGCTCGAATTGTCCGCTCGGGTAAGCCATGTCTAGAATAATATACCCCAGGGTTTAAATCTAGAATAACATAACCTCATGCGGTATCCCTAGTAGGTATGTTTGTTTGCATCACGTGCATTTTGACTTTGGGGATTCAACACAGGGGTTGGGTCCGTCTAGGACAGGTGTACTCAAATTAAAAAGACCATCCTGATGCATCTTACGTGCTACTTGCGCATTTGTTTGTTTCAGCTTGTATGTTGACTGACTTCTAGAATAGGGAAAGAAAATAAAAAAAAATAAAAAAAAAAAGAGTGAGAGGTAGGTATTTGAAATCCGAAACTCTTCCAAAATTTTGAAAAAAAGAAAGAAAAGAAAATAAGCCAATATTTTCAAAAAGTCATGTTTCCCTATTCCGTCAAAACTGGCCGAACTACGCGGGTCTGATTCTCACCGGATATGAGATACGTAGGCAAACCTCATCGGTTCCGGCCCTCAATTTTTAAAAATCCAAAAATATTTTCCTTTAATTCCTTCTTTCGAAGTCTTTCCTTAGAAAATCCCAAAAAAAAAACTTTAACCCAAAAATATTTTCTTTGTAGAAGTCTTTCATTCGAAAAAAGAAAACAAATCAAATCAAAATCCAAAAAATATTATCCACCTTTTTTTAGAAGTCTTTTTCCCAAAAATCCAAAAGTAATAATCAAAAATCCAAAAAAAAAATTTCTTTCTTCTTTAGAAGTCTTTTTTTTCGAAAATTTCAAAAAAAAAAAAATTCAAAACCAAAAATACAAAATATATTTGCTTTCCTCTTTAAAAGCCTTTCTTTCAAAAATTCCAAAAAAAAAGAAGAAACGAAATGCAAAAAATATATATTCTTTTTCTAAACGCTTTCATTGTTTGAGTGATATAAAAAGTAAAAATAAAAGTTAGTTTATTTACTCCATTCCTGATTTTCTCGAACTACACAAGATCTGATTCATGTTCCCACATGATACATAAGCAACCCACATCAGGTTCGATCGACCATTTTAAAATTAAAAAAAAAACCCTTGATAATAATAAGGACCAACTGAGTCCATTCTAACGTGTCTCTTGTTTGAAATTGTAAAGAAAGTTTAAGGTGGTCGGTTTGTGGTAAGCTGGCAACACAAGATCCAAAGGAAAAATGCCTTCACAACTGACATCGAAGCTGTTATAAGTGCTCAAGAGACTCAGGGTTAGAGGGTTCAACAAGAGTCTACTGTGGTTGAGGAAAATAGAGTACTGAAGCAGCAAATGACTGAAATGTGTCAAGCATGGGCCGATGGCCAAGGACCGCCTTTTTCTATTCATGGTTTCCCAGAGTTCACATCCATCTCGACTACTACCATTCCGATTTCATTGTCTGATCAATCCTATCCACCTGGGTTCAGTATTTATCCAACTGTACGACTACAGCTAGAACTTCTGTTGCCCGCTCCCAAAGTATGCCATTGACAACCAATCAGACAACCACTATAGTTATGCCCGTCTTCACCATCCCACAACCGACGGTGGTGCAGAGGAAAACTTATGAGTCACAATTTGCTACCCAACAAGAAAAATACCACTCTCCTGAGTACCACTCGCACCTATTTGATCTTCCTGCAAAGATTGAGAAACCTGCCCGAAAGATGGCACAGGAAGAAATGACCCAAAGAATGAAAAGCTTAGAATAACAATTGAAAAACATGCAAGGGTTGGCTGGTCAGAAGAGTATTGCCTTCAAGGATCTATGTATGTTCTCTGATGTTCGTTTGCTACTTGATTTCAAGACTCCCAAATTTGAAAAGTATGATGGACATGGAGACCCCATAGCCCACCTGAAAAGGTATTGCAATCAACTAAGAGGTGCGAGAGGAAAGGAAGAATTGCTGATGGCTTATTTCGGGGAAAGCCTTATGGGAGTAGCCTCCGAATGGTTTATGGATCAAGACACCTCTCACTAGCATGTCTGGGATGACATGGCCCGGGATTTTGTCAAACAGTTCCAATACAATATCGACATTGTCCCAAACCGTAATTCCCTTTCAAACCTGAAGAAGAAACCAACTGAAAGTTTCAGGGAATATACCATTAAATGGAGAGAGCAAGCGGCTAGAGTTAAGCCACTCATGGATGAACACGAGCTAATCACTATTTTCCTTCAGGCGCAAGAGCTAGATTATTTTCAAAACATGATGTCCGCAGTTGGCAAATCCTTCTCGGAAGCAATCAAAATTGGGAAAATGGTTGAGAATGGCCTTAAGACAGGCAAAATTATAAGTCAAACAGTTCTCAAAGCCGCAACTCAGGCTGTCCAAATTGAATCTGCTAACTTTAGTGACATGAATGAGAAGGATGAAGAAACCATGATGACATCAGGGTCGAGAAGAGGTCCTAGGCGAATATCTCGAAGGTATGACCAGCCTCATCTGGTTTTCTATGATTCCCCTGAGCACTACTATCCACCTCAGAACCGACATAACTATGTTGCTCCACCTCAGAGCCCACAATACTCTGTTGCTCCACCTCAGCATGTTGTCCAGCCACCAAGATACCCCAGAAGGCGAGCACCAGCACCGCAAAATCTCCACTAGCCTACACAAAATTTTCAAGTGCCCCATAATCCACATCCAAGCCAGGGGTATAGAGGGGAACAAAGGTTGAAAGATAATTTTAAACCAATAGGAGAGTTTTATGCAAGCTTGTTTGAGAAGTTAAAGCATTATCACATGATTGCACTTATTCCTCCAAATCATGTGGACCCACGTGCACGAAGCTTTGACCCTCTAAAAGGTGTGAATACCATTCCAATGCCCAGGGGCACAATGTTGAAAGCTGTCAGGATTTGAAAAGAGAAATTGAAAGGATGATTCAGGAAAAACTGATTGTGATCCAAGACAGCGACACCCAGAATATCGCGCAGAATCCTTTACCTGTACATGATGATGCACACTTTGTGGGGATGATACGTGGTGACATGGAACGTGAGTATCCTATTGGGAACTTGCTGATTGAAGTTAATGATATTGACATTGGAGAAGGCCCTGATGATTATGATAAGCAATTTTGCGGCTAAATGTCAGGCTTAGCAAGTGAAAAGTCATTCCCTTCTCACTAGGAAGGAATCTTGGTAGCTTGTTTTGATGTTTTTTCTATTATCTGGGTTATTTCAGGGTTATGATCCAGATTTTATTTGTTTTATTGAGTCAACCCCTTCTATCCCTCTATTTTATTTGTGTGAGTTTTGTCTGTCTGTTCTGTTGCTATTTTCATTATCCGAGTTATTTTAGGGTTGTAACTCGGATTTTAGGCTGTTTGTCATGTTGTTAAACCATTCCATCCTTTACTCAATGAAATACAATTTGTCCATTTGTGTCATTCCATGCTTAGTTCTTTCGCTGCTAGTTCTAGTGACATGACATGCATGAAGAATGTTTGGCCAGATCTTAATTGATTTAAGCTTGAATTGGATAACTGATAAAAAGACACTTTTGAGGATGAAAAAGAGTTGAAATACCTTGGAATTAAGTTCGAGTAAAATTCAAGTGGAACTAGAATAGTCATACCCGTGGAGGTTAAATATCTTTACCTTCAAAATCATTGTGAAGATCAGATTTGAGAATGTTGAATCAATTGAAATTGGTTGAAAGTTTGACATCAATGGGTGGGAAGTGTCTTTGGACCACAACACACTAAGAAGACAGACATGCTCATCAATGCTGTGATCACGAAATGATACTATGATTGGTGTGCTCGAGGCTGGGAGGCCCTTTTTCAGCTATCCAAACACTTTATACCCTTCGTTACCCCTTTTGATCTTGTATTATTTTCTTTGAACACCCCCATCTTGGAATCAAGTTTAGAGTTATTAGTCAAAAAATGAAATAAAAAAAAGAGGTCCATGCCCCAAGAGTACAAACTGGGGCAATTCTTAAAGTTCAAGTGAAAGAAAAGGAAGAAGAAGAAAAGAACAGTCAAAGGTCCATGCTCCCAGAAAAATAAAGGCTGGGGCAACTTGCTTTGAAAACAAAAGAGAAAAAAAAGAAAGAAAAAAAAAGGGAAAAAAAGAAAGAGAAAGAAAGATGGAAAAAAAATAATAGTTAGGTCAGAAGTTTGAACTACGTTTGACCTGATTCCTTTAAAAAAAAGGATGCGTAGGCAGCCTTACACGGTTCGGTCCAACCAAATAAGAATTCAGAAAAAAAAATCCAAAAATTCCCAGTATCTAAAACTGGGACATGAGTTTGTTTTAGTTTTTTTTTTAAGAGTCGATTCCAAGAGTTGTAAGTGTACAACCCATCATATTGAGTCTACTTGGAGCTTTCATGCCATCCTTTCTTTCCAACCTTATACAAAAACCTTCCTAATAAGACCTCCCGATAAGCCTTCAAGAATGTCAAGAGAAGCATACAATGAGCAATGGTTGTCACGCGACATAGGACACTGTCAAGCTGCTCACACAAGGTTCGGTCAAACTTTTTTAAAATGCTTCCAAAGGAGTATCAAACGGGCAAAAATTATTCATGATTGCTCACTTTATCTTTGTCCGAAAACTCTTCATGTTCTCGAGCAAAGAGGGGCATTTGTGAGCACCTAATATTTGCCCCACATGGAAATTAGTCCTAAAATAGTCCAAATATAATTTTTATGATTTTTATGAATTTTTGGAGTTTTTCTTTATTTGGTTTTGCATTTATTCGCATTGTTAGGAATATCATAAATCATAAAAATCATAAAAATATTCAAATCTTAATTTCATAGCATTTTAGATTTTAAATTACATTTTAGGATTTAATTACATTGTTAAATGCATTATTTAAATATCTAAAAATCAAAAAATGTATTTTTATATTAGTTAATTAATTAGGTCATTAGTCAATCAGTAGGTAAAATATTTAAAATAGTTTGGCCACACAAATTGGATTTAATTAAAATTTGAGTCCAAAATGGCTAGTTTTGCAAAAGTATAATAAAAAAGGAAAAGAAAGAACATGGCTGCTGACTTTACAATTGAATTGGGCTGCTCTTTCAATCCCAAATATCCGCTCAGTTTTGCCTCTATACCCGTTTCAGCCCACATGTATGCCCGATCCAACAAGCTTCTTTAAACGACGTAGTATTCATCTAAACTACGTCGTTTCTTCTTCCCCATCCCCTTAAACGAACTATCTTCCCAACCCCCTCCATAATAGTCCCTCCCCTTGAGAAAGAACCCTGGCCGCCTCTCCTCCTCCTTCACTCTCTCATCTGATCACACACACACGTTCAAAAGTACTAACTAGCATATGAATTTGATTCTGAAATTCAAAAGCCATTTCTCAGATTTGGAACAAAAGGCTCGAAAATCAGAGGGAGATTAGAATGAAAAGAAATTTCTAAAATTACTCTTCTATTGTTGTGTTTATTCCACACTTTCGGGTTTTAAAGAGATCTGATTCAATTTGCCATTTGATTTTCGCTGATTTTGCTGTTTCTAGAGTCATTGAGCTCCATTTGAATTTGTCCTTGCCTTTATTTAGTTTATCCTAGTTTTTTCTTTGTGCGACCAAGTTAGTTTGATACTTCTCTATCTTATGCTTTTAGAAAATGATTAAACTATTGAGTTCCGGTTCAGTTATTTTTGTGGATATGCTCGAGTCTTGATCTCTCTTATTCTCCTTTGTAAAATTAAAACATGTTGCCTATTTGAATTAATTTGATCCTTACTTTCCTTCTAAGAATGCTGCGTTGGTTATCTAATCATGTTAAGTTTAATTATATTTTTTACTTGAGAATTGTTTAATTTCAGCAGATCTGCCTAGCTTTTTCTCGTATGTGATTCTATTATTTAGTGAAGTTTCCATCGAAGCACATGTTGATTTGTGAGTTTACTGGAAATTGTAGTAACAGTTTGGTGTTGAAAGCTGAGATTTGAATATAGTCATTGTAATATGAATGGCATTGTGATAATCACCCGAATTGTTGCCACATCGACTCTGTAAATAATTTGATCATTCATAATTAAGTTTCATTCATTAGAGTGTCTTTTTTTAATTTGTAAACCTTCTGCTGAACTAAAAAGGCTTATGATTTTGACATGGATGTGGTTTGAAAACGATGAATCAGTACCGTAAATTTGAACACGAAATGGGTTAGGAAAATTTAATGGAATGAATTGCATATGTACCTCTACGTTGTGTTAGTAATTGCAATTTGTTTAAATAGCCTAGTGTTTGAACGTTGGATTATTTTAGCCCAGTTCATATAACTTCAGAGTCAGTAGAATTTTCACAATCCATGGCCTTTCACTGCAATCTCAAACTTAGGAAAACGCACAACTTATAAACACCGTAGTTTGCTTTAGGCGCGATCAATAATAAATCATCGTGACTATAGGTACGGTTCCCGTGGAATAGTCATGATACATAAACCCCAATTCGAGTATGCGTTTCACGCGACTTGACCTCAACTTCAAATAATAATAATAAATATGTTATAAGCGCGGGTGCATTTCACATTGCGTGATTTGCAATATGTACAAAAATAACGAGTGCGCGACATCGCGACTCGTTCAAATAAATTCCATAAATAATTAAAAGCTGTATAGAAGCGGTAATACATATAGGTTTAAAACGTATAATAATTAGACATATAAGCCAAGTGTAATTTGTTAAGCGACCGTGCTAAAACCACAGAACTCGGGAGTGCCTCACACCTTCTCCCGGGTTAACAGAATTCTTTACCCGGTCTTCTGTATTCGCAGACCATAAATAGAGTCAAATTTTCTCGATTTGGGATTTAAAATAAACCGGTGACATGAGACACCATAATTATCCCATGTGGCGACTCTAATTAAATAAATAATTCCATTTCGATTAATGTCACTTTAATTGGAAAAACTCCCTTATCTTTCGGGAAAAAGGAGGTGTGACACTAATTAATCGAACAATTGCTCTCGTAGCCTTCTCCCGAAGTACTACTCGCTTATTCAAAGTAGATTAACGCTTATATTCCTATGAAATCAATCTATTAAGAACGCATTAAGCTTGCCCTATTAATTAAGTACAGTGACTAGGTATATTTCTATCCTAACCACAAATCTACCCCCCTCCCCCAGAATTAAGATCGTGCTCTCTTCAATTCTTCTCTAATCTAAACATGGCTTTTCCAAACATAGCATAAATAGTAAATAGAACCTAACTGCTGGCCAGACAATTAAGCAATTAATCACAGAATTGAAGAAACAACCATATATTAGTGAATTGTAATCAAGGTTAAGTCAACGTTAAACAACAATATTCATGGCTAAATCATGTCACGACCCAAATTCTCCCTCCGTGAATCGTCGTGACGACACCTAGTCTCTATGACTAGGTAAGTCTAACACTTGCGGAAATGAAATGAAAAATATAAAAATTAATAGTAACAGTAACAGATATTTTAATAAGCAATTGAGATGCCGCTCGGCATATACAATAATCAACTCTCGAAATATACATGACACTCCCAAGACCCGGAACACCATAAGTCACAAGCTTTTACGAAGTTCTAACTGTTCTATACATCAGTGTCTATAGAAATAAAAGAAGAATCAACATAAGGGGATAGAGGGGGACTCCGAGGATCTGCGAGCGTGGGCAGATGTACCTTGAAGTTCTCCAAAAATAGCAGCGACTGCAACTAAGGATGAGGCTGGTAAAAGGAACCTAGATCTGCACACGGAAAACATGTGCAGGAAAGGGCGTGAGTACACCACAGTTGTACCCAATACGTGCCAAGCCTAACTTCGGTCGAATAATGACGAGGTCAGGTTAAGGCCCTACTGGTATATAATAAATAAGCAGGAGAGTATAACAATATACTAAGAGGCTGGAATTTAAACAAGGAGAACATAGCAAAGTAGCAACGCAGAACACATGGATAAACAACAGGGGATCTCCCGAGATACTGTCTCGTAGTCCCAAAATAAAAGTACAAGGAGATCTCCCGAGGTACCGCCTCGTAGTCTCAAAAGTAAATATGCAGGGAGAACTCCGAGGAACCGCCTCGTAGTCTCAAAAGTAAATGTGCAGGGAGATCTCCCGAGAAACCGCCTCGTAGTCTCAAAAGTAAATATGCAGGGGGGGATCTCCCGGGATACCGTCCCGTAGTCCCAAAGTAAATACGAAACTCAAACAAATGAATATAACAGTTACAATAAGAAAACCTATAATTTAGACTAAGTACAAGTCAAGAAAGAATCGGGATTTACTAAACATGCTGCAAAGAGTTTAAATAGGCAATTAGGACACGTAGACATACTATTCTAGGCTAACAAGATAACTACACATGCTAGTATACTCAGATAAGATAAAAACTGGCTATTACTCGGTAAAAATCAGGTTTTTTCACAAATACCCCATGTACACACTCGTCACCTTGCGTACACGGCGCTCACATATCATAACAACACCAAATCCTAAGGGGATTTACCCTTCACAAGGTTAGGCAAGCCACTTACCTCGAACCAAGCTCAATCAATCGGTAACAATGCCTTTTCCATGAATATCCGGCTCCGAATGACCCAAATCTAGCCAAAATCTATATAATTAATGAAATCAAAGCTAAAGCAAGAAATTAGAAAATCTCGCCAAAAGGTCTCCCCGGGCCCACGTCCCGGAATCGGGTAAAAGTCACAAAATATGAACACCCATTCACTCATGAGTTCACTCATACCAAAATTACTCAAATCCGATACCAAAATCTCGATCAAAATCCCAAAATTCGGCATAAGAACCTTTCTCAACTTTTCCCCAAATTTCCAACCCCAAATACGAAATTTAATGGAGAAGACAACTATAGATTAATGGAATACAACCAAAAACGAGTTAAGAATCATTACCCCAAAGATTCCTCTGAAAAGCCCTCGAAAAATAGCCAAATCCCGAGCTCTCAAGTCCAAAAATTAAGAATGAAATCAAACCCTCGCACTTAGCCCATTTTTGCAAGAGATCTTGCTTCTGTGAGCCTTCAACTGCATCTGCGGTACCGCACCTGCGGAAATACCATCACAGGTGCGAAAATCACTTAAGGGGAACTGGGTCCGCATCTGCGAACAAGGGCCGCATCTGCGGGCCCGCACCTGCGCTCATCTTCCGTTTCTATGTGTCTGCTTCTGTGGATCTATCGCCACACCTGCGGCCCTAGCCTGACAGGGCCAAATCTGTTTCTGTGACTCCATGACCGTACCTGTGGCCCAAAGTGCACAGGTGCGATTACACCAGGTGCAGCAGCTTCAGCAATTGCATAAGTCCCAAACTCAATTCGTTAAGTATTTGAAACACACCGGAGGCCCCCAGGACCTTAACCAAATATACCAACAAGTCCTAAAACACCATACAAACTTAGTCGAGCCCTCAAACCACATCAAACAATTCTAAAATCACTTATTATCCTCCGATTCAAACTTAAAAAACTTGAAACTTTCAAATTCGACAACCGATGCTGAAACCAACCAAACCACGTCCGATTGACCCCAAATTTTGCACACAGGTCATATTCAACCCTACGGACCTACTCCAACTTCCGAAATTGGGATCCGATCCCGATATCAAAAATTTCACTACTGGTCAAAATTCTCAAAATTTTGACTTTTGCCATTTCAAGCCTAAATGAGCTACAGACCTCCAAAACATTATCCGGACACGCCCCTAAGTCCAAAATCACCTAACGGAGCTAATGGAACCGACAGAACTCCATTCTGGAGTCGTCTTCATACAGTTTTGACGGCGGTCCAAATCTTAAGGCTTAAACCTCCATTTTGGGACTAAGTGTCCCAAAATAATCCAAATCCAAAACGAACCCTCCCGGCAAGTCACAATAGTAGAAATAGATACGGGGGAAAACAGTTAATAGGGGATCGGGGCTATAACTCTCAAGACGACCGGCCGGGTCATCACATCCTCCCCCTCTTAAAATAATCACTCGTCCTCGAATGAGTATAAAGACATACCTGAAGCTGTGAAAAGATGAGGATAACGGCTGCGCATATCCTGCTCGATCTACCAAGTCGCCTCCTCGACCGGCTGACCCCTCCACTGAACCTTTACTGAAGCAATGTTCTTTGACCTTAGCTTTCTGACCCGCCTATCCAAAATAGCTACTGGCTCCTCAACATAAGATAGATCCTTGTCCAACTAGACTGAGCTGAAATCCAATACATGAGCCGGATCACCGTGATACTTCCAGAGCATAGAAACGTGGAATACCGGATGGACTCCTGCTAGGCTGGGAGGTAAGGCAATCTTATAAGAAACCTCCCCAACAAGCCTCAACTCATCAAAAGGACCAATGTACCTTGGGCTCAGCTTGCCCTTCTTTCTGAACCTCATAACGCCCTTCATAGGCGATACCCGAAGTAAGACCCGCTCTCCAACCATGAATGCTGCATCGTGAACCCTCCGGTCTGCATAACTCTTCTGGACTGGATTGTGCGAAGTCGATCCTGAATCACCTTCACCTTATCCAAGGCATCCTGGACCAAGTATGTACCCAATAATTTGGCCTCGCCCGGCTCGAACCAACCCACTGGGGACCGACACCGCCTACTATACAAAGCCTCACACGATGCCATCTGGATGCTCGACTGATAACTGTTGTTGTAGGCAAACTCTGCAAGTGGTAAGAATAGATCCCACGACCCTCCAAACTCCATTACACAAGCATGGAGCATATCCTCTAATATTTGAATAGTGCGCTCAGACTGTCCATCCGTCTGAGAGTGAAATACTGTGCCTAGCTCCACTCGAGTACCCAACTCATGCTGTATGGCCCTCCAGAACCATGATGTAAACTGCCTAACCCGGTTAGAGATGATAGATACCAGTACGCCATGAAGCCTGACGATCTCACGGATGTAGATTCGAGCCAACTACTCGAAAGAATATGTAGTCATCACAGGAATGAAATGAGCTGACTTGGTTAGCCTATCCACAATCACCCAAACCGCATCAAACCTCTGCTGAGTCCGTGGGAGTCCAACAATGAAATCCATAGTGATCCGCTCCCATTTCCACTCCAGAATCTCTAGCTTCTAAAGCAACCCACCCGGTCGCTAATGCTCACACTTCACCTTCTGGCAATTTAGGCACCGAGCCACACACTCCACTATGTCCTTCTTCATCCTCCTCCACCAGTAATACTGCCTCAAGTCCTAATACATCTTCGCGGCACCCGGATGAATAGAGCACCGCGAGCTATGAGCCTCTTGAAGAATCAACTCGCGCAAACCATCTACGTTAGGCACACATAGCCTGCCCTGCATCCTTAATAAGCCATCATCCCCAATGGTGACCTCCTTAGCATCACCGTGCTGAACCGTGTCCTTAAGGACAAGCAGGTGAGGGTTATCATACTGACGCTCCCTGATGCGATCATAAAGAGAAGACCGAGAGACCACACAAGCCAACACTCGACTCGGCTCAGAAATATCCAATCTCTCAAACTGGCTGGCTAAGGCCTGGACATCTAATCCTAAGGGTCTCTCTGCTGCTGGAAGGTATGCTAAACTCCCCAAACTCTCCGCCCGTCGACTCAAAGCATCAGCCACTATATTGGCCTTTCCCGGGTGGTACAAAATGGTAATATCATAATCCTTAAATAGCTCCAACCACCTCCGCTGACACAAATTAAGATCCTTTTGCTTAAACAGATGCTGCAAACTCCGATGATCAGTGTAAATCTCACAAGGAACATCGTACAAATAGTGGCATCAAATCTTCAGGGCATGAACAATAGCTGCTAACTCAAGGTCGTGACATGATAGTTCTTCTCATGCACCTTCAGATGTCTGGACGCGTAGGAAATCACCCTACCGTCCTGCATCAACACCGTGCCAAGACTAATCTGCGCCGCATCACAATATACAGTGTAGGACCACGAACCTGTAGGCAATACCAAAACTGGGGCTGTAGTCAAAGCTGTCTTGAGCTTCTGAAAGCTGTCTTGAGCTTCTGAAAGCTCTCCTCACACTCCTCTGTCCACCTGAATGGAGCACCCTTCTGGGTTAGCCTGGACATAGGTGCTGCAATAGATGAGAATCCCTCAATAAAATAACGGTAATACCCCGCCAACCTAAGAAAACTGCGGATCTCCGTAGTTGATGACGGTCTAGGCTAGCTCTGTACTGCCTCCACCTTCTTCGGATCTACCTTGATACCATCACTCGATACTACATGACCCAAGAATGCCACTGAGTCTAGCCAAAACTCACACTTCGAAAAGTTTACATACAACCTCTTATCTGAAGCACAGTCCTCAGGTGCTGCTCATGATCCTCCCGAGTCCGGGAGTAAACTAGAATGTCGTCAATAAATACAATGATGAAGGAGTCAAGATAAGGCCGGAATACACTGTTCATCAAATGCATAAAGGCTGTTGGGGCATTGGTCAGCCCAAAAGACATAATAAGAAACTCATAGTGACCATATCGGCTCCTGAAAGCAGTTTTCGGGATATCTGGCTCCCGAATATTTAACTGATGATAGCCTGAACGTAAGTCAATCTTGGAGAACACTCTGGCACCGTGTAATTGATCAAATAAGTCATCAATACGAGGCAATGGATACCTGTTCTTCACTGTAACTTTGTTCAGCTGTCGATAATCAATACACATACGCATAGAACCATCCTTCTTCTTTACAAACAAGACTGGAGCACCCAAGGTGACACACTGGGCCGAATGAAGCCCTTATCAAGCAACTCCTGCAACTGCTCCTTCAACTCTTTCAATTCAGGAGGAGCCATACGGTATGGAGGAATAGAGATGGGCTGAGTGCCCGGCAACAAATCAATGCCGAAATTAATATCTCTGTCGGGCGGCATGCCCGAAAGATCAGCTAGAAACACATTTGGGAAATTCCTCACTACTAGAACTGACTCAACTATAGGGGTATCAACACTGACATCTCTCACATAAGCTAAGTACGCATCACATTCCTTCTCAGCCATTGGTTGAGCCTTAAGAAATGAAATAACTCTGCTGGGAGTATACTCTAAGGTACCTCTCCACTCTAATCGCGGTAAACCTGGCATAGCCAGCGTCACTGTCTTAGCGTGACAATCTAGAATAGCATAATGGGGAGACAACCAGTCCATGCCCAAAATAATATCAAAGTCTATCATACTGAGCAATAATAAATCGGCTCTGGTCTCAAAACCACCAAAAGCAACCAAACACGACCGATACACGCGGTCCACAACAAGAGAATCTCCTATAAGAGTAGACACATAAACAGGGGAACTCAAAGAATCCCGAGATATGCTCAAATACGGGGCAAAATAAGAGGACACATAGGAATATGTAGAGCCTGGGTCAAATAATACCGATGCATCTCTATGACAGACCGGAACAATACCTGTAATGACAGAGTCGGAAGCAACTATCTCTATACAAGCCGGAAGAGCTTAATACTTGGCCTGGCCTCCCCCTCAAGGGCGACCTCAACCTCCTCGACCTCTACCTCGAGATGGCTGAGTAGGTGGGGCGGTAGCTGGTGCTGGAGTCATGGCCTGAGGACCCGGTGGAGTACGTGGTGGCTGAGAAGTCTGTGAAGGTGCAACCCTCCTAAGTCTGGGGCAATCCCTCACCATATGGCGGGTGTCGCCATACTCAAAACAACCCCTCGGAGGGCGTGGCTGCTGCGACTCACTCAGGCCAAGTCTGCTGGACTGGCCGCTAAAAGCACCCCGAGCAGGAGGCACACTAGATACTGGCGGTTCATAATAAGGCTCCTGGGGCCTAGAAGGGGCTGGAACACCACTGGCAGCTGGAAGAACTGAATGAACGGGGCGACTCACATAACCCCTACTATGGCGAGCTGCTAGGGCACGAGCTCCAGAATAAGAACCAGTCTCTCGAGACCTCTTGGCCTCTCTCTCCTCTCGGTCCTGAGCAAGCATGCCCTCCAATCTCCTGGCAATACTCACAACCTGCTGATAAGGGATATCCATCTCTAACTCCCTGGCCATACTAATTCGGATACTGGGGTGGAGTCCCTCAATAATTCGTTGAACCCTCTCTCGAACTGTGGCAACCAAGGCCGTGCATATCGGGCCAAATCACTGAAGTGGACTGCATACTCTGACACAGTCATAGCACCCTGGCGCAGCTGCTCAAACTCCGCGCGCCATGAGTCCCTGAGACTCTGAGGGACATACTCTATCAAAAACATGTCCGGGAACTGAGTCCATGTAAGTGAAGCTGGCTCATCTGGACTACTCAACTCATACGCACACCACCACTAATAGGTTGCTCCTCTAAGCTGGAAAGTGGTAAAAGAAACCCCACTCATCTCCGCTACGCCCATAGTACGGAGAATATGATAACACTCCTCCAGAAAACCCTGAGCATTATCTGCCAATCCACTGAAGGTAGGTGGTTCGTACTTCTTGTACCTCTCAAGTTTGAGCTGCTCCACTTCAGAAGCGGTTGTCCTAGTCTCGTGCTGAACCGGAGCTATTGGTGGCATAGGAATGAACTCTGGGGCTTGATCAACCTGGACCCTCTACTCAGGAGTACGGGTTGCGGGAGTCTATGCCCTAAGTGTCCCAAAACACTCCAAAACCAAAACGAACTCTTTCGGCAAGTCACAATAGCAGAAATAGATACAGGGGAAAACAATTAATAGGGGATCGGGGCTATAACTCTCAAGATGACCGGCCGGGTCATCACAAATCACAACCCCAGAACTATGAGTTTTAGCCACTCATAATAGTATCAAACAAATTAATAAGTGTTGGATAATTGAAAATACTAAGAAAAGATGAAGAAAATTGAGATCTCCTTGCTCCCGGATGTTCCTCGTATTTCTTCTCTCTTCAAAGTGGCATCTCACCTCTAAAAATAAGCTTAGTCTTGCTTTTATACGTGTTGGGTAGGTCTAGGGCGGAAATAACCTTGTTCCCGGCAAACTTCGATAACTTTTCCATCACCAGCGTCCAGCCCAGCGCCCCACGCTGGCCCTGGTGCTAGCTTATTGAAGTTTTTGCCACTCACACCACAAGTGGCGTGGATCGCTGCCTGTGGCGCTAAAAATCGAACTTTTCTCGTTTTCCTCCTTTTTGGCTCTAATCTCGCACCTTTCGCCCCCAATTGCTTCCGAATGATTCCTACACATAATAACACCCCGAATTAATATAAAACAACACATTTTACATCCGAAATCCATGAAACACGAGTAAAACATGAGGCGATATACATATACATATATATACATTAAGCTAAATATCAACACCCCACACTTAGGCTCTTGTTCGTCCTCGAGCAATGGGACTATCAACTATACCCCAAATACCTACAAATCTCAACTATAGAGGAGCACTTCAATTTTTAACCATACACTCTACCCTTGACTATGATCGATACCGGCAATCAAGCATGAACATACAAAATTCACATTCTTCCCGTTTTAAACATGCCCAAATATATCCATTTCAATTCAATGAATTCAAATAACCTATCCGTAACCACCCAATCTTAAAAGCCGACTCGTGACCACTAAGTACTCTCAACTCGCACACTTACCCAACAAGAGAAGTTTACAACATTACCAATCATTCATGAGATCATGTGCCCTCACTAACAAACGAAAGAGTGAATATAGAATAGTCCACACATTAAAATATGCTTTTGAATATAAATTAAGGACATCATACAATTGAACAAAATTCGCTCACTCTCACAAAGAATTCATATGCATCCCGTGATCGTACCATAAGCTTGCCCGTAGTGTACATCTCTACTAATCTAAGCTAGCCAAATCTAGGATCAATTAGGACTTTAAGGTTGTAATGTAGGAAAAGGGGCGGGTATGATACATTTAAGAATAGTGACTAAACCTCCTAGGCACTTTAATACACTACACTCACAAATCGAGCACATATTCTTCTCAACCAATTCACTTGCTACAAACCATATACAACATAGCCCCTTTTTCATTAAGCACTTCTATACTCCCACTAGCACAAATTAGTAAAATTAGGAGATGTGTATTTTTTTCTACATACTTTGACTATCATTTTTTTTTTCTTGCAATTCTTCTTTTTCTTTCTCTTTTTTTTTTCTACACACACTCCATACATTAAAGTTCATTGGCTAGTGACTTTTGATTTCAACTTTAGTGCACCAAATGGCCCTTCCATGGTTCCACTCGAAAGCTACTCCCCAATCTCTCACCTTACTTCTTTAAGCGACTAAGTGCCTTAAGAGGTAAAAGTTCAACAATCTCAAATTAAGAACAAAATAGGGGTACCGCTTGTAATGTGGGTGCCAAAGAAAAGGTCTATAGGCTCAAAGGGCCTAGCAACGGAAAATGTTATCTTCAAGTGACAAGCATATCTATGCTCTAGCAAGAAACACCTACGTCATCTCCTAGATTAGCACAACTTAACAATTTTGCTTCGATTAACACACATGGCAAGTTCTAGACTACACAAGATAGCATAGAGAATCACAATTCCTCTCACACACATTGCACATGACTCAATCAAGACGATTCTATTCAACTCTCAAGTCAAGGAAGTACATATAATTGAGAAATTTAAGCAATAATGCACTATGTGGCATACAAATTGAACAACTGAGAGAAGGCGTCACAGAATATGCTATTTATTTTATTTAGACGTCACAATTCAAATCAAATGTACGGGAAGACAGAGCGCATGTCATATCCTAATGTGCTAGCACCAAACACGTTAATAGGTATCTCAGAGAAACTCAGTTTCTTCCTAACCTACTCCTAAAAAGAATAAAGTACCCGGTTCGAGCTACACCCTTGGAAAAGAACCGGCGCCCAAAGAAAAACCAAGGGATACTATCTAACTATCCTAAAAAAAATATTTTTTGTATTTTTTTTAAATCAGATTTTATCTCTCAAGAAAATTATCCAACAGATCCATCGTCGAGAAAAGTCCAAATTTTCGGCTTGTTTTTTTTCTTTTTTTCTTTAATTTTTTTTAAAAACAAAAACTACTACACTAAGAAAGAATATTACAATTAAGCTAGGGTAGCACAGAAAATTACTCAGAGAATCTCCTCACCCCACACTTAAAATTGTGCAATGTCCTCAATGCATACCATAAATAACATGAGGATAAAAGAGACTCCCTGGTAGGCCAAAGGCCGAAGTATTAGCAGCTCATGGGATACTCAGACTTCTCCCAAGGATGGTCCTTTGTGCAGGTACCTCACACTTAGTTCCAACCACTTGCTCGATTTTTCACATGCCTATTGGCTTTGAGTCCATGCTCCTAGTACTACAAAATACAAAATAACACTATAACGATAACACAATAATAAAAAAAAAGAAGAAAAAATAGAATTGGGTTGCCTCCCAACACGAGCTTAATTTAATGTCGCAGCATGGCGCCATCACTTTCACCACTTTTCCTTTCACTTTGAGGATATGAACTGTGCCCCCAATTTTGCATCAATTTTTCTGTCACGTTCCTGGGGCGATGGTATAAAAATAAAGGAGCTAAGCAATAGATATCGCATCTTGCACTTCTTGGCCTTTAAGTGAGGTATTTTGGTGTTGCAAATTTTTGCCTTTTCGGTGTTGTAAATTTTAGAATATAAGGGTCTTGTTCTTCATCTATATATCTCCCAGCTCGATCTCCATGTCTCCATCCAAACATAATGTAGAAAAATATTTAGAATAAAGACCAACACGCCCCAACTCCAAAACTGCATTATTTTTGACATCCTCAATAATATATACTTCCTCAACCTCAGCATCATCCATAAGAACATGGTCTAATGATTGGTATTCTCGTTTTAGCTCCTCAATTTGGCCTAGAAGATCTTTTTCAACTTCACACAACTCATCACTAAATTGTTGGGCGTTACACGCATCAATCTTTACTCTCAGTTGAGCCTCTAAGTCGCGAATAGAACTGCCAAATTGGTCGATCTCTTGTCCCAGTTCTGCTCTTCCTTCTATAAAGTGTTGTGTCCCATTTGTAATTTTCTCACGAAAACCTCCATATTCCTCTAATAATTTCCTGTGCATATCAAGAATGCGAACATCATGTTCCACAGCATCCAATCCGTTACTCCTGTCAAACTCACAAGGATTATTATAATCAACATAAGAAGGGATTGGAGTAGGATAACAACACTTAGGACAATTATTTCAATTATCACCATAAATAGTACAGGATTGAGATGGTGCCCATAACTCGGTCCCGAAAATATTTTTATAATATTGCCACAAGTGAGGTCCTTTACAATATGGACAAGGATCACAAAAATAAGAATATTTACTATCCCACCACTTTTCGTTCAAAGATGTCATGTAAAAAAGATGTAATACTAACTACACTAAACTAAAATTAAAAACTTAAATAGATAAAAAGTAAAAATCCAATCTAGTAGAATAGTTAATTTCTAAGTCCCCGGCAACGGCGCCAAAAACCTTGTTGCTACCAAACGCACACGCAAGTATACGTGGTCGTACAAGTAATAAAATGTTAAGCTGAGTGTCGAACCCACATAAACTTATATTAACTACCCATTAAATTCACTAAGATTGTTATTCAGTCGAGCCAATTCGAGTTCAAAGGTGTGATTATACTAAACAATAATTATAACTAGTAACTAAATTATCAAGCAACAAAATGGTTGTTGTGTATTCAGTAGAGACAAATATTCCAGGGTTGTGATCGATTCACCAATCTTATTGCGTTCTAGTTAACTCTCCCTTTCATACAATTCACTCATGGTTGCTAATTAATCGAACAATTGCTCTCGTAGCCTTCTCCCAAAGTACTACTCGCCTATTCAAAATAGATTAACGCCTATATTCCTATGAAATCAATCTATTAAGAATGCATTAAGCTTACGCTATTTAATTAAGCACGGTGACTAGGTATATTCCTATCCAAACTACAAATCTGCCCCCCTCAGAGTTAAGATCGTGTCCCCCTTTAAATTACTAAACATGGCTTTCCCAAGCATAATATAGATAGTAAATATAACCTAACTATTGGCTAGACAATTAGGCAATTAATCACAGAATTGAAGAAATAACCATATATTAGTGAATTGTAATCAAGGTTAAGTCAATGTTAAACAACAATATTCATGGCTAAATCACAACCCCAGAACTATGGGTTCTAGCCACTCATGATAGTATCAAACAAATTCATAAGTATTGGATAATTGAAAATACTAAGAAAAGATGAAAAAAATTGAGATCTCCTCGCTCCCGGATGTTCCTCGTGTGTTTTCTCTCTTCAAAGTGGCGTCTCTCCTCTAAAAATAAGATTAGTCTTGCTTTTATACGCGTTGGGTAGGTCTAGGGCCGAAATAACCTTGTCCCAGGCAAACTTGGATAACTTTTCCGTCACCAGCGTCCAGCCCTGCGCCCCACGCTAGCCCTGGCGCTGGCTTATTGAAGTTTCTGCCACTGGCGCCACAGGTGGCGTGGAGCGCTGCCTATGGCGTTAAAAATCCAACTTTTCTCATTTTCTTCCGTTTTGGCTCTAATCTCGCACCTTTCGCCCCCAATTGCTTCCGGATGATTCCTACACATAAAAATACCCTGAATTAATATAAAACAATACATTTTACATCCGAAATCTATGAAACACGAGTAAAACATGAGGCGATATACATATAAATATATATACTTTAAGCTAAATATCAGTAATACCTGTGATCATTTAAATTCACTAATCACTAAAGAAAGGCCACTTGAATGATTTAAAAAGAAAGGTTTGTCTGGGTATTATAATCACTAATAGGGATCTTTCAAAGAGACTTTTTGCCTTTATCTTCGATATGTTACTGGCAGGTTGTGTACTACTAAGTACAATATGTTTTTTCACTAATAAACTTTGGTCAAATTATTAATATTTATCTTAGCTTATAATCAGAATTTTAATTTATTATTACCATAAAGCTTATCATAAAATAAATTATATTTATAAAAATGATATTATCTAATTATTTTGTATTAAAAATAAAATGATACACTTGTATTTGAATCAAATTGGAATTTAGAATCTAGTAAAAAATTGTTCTTATTAGTATAAGTAATATTAAGGACATTTAAGTCATTTTAACAGAAAAATTGCTTATCGGTATTTTTCACCAAATATTTAAACCGCTTATTATAGATTTCAGTACTTTTGTCCAAATACGTAATTGCTTATTTATTAAATATATTTCAATACTTAAAAGTTCTTTTCAACACTTAATGCTTATCAGCTATTTTATTGAACTTACAAGTTAAATTTTCAATTGAGATTTACTCCCTTGAGCAATCACTGGTGCGGAGCCTAAAAGACAAATCCCAGGTTTATGCGTTTATATATATAATAAACTTGCCTAGTGATAGTAGCAATTTTAGTCTTTCAGACATTCTTAAAAAGAGAAAATCGTACAAGTTGTTGTTTAGCTAAAGTGAAGACAAACGAATACAAGTTATTGGAAGAAGAAAAAAAATAATGCATGTGTTTCTTTCATTTTAGTGTCATTCAATTGAATGATTGGAGGATAACATCCTTTTTTCACTCTCGCTTTCTTTCATAAATAGTTTTTTGGCTTTGCTTGAAAAAATATTATTACTACATACTTGGAATTGAGTGCTAGATTTTTTTCCCTATCGAGTTAAGTTATTACGCTGGAAGCTGATTAAAAAAGCCTAGGGGTTGTGACGAGAGCCCACTTCCAGGTCCTCTTTTAGAAGGAAAAAGATGATACGACAAGAGAGCTTGGGGATATATATTATATACAAATTGATGATGATTTATCTGATGAAAAACATGCATGAACCGTGGAAGCAAATAGCCAGGGTCACTTTCATGGAATAAAGACAGCACACAAACATAGATTTAGTCAAACATAAAATTAATACTTATCTCTTGAAACGTGACTGTGATTGCGAAAAAATCTTCAAGGATGAGCAAAAACCGTCTGCGTGATCATCCTCCAGTTCCACGGTCTTCTACTGTATTACCCGAATAATATCCGAAATTAACAAAAATCGTGTGGGCGAATTTCTCCTAGAAAAAATGTGTAGTAAAAATCGTAGTCTCCGTATGGAATAAGACCCTTTATATAGTTACATGTTTAAGGGTTTAAAACCCTTTCCAAAACATCCTGGGTCTTTCTTTTTCACAAAAAAAAAAAAGAATTTCCTTTACTTCTTATTATTCAGGCACAACAGGGACCACAAAATTTAATTAACAAGGCTTCTAAATGTCATGACCCAAAATTTCACCTTAAGGGTCGTGATGGCACCTAGTCTCTAAGATTGGGTAAGTGTATCACAAGACAAGATCAAGTAGATAATAACAACTTAAATATTAAATGAAAGCTGAAAAGTGTCATAACATAGCCATAAAGTGAATACAATAGTCAAAATCCCACAACCCAGTGATACCGAGTCATAAGCTCTACAACAAATATTTAATGAGTCTCAAATATGTACATCACTTTTTAGAATATATAAAGAGTTATGAAGCAACTAAAGAGGGTGACTCCAAGGTCTGCGAGCGGGACAATAGGTATACCTTGAAGTCTCCAGCAGCTCATCAACTCACTAATGACCAACACGCTCTGAAGTACCTGGATCTGCACAAAGAATGTGCAGAAGCGTAGTATGAGTACACCACAGTCGGTACCCAGTAAGTATCAAGACTAACTTCGATGGAGTAGTGACAAGGTTTAATTCAAGATACTCACTAGTCAAATAACCTGTACGACATATCATTATAGAACTGACAATGGAGAATATAACAAGAATAAACATCAACCAAGGGTGGGGTATGTGAGAACACGGAAAAAATTGACCAACAACTCATAAAAACACAAAGTGAAGTCATTTAAAAAAAAAACAAGGATATGTTCTAACATCAACCCGTTCCAACACATGAATAACATCAAGAATTACCCCGAAATACCACATAACATCATCAACAAGCCACCCTTATATCGCCGCGTGAGCTTCACAATGAAATATTTTCCCTTATATAGCTACATGCGCATAAGCTCCCTTATATCGCCGCATGCGCATCAGTAAACACCACCCTTATGTCGCTGCATGCTCATATCGCCACCCATATACTCCACACAATAACACTCAACCCGCACATCACGTACACATGTTCCACAACATCACCAAAACAATGATACCAAATTCAAAACAAGATATGGCTCACGTCTCAACAACAATGTGTACAAAAATCATAACAATAATATAAGGGTGCGGGGAGTGAACAACAATAAAAATGTTTCATATGACAAACAACCTCAATTCAAGGCATATTAATAGCCTAAGGTCTAATCCGGTCAAATACCACACATATGCCCGTGCACACATACGTCACATTATGTACACGTCATTTCACATAGCACAAATAATGCAAATTAGACCAAATCCTAAGGGGGTAATTCCCCCACACAAAGTTAGGAAAGATACTTAACTCAAACAAGCTAAGTCAATACTCTAGGAAGCCCTTCCCGCGCGAATCAATCTCCGGACGACTCGAATCTAGCCAAAACAACTTAATAATATCAATAAAAGCCATAGGAAACAAGCCCAAACGATAAAGATAAGATATTGGTTCAATTATGAAGTCAACCCAAAAAGTCAATCCCGGGCCCGAAACCTAAAAAATCGCAAATTCCGAACACCCATTCCAATACGAGTCTGAATATATGATTTCATCAAAATCTAACCTCAAATAGACCCTCAAATCATCAATTTTTACTTTTAAAACTTTTTTAGTAAAATTCCCAATTTCATCAATTAAATTCATCAATCAAAAGCTAAAATCATAGTTGGAATCATGAATAATAAACAAATCCGAGTAAAAAATACTTACCCCAATCCAAATCATGAAAATTTCCTCCAAAATTGCCCAAATTCGAGCTCTAGATCTCAAATTATGACAAAATAACCAAAACCCTCGAAAATAAAGTATTTAAGGTCTGCCCAGGCATACCCTTCGCGATCGCGAGACCAATATCGCGATCGCGAAACACAACCAATCATTTTTTGAGAAAAATCCTACGTGAACGCGAGCTCTTAGACACGAATGTGATGCGCACCATTGCTGAGCCTACGCGAACACGGTCCCCCACACGCGGTCGCGAAGGCTAAAATCCTGACACCCCAACCAACCTTCCCTTCTACGCGAATGCGTCTCCCATCTCGCGAGCGCGAAGGCCACTGCCTCCCCAAGCTACGCGAACATGATCACCCTTCGCGAATGCGAAGAACAAATATCACCTGCCACCAAAATACACTCTGCGAACGCGACTGCTTTGTCGCGATCGCGATAAAGTAAGGAAGGATTAGACTTAACATACCTTTGTCGTTTACTTAACCTCATGGCGTTGGTTCAACCCGTTAGTACTTTAATCTACAACAAACGATAAGGGCGCATTGTTAAGCTTACGGAAGCTAGAATTCAACATAGATGAGAGACTAGCTCGTCTACGAGTATTTGAGCAACACCTCTTCTTATTCTTTTCCTTTCCTGAAATCAAACAACAAGACCAACATGTACAAAATATCAACAAACATATTACATCAATATCCAACCTTATATCCATCGCAATACATCACAACCGTCCACACAATCTCACACAACAACCAAGTGCTACTTTGTACTTTTCTATCCCTATAACTTAGCTATAACTTGAATACACTTCAATAATGACAACCACAATATACTCAGGTTACACATACTGACTTTTAAGTAACAACACAACATAAAAATGAACTCATAACAGTCCACAATTTACAGCAACTCAAAACTGATTTTCAGATTATTACTTCATCGATTCTTGCTCCCACAACTTAGTTAAGGCACCAATAAGATTAAACATAACATGTCCAAGCCAATGCTCTCATGTGACAGCCTTATAATAATATGAAACTACTCCAAACAGTCCATAACACCACAACAACTTTAACTCAATTTGCAGCCCCTACTTCACAAGTCCTTTACAAAAGAATCTAGCTAGAACTTATATAAACTCAAATATATGAATACGGGAGGATTTTATTATCTAGATAAGATATTGTAGGGATGAAACAATGGTAGTATATTTTCCTTTATGACCATTAACTTGATTTACTTTAGATCCTTCAAGATTGGAGATTACCTTTTAACTTGAATTGAAAGAAGAAGAAGATTATCGACAACTTCTTGAGGGTTTGGAGTAGGTCAATTTGGGAGAGAATTTCGTGGAATTCTTTATGTTTCTACTACTTGGATATTATGAGGATATGTGTATTTATTCAGCCCCTAAAAGGGCCCTCTTGGCTAACCTACACATGTCCATTTAGGTGGACTAATTTGGGCCTTCCCTTTTAGCAAGTAGGTGACGCACCTACTTGTCACCTGCTTGGTTAATTAATAGGTGTCATATGCTGCCCTTATTCACTTAGACACGTATCTTTCCCTCATTTAATAATCACCACATGTGTTGTGTAGCTCCCACTAGTAGGACGGGTAAAAAAGTGGCTCAAGCAAGTATCCCGGTAAGCAAGCAACCTAATTTTATGTATCCATTATCTCATTTGTTTTTCCAAGTCTCATTCAACTTAACTTACTTAAGACTTCGATAAACCTTCCTTAGCCTTGTAGAGGGATTTCATTCCTTCTAAGCTTACATCAACCGAGTTACGACGTACCTTTACGTACATAAACATGGGGTGTAACATCATTCCCTCCCTTGGAACATTCGTCCTCGGATGTTGGCCGATGCGCTTATCAGTCTCGTAACCCACAGTTCTTACGAATACTTTAATACTATCCTTGCCATCAAGGAAACTGTTTTGTGAATAACTCCAAAGGCAAGGGCATTCCCCCCTTTTGGACTCTTTCTCACTCCATGACCTGTGGTTGGAATTCTTCCAATCTCATAACTGTTGCTGCCTTTTGACATGCAGCCTGTACGAATGTGTCCTTGTACGCGCACCTACATGACTTTTCTCTCCCTTTTCTTCAGCTTTTAGCCAATCTTTAGGCCTCACTTTGCGAACATATAAAGAACTATGACAAGTTGTTCCTCTGGGCATCTACAGGTGTACTGAAGTTCTTTATTTAGTACTTTGTCGAACTTACGACGATTGCTATATTCTGTTTCCTAGCCTCAGAACTTTTTTCCTTCTATTGTTGATTCATCTTAATGTTGATCTATAATCCACTAGTAATAACTTGAAACTTCTTATGTGATACATTGTCACTAGGGCTTACGTCTCATCGGGGAACATCTGAAGTTATTTGCCTGATCTACCTAGGGAGGATACTATACTTCAATAACCATATTTCATAGCACCATAGATTTTCTTATGTTATTCTAGAATGCTAAGAGAGACATCACGTCGCCTCTAACTCTTCTTTACTCTCTTAACTAGACTTCTCAGTACCTGGAAACCATAGGCTGAAAGATATGCTACTGATGACACCACTATCATTTCTGGATACTGAATCACGATGCTTTTAATCCTCTATCTGAAGTTTGGACTATTCAAAACCTTTTGCACTTGAGTATCTCGTATATTCTTCACTTTTACCTTAGTTAACTTTAAATCTCGCATCGTATCTTCTGCCACTTTCATAACTTCCCTTCTAAATAGGTGGAATTTACATCCATGCCTTAAAACTCTACTATAATATTTGCACCTCTGGTGCATACACAATACGGTGGAAACTTCATACTAACTTCTTACGACTCAGCTCTATAGCACGATTTGGAAACAAAGGAAGGGTAACATTTCCTAAATTCCCTGTAGCCTCTCAATTATAAGTGTGGCGCGCAACACACCCATAAGTGAAACTCTACTAGACATGGCTTTATAGACTCCCTAGGACACAACCTGCTATGATACCACTTTGTCACGCCCCAAACCTGGGGGGCGTGCCTGACACCTGGAGCCATACTAGCCCGAGCGAACCATTCTGTAACTCATAATTATTTGATGAAAACTAGAACATACATAGGCCGACTTGGCTAAATTCATTCTTTCTGTAACTATCATGGGCCAACATGGCCACAACTCATAATGTATAATTGTAAATACGAAAATACTGTATCACAGTCAAGGCCTCTGCCATACTGTACATAATGAACATATGTCTACAAAGCCTCTAAGAGTATTTGACGCCAAAACATAGTCGGGATAGGGTCCCAGCCTACCCATAATCATGTAGCAAAATTATGACACGGTGACTTATAGACTCGGCTGCACTCCGAATGAAGTGGAGTCTTACTGATCATTCGCTAAATGCTGACTTCGTCTAGTATAGGGGCTCGTCAAACTGATTACCTACACCTATAGGTATGAATACAACGTCCACAACAAAAGGACGTAAGTACGAATAATATACCGAGTATGTAAGGTGGAACTAGAATATAACAATAAGTCAACATCAATAACAGAGATATAAGAATCAACCTGAACCTCTGAAGTGCCATTGAGGGTCATGATATACATACTAAATATACTTATATATTGAATGCCTCTCTTTGGGACTATTATCCATATCATAACATGACTGCCCAACTGATAAGTGGTAACTGCCCAACCGGCCGTAGCACGGTGGTAAATACATGACTGCTCGATTGGTCGTAGCTTGGTGGTAAATGCATAACTGCCCAACCGGCCGTAGCTCGGTGGTAAATGCATGACTACCCGACAGGTCGTAGCTCAGTGGTAAATTAATATGCATATAACATTACATTATGAACATTAACATCTTTATCGTATGCCTCAATAGAGTCTTAAGAACATATCTAGACATGCTTTGGATTATATTTCATAGGAATGAATAACGTAGGCATCCTTAACTATTAAGAATAGAACCATTTACGGAATAATTTTATGTTTACGTATCGTTAATTGGATCATGCCAAAAGAAGGAAGGATTAGCCTTAACATACCTTTGTCGTTTACTTAACCTCACGGCGTTGGTTCAACCCGTTAGTACTTCAATCTACAACAAATGATAATGGTGCATTGTTAAACTTACGGAAGCTAGAATTCAACACAAATGAGCGACTAGCTTGTCTACGAGTATTTGGACAAAACCTCCCCTTATTCTTTTCCTTTCCTCAAATAAAACAACAAGACCAACATTTCCAAAATATCAACAAACATATTACATCAATATCCAACCTTATATCCATCGAAATACATCACCAAAATAGTCCACACAATCTCACACAACAACCAAGTGCTACTTTGCACTTTTCCATCCCTATAACTTAGCTAGAACTTGAATACACTTCAATAATGACAACCACAATATATTCAGGTTACACATACTGATCTTTAAGCCACAACACAACAAAAAAACGAACTCATAACAGTCCACAAATTACAGCAACTCAAAATTTATTTTCAGATTATTACTTCATCGATTCTTACTCCCACAACTTAGTTAAGGAACCAATAAGATTAAACGCAACTGGTCCAAGACAATACTCTCTTGTGACAGCCATATAATAATATGAAACTATTCCAAACAGTCCATAACACCACAACAACTTCAACTCAATTTCCAGCCCCTACTTCACAAGTCCTTCACCAAGCAACCTAGTTAGAACTTAAATAAAATCAAATATATGAAGGAGGGAGGATTTTCTTACCTAGATCAGATCTTGTAGGGATGTGAAATTGGTAGTATATTTCCCTTGATGACCATTAAATTGCTTCACTTCAAATCCTTCAAGATTGGAGATTACCCTTTAACTTGAATTGAAAGAAGAAGAAGATTATGGACAACTTCTTGAGGGTTTGGAGTTGGTCAATTTGGGAGAGTATTTCGTGGCTCTCTTTATGTTTCTAATACTTGGATATTATGAGGATATGTGTCTTGATTCAGCCCTTAAAAGTGCCCTCTTGGCTTACCTACACATGTCCATTTAGGTGGACTAATTTGGGCCTTCCCTTTTAGCAAGTAGGTGACACTCCTACTTGTCACCTGCTTGGTTAATTAATAGGTGTCACATGCTGCCCTTATTCACTTAGACACGTATCTTTCCCTCGTTTAATAATCACCACATGTGTTAAGTAGCTCAAGCTAGTAGGAAGGGTAAGCAAGTAGCTCAAGCAAGTATCCCAGTAAGCAAGCAACCCAATTTAATGTATCCATTATCTCATTTGTTTTTCCAAGTCTCATTCAACTTAACTTACTTAAGACTTCGATAAACGTTCCTTAGCCTTGTAGAGGGATTTCATTCCTTTTGAGCTTACATCAACCGACTTACGACGTACTTTTACGTATAAAAGCATGGGGTGTAACAGCTAGGACAAGACTTGATAACAACACAGTACAAAAGAATCAACTGGATCATGATTACCACGGTGCACGCCTACACGCTCGTCACCTAGAATGTGCGTCACTCCAACACAACACAAATAACACGTTTTTCTAGGATAAGTACCCTCAATTCCAAGTTTAGAAACGTTACTTACCTCAAAGCACGTAACTCACTGCTCCAACAAACCCTTTCCATGAGAATCGGCCTCCGAGCGACTCGAATCTAGCCAAATCTACTTAATTCCATCAATAATAGCTATAGGAATTATTCCCAAAGATAAAGCTAAGGTCTTTAATTAAAATCAAAAAGTCAACCCCGGGCCCATACTTCGGAACTCGACAAAATTCATAAAATCCGAACACCCATTCAATAACGAGTCCAACGATACTAACATCATCGAATTCCAACCACAAATCGACCCTCAAATCCCCAAATCTCACTCTCCAATACATAGTCCAAATTCCCCAAATTTTACCTCAAACACACATAATCTAGGTATAATAATCAATGGGTAATCAATATTTATCAATAAAAGGGATGAATCTTCACTTACTTCTTCAATTATAGTGAAAACCCTCTCAAACATGGCCCATAGCCGAGCTCCACAAGTCCAAAAATGAGAAAAATGCCAAACCCTTTAACATGTATCTTATGCCCAATAAAACTGCACCTGCGGTCAATACAACTGCATCTGCGACACTACTTTTGCGGTCAAGGTCCGCTTATGCGGAAACCACTTAAGCTCCCGACCTAGAGCACCTACGGTCCCCCTTATCACATATGCGGGACCGCTTTCGCAGTCCATCCACCACATATGTGGAAAGACATCATCCGATCGGGCTCCGCTTCTGCGCTCAAACCTCCGCTTCTGCGGGCTCGCAGATGCAGAAATTTTTCGCATCTGTGCTTCTCCACAAGTCTAGGCTAGCCCGCTTCTGCGACCCCATGTCCGCTTCTGTGGACTCGCAGATGCGGAAATCCTTTCACACCTGCGCTCCCAGGTAGACTCCCCAACTCCTCGCACCTGCGCACAAATGGCCGCTTCTGCGGTTCCACACCTGCGGCCCAAAACCTCGTAGGTGCAGTTACATTAGAGCTGAAGCCAACAACAATGCTCTAAGTCCAAATCTCAATCTGATTTCAATTTGAATCACACCCGAGGCCCCTAGGACCCTATATAAACATACCAACAAGTCCTAAAATATGATACGAACTTAGTCGAAGCCTCAAATCATATCAAACAATATCAAAACCACAAATCGAACCCCAATTCAAGCCTAATGAATTAATGAACTTCCAACTTCTAAAACTAATGCCGAAACATATCAAACCAACTCCAATTGACCTCAAATTTTGCACACAAGTTATAAATGCCACAACGGACCTATTCTAACTCCCAGAACCAAAATTTAAACCCGATATCAACAAAGTAGACTCTCGATCAAACCTCTTAATCTTCCAAACCTTCAACTTTCCAACTTTTGCTAATTCAAGCCAAAATGACCTACGGACCTCCAAATCAATATCCGGACATAATTCTAAGTCCAAAATCACCATACGAAGCTATCAAAGCCATCAAAACTCCATTCTAGAGTCATGTATACAAAAGTCAAACTCCGATCAACTCTAACAACTCAAGCTTCCAACCTTGGAACTAAGTGTCCTAATTCACTCCGAAAATTCTCCAAAACCAATCCAATCACCCCAGAAAGTATCATAACCACAAATAAACATAGAAGAAGCGATAAATAGGGGAGCGAGACTATAATACACAAAACGACCGGTCGGGTCATTACATTCTCTCCCTATTAAACAAATGTTCATCCTCGAATGGGTCTAGAATCGTACATGGAGTCTCAAATAGGTGTGGATATCTGCTCCGCATCTCCCGCCCGGTCACCCAAGTAGCCTCCTCGACTTGATGGCCTCTCCACTGGAGCTTCACTAAAGCTATATTCTTTGATCTCAACTTTCAGACCTGCCAATCCAAAATGGCCACCGGCTCTAGATCATAAGTAAAATCCCTATCTAACTGAACCGTGCTGAAATCCAAAATATGTGACGGATCACCATAATACTTTCTGAGCATAGATCCATGAAATACTGGGTGAACACCCAATAGACTAGGTCGCAATGCAAGCTTGTAGGCAACCTCTCCAATCCTCTCAAGCACCTCAAAAAGACCAATATACCGAGGGCTCAACTTGCCCTTTTTTCCAAACATCATCACACCCTTCATGGGTGAAACTCTGAGTAACACCTTCTCACCCACCATATATGCAACATCACGAATAGGGCATCAAATTGATACTCGCTCCAAGATCACAAATATATTTAGCAAAATCAGCACTTCCAATAGTACAAGAAAATATGAAAGCGCCATGATCCTCTAACTAGGGAGCCATAAATGAACCATCGCACTCACCTGATGAGCGACCTTGATCATTTCAAAGTTCATCGACCTCTTCTTAGTCACAAGATCTTTCATAAACTTGGCATAACGGGCATTTTTTCCAAGCTTCCACCAATGGTACATTAATAGAGAGACCTTTTATCATTTGAATAAACTTCTTGAATTGATTCTCACCATTTTTCTTAGCGAGCCTTTGAGGGTAAGGAGGTGGAGGCTTTGTCAAGGGTGCCTTAACCTTTTGCACCACTAGATCTGGCATGTCAATGATGTGTTCCCTAGACGGGTTCACTTGCTCTCGGGTCTTTTCTACATTATCATCAATATCAATCCGAACTTCATCATGCACTTGAACAATATTTTGTGGGACTTTATCCTCTTGGAACATTTGGTCATCATCTACCAGTTGCTTTTCATTGGAGGAGGGTGCATTCCCGCCTCCTCCACTTCTTGTGATGACCACCATGGCATGCCCCATATTGTTACCACCCTTTGGGTTCACCACCATATCACTTGGTAATGTACCCTTAGGACTAGTGTTAAGAGCTTGCGAGATTTTCCCCATTTGAACTTCAAGATTCCGGATTGATGTGGTATGTGAGGCAAGTTGGGCATCCGAATCCGCATTCTTTTCCATCATTTTGTTTGAACATGTTCTCAATACAACCCATTTTATTTCTTGAAGAACTTGAACCATGGGAAGGATAGGGAGATGGGTTTCTTGGTTGTTGGTCTCCGATTTGCATGATTATTATTGTTTCCTCAATTTCCTTGGTTGTTACCTCCCCAATTCCCTTAGTTGTTGTTGTTGTTGTTGTTGTTGTTATTTTTGTTGTTGTTATGCCAATTCCCTTGCTTGTTAGAACCCCAATTTCCTTGGTTGTTTTGAGAATGCCATTGATTTTGATTGGAGCCTTGAAAATTTCTCTATTGCCCTTAGTAATTGTTCACAAATTGTACCTCTTCTTCTTGCTCATGATAGGAGTCATCTTGATCATAACCACCATCATCTTGTGCATAGGTCTCCACCTAGGGTTGAATTTGGGGATATTTAATCCGCTTCTTGTTGGCTAAAATATTTACCCCCTCCATAGCATGAATTTTCTTAGGAGCTTGAGTTTGATGAAGTTGAGCCTTAGTGATTTGAATCATGGTTGTGGTCAATTCGGCAATAGCTTGCCCATGGTCTTGCAATTATTTATGAAGGTGAATCATTTTGGGATCACATTCCTCCGCATAAGGTGTTGTCATGAAATTGCCTCTGGCCAATTGATTGACCACACATTGATTTGTAGTATTAATACCACGACAGAAAGTTTGTTGGATCATGTTGTCGGTCATATCATTGTTCAGGCACTCCTTCACTAGAGTCTGATACCGCTTCCAAATTTCATGCAAAGGTTCATCGGGATCTTGCTTGAAAGCCAATATTTTATCCCGTATAGTTGCCATATGCCCGGGAGAGAAGAAATTTGAAATAAAATTCACCGCTAATTCATCTCATGTATGAATATAATGATTAGGCAAGCGTTCCAACCAATCCAAAGCCTTACCCCTTGGTGAATTGTTTGTTTGCTTCCCCAACACGTATCCACAAAACCTTTCAAATCCTTGTAAGCATTTTGAGTCGGTGCCCCAATGAAATAACCCCGTTGCTCAAGAAAAGTGAGCATCACATTGGTAATTTAAAAGTTTCCCACCCTAATGCGAGGGGGACTATGGCACTTTCATACCCTTCATTGGGAAGAATTATGTGTTGCACCGCTTGTGGTTGTTGTGGGGGGGGGGGGGTGGAGGCAGATTGTCTTGTTTCCCATGGCCTAGGTGTTTTTCTTGTGGAACTTATGGAATTTCATCAAGTTGTTCCTCTTCACCATCCACCTCTCCCAATGGTATGTTTCCAAGTTCGTTTTTCGCCATTTGAAACCTAAAATCACTTCAAAAAGTTAGAATCACAAAAGTAAAAGAACATACTCAAGTATATTGCTAACACAGTAACCTCCCCGGCAACGGCACCCAAAATTAATCACATCCAATTCACACCCCAATTAAAGGAATATGAAACGACCATTACAATAATAGAACCCAACGCGAGTCGGGGTCGCATCCACAAGTAGTTTAGATTGGGTGTTAAGGTAAATACTTATGAGAGCAACTCGAAATAACTAAATTTAATTTCCAAACAAAAGTGTGTATCAATTTTTTCTAATTAAACTACTAAGGATTTTTTACAAAGCTAACGAGTAATAATTGATTTTTTTTTGATGTTTTATTAAATCGAGAAAAGCCTAGGGTTGTGACCTTAACCTACGCGTAAACCTAATGGGCAAAGTAAATTTATGCTTGCTTGGTAGATCGGGGTTGTTATGACTCTCAATACTCAAGTACTCACTCAATACCTCTCGGTTAAGGAGTGATTATACCCAATTTATCTCTCTCTCAAGTCCAAATGGGTAGCTATAAATGTAATTGAAAATGAGTCCAAGTTAGATTATCCATATCTCTTGTTCAAATCCTTTAATTAAACTAATCAATAACTCGACTAGTTCAATTTATTGCTAGCCAAATTTTCCTAGTCTAAATTCCTCTTTCTCAAGTAATAACAAAGTCAAATAGGCATGAATCAATATTTGCAACCATCAATTCTAACTTTAAAGTATAAACAAGGCTAAATAACACTAACCCAATTAATAGCAAACATAATATTAAACACCCATAAGTTTTACACACTAGGGTTAGATCACAACCCTAGATAAAAATCTAGCTACTCATGTTAATAGACATGGAAAGATGAAAAGAAGAAGAAATTAAAGACATAAAACTAAAATAATTGGAAAGAGTAGATGATCCTCTCTAATTGTAGCTCAAAATTACTCCAAATGGCTAAAAATAACAAACTACCAACTGCAAGAATAAAAAGATGCCCTAAAAAAGTCATAAAGTCCAATTATAGGGCTCCTGAAATCTCTGACAAAATTGCCCTTCAGAGGGTTCTGTGGCCGCACTTCCACTTCTACGACCCGCACTTTGCTAGGTTAATATTGCATGTGCTTTCATTCGGAGGAGTTCTGCAGTCGCACTTCAGCTTCTACGGCCACACTTTAGCTTTTACAACCGCACTTGAATTTTTGCAGGCCGCATTTGAGGAGGCTTCATACTTGTTTGATTGCTCATTCTTTGATCTTTCAAGCTTGTCAGTATGAACCTATTTTGCAGACCAAGTGTGACCGCCCATGTTAGTATGCTGACCGCATTTCTTCCAAAAATCCCTGAAGCTTCAGTTCTTCTTCTATGACCGCATTTCATCTTCTTGAGACCGCACTTGCTTTTTCGGCCGCAGACAGAATTCTGCGGATCGCACTTCTCTTAGCACTTCTCCTCTTTGCTGAACTTGGATAGAACATCTCCTTTTTGAGTCATATCTCCTTGCTGAGCTTACATTCTCCAGCATACCTGCAATTTAATCATCTTCATTAGATTTAGAGACAAAATCAGTACTTTCGAACTAAAACTATAGCAAGAAGGTACTAATAAGTGGTTATATTTAAAATATTATAGCAAGAAGGTACTAATAAGTGGTTACAATCAACATTTATCACTGTCCAATATGAATACCTTGAGGTCCCTGACTAGCTGGAGCACTGCGAGTAACCTGAAGTGCGGACTGAACTGGTCGACTGACAAAGCCTCTTCCATGATGAGCTAAAACCACAGAACGGGAACCACTAATCCCTCCAACCTCCTAGCAATATGCTCCAACCTCCTAGTGATCTCTACAACCTAATGAAATGGAGTCTCAATCTCTAACTCCCGCGCTATCCCATATCTGAGGCTATAGGTGAGTCCCTCAATAAATCTACGAATTCTCTCTCTAACAATGGAAACCAATGCAGACGAGATAACTCTACAAACCTCATAGCATACTCGGACACAGTCATACCCCCCTGACGCAATTGCTCAAACTCGGTGCGAAATGCATCCCTGTGGGTCCGTGGAACAAACTCTCCCAAGAAAAGATCAGAGAACTGGGACCAAGTAAGCGGCACTGCGCCAGCTGGCCTACTCACCTCATAAGCCTTCCACCACTGATATACCAATCCCGTCAGTTTAAAAGCAGTAAGGTCGACCCCGCTCAACACCACCACACCCATAATACATTGAATGCGGTGACATTGATCCAAGAATTCATGTGCATCCTCAGAGGTCTCCCAATGAACAAGGGAGGATGGAACTTCTGAAACCTCTCTAAACTCGTCTGTCCCTCAGCCGACACAACTGGCCCTACCTCGGGCTGAATTGCGACTACTGGTTATACCGGCACAACACCCGATGTTTGATAAGCATGAGCCGGCTACTATGGTGTATGGGTGGCGGGAGTTTGGGCTCCTCCGCAGCCTGTGAAGTAGCTGGTGCAATTGGAATCAACCCCGCCTAAGCCAAAGTCCCAAACATGCTCAGGAAGTATGCTAAGGTCTCTTGGAGCCCCGACGTAGCAATAGGCTGCCCAGGTGCCTGCTCAACGTGCTCAGGCTCCTGTCCCTCAACTGGAGCTACTGGAGACTCTACAACTGCTGCTCTAGCAAGTTCTCTAGCTGTAGTGTCACGCCCCAAACTCGGGGAGCGCGACCGGTGCTCAACCGAGTGTACCCGGTCAAGCAAGCCTGTTAGATACTTTCTACCCAAACTCACTTATGAACAAAGATAATACATATTTTCATTAATTAGACCATAAAGAGATCATGTATACAATACCAATTCATTACCAGTAGTTACTTCATTTTAAAGTCTCAAATTACACACATTTTTGTGGCCTAAAGTGGAACAAGTAATTTAAACACAACATAGCTAGTTTGACTTCCCCAACACTAATATATACAACCCACACTATGTCTATAGAGCCTCTATAGATACAGAAGAGTACTATGATAATGCCGACAACAAGGCCCCGGCATGACTCCGAAATGAAGTGGGGCTCACCAAGTCAGCTGGGAAGAGGGTGTGCCGCTATCACTGATCAATGTCTCCTGCTGTGGAACTACCTGCATCCATTGAAGATGGAGCGCCCCCGGCAAAAGGGACGTTAGTACATATGGAATAGTACTAGTATGAATGACAAAACACCCTCTCAATAGAATGATAAATAATACAAGTAAGAATAATCAAAATATCAGTGGAAGCCACAACAACATCAAACCTTAAATTAGGATCAAGACAGTGTTGAAATAATTTTCCATATCTTAAGTTGGGATATTTTTAGTACCAATATGCCACCTTTCACAATACCAATGTTCACAATATCAATACCACCGTACTTTTAGCACAGAGTCCAATCACGACCCGATCAGCTAGGCCGTCTCATTCGAGACATGAACCACAATCACAATTTCAATTACAATTTCTAGCACAATCACCACCATATGTGCGGCATGGAGTCCGTTCACGACCCGATTGGCTAGGTCGTCTCATTCGAGACATCATCCTTTTTATACCAATCATCTCATTTCATACTTCTTTCATATCTTTTCATTTCATTGGCACTAGTGGCCATAATTATAAAATGATTCTTGGCACGTCGGCTGTATTTAGTATTTCATGCTCACCTTTTCACTTTCAGACATCACCATCAGCATCAACAACAAGGCATTTGAAATCAAGGTTTTTAGTACACATGTGAGCAATTAAGAATCTTAGACACATAGAGATTTTTCACAAAACATTGGCATAATAGCTTTTGTTTGAACTTGACTTGAATTCGGAACATCTTTAATGCATGACCCATACTTTGAACACATTCTCAAATGATAACATAACATGATAAAAGCATTTGGTATACATATTTAACATATATCTTTCAACACAAACTTATTCGGAATAGCCAATTTTATAAAGAACAACTCGGGACTTACATAAGTTACATGAATACCGTGGGATTCAATTCTAGGAGAGGAGTTTAGCCAACATACCTTGCTTCGAGCATTTTAATTTACTACAACGTTCCAAAAATCTTAGCAACTTCGATCTATTTAAAGATTCACTTGAGCATTTTATCAAACACTAGGTGTGCAAATTACACTACAAAGTTCATCCACTAGATTTCCTTCACTCCACAACTAATTCAACACCAAAACCACCCAAGATTGTTCAACAACTTCCCCACAATCCCTACTAGTCCACGCATGTGATAAAATAATTCCAATATCCAAAAATCATACTTCCAAATTACCCATCTCATATCCAAACTCGAAATTGAAGACTAGGGTTTGAATCTTACCTCTTAGATGAAGATCTTGTGGTAGGCTTCCTTGATTCTTGAAGATTGGGACAAGAATGGATGATTAGAATGTTAGATTTCCTCTTTCTCTCTCTAAAATACTCTTACCTCTCTCTAAAATCATTAGATGGATGCCCCAAAATAAGCCCCAAAGGCTATTTATCAAAATGGGGTCGGGTAAAATTTCCAAAACTTAAAATTGCCGAAACCGGGTCTGCAATCATAGACCGTACCTATCACGACCAAAAATCCAACTAGTCGTGATGGCACCTAACCCAACAAGTAACAACATGTACTCAATAAGTAATAAACCTAACCTTAGGTTGAAAGTAGTGACGAGCTGGAACAGAGGTCGGAGTCCAGCACCAATAGCCAACAACAGTTCATAACAACATAATAATAATGGTACAAGAAACATACTCAGATATAAGATGCTCATCTCATTCACAATTCTAGAAAAATAGGCATGCTTTTCATGTATATTAGTGAAAACACAATTCTTTTACCGAAATCACCAAAATATGAGTAGGTTTGTAAAACTGTGATTTTTCCCCAAAATGTTTCAACAAAAAATAAGATGTTTTATTTTTTAGATAGCATGAGGAAAGTACATTTTTATGCCTACATGTCACTATGCAGGAAAAATCATGAATGTCACCAAAATCGGGTAGCAGAAAGAAAAGCATCTCTATGCATGTATCTCAAGTACGCATGTCAAATGCAATGTATCTCAGTAATGAACTCATGTACTCACACTCTCAGAGTACTCAATCTCGCTGTCTCACACTTTTCACTCATCATGCTCAATCACTCGACATGCTCAGTCACTCAGTACTGTATATGGCCAATCCAGCCCAGGGAGGATCCATCCCAAATATATATATATATCAACTGACAGTCAGTCACTCAGCACTGTATAAGGCCAATCCAGCCCAGGGGAAGATCCATCACCAAATATAAATGATTCGGGCAAGTTCAATGCCCAGGGAAGATCCATTCCTCAATATAAATCAACTGCGCTCACTGGGGGTGTGTACAAACTTCGGAGGGGCTCCTTCAGCCCAAGCGCTATAATAAGCCAGATACATGTATAAATTAATAAAGCATGTTGCAGCATGCAGCCCGATCCCATAAATATCACTCACAATCAGGCCATCGGCCTTACTCAGTCATCAAACTCTCCAGTCCCTCGGGATCGCAATATCATGAAACTAGCCCAAAAATGATGATATGATGTATCAATAAATAGCAATAGAGAATGAGATATGATATGCAATGAATAAATATGGCTGAGTACGAAACATCAATTTAAACATATAATTTAACAACAGAAATGACCTCAGTGGGTCCCAATAATACCAACATATGCCTAAGCATGATTTCTAGCATGAATTACAGCTCAAGTGTTCTAACACATAGAGTACAGTGAAAATATCCAGAGAAGATAGCTACACAGTTCCATGGAATTGACTAAATCACAATTCACACGGTGCACGCCCACACGCCCGTCACCTAGCATGCGCGTACATCAATCACATAACACGCAGTTTGGGGTTTCATACCTCAACATCAAGTTTAAAAGTGTTACTTACCTCGAACAGGCCAAATCGAATATCGAGCAAGCCAAACGATGCTCCAAAATGCCATCCCATGCGTACCGACCTCCGAACGGCTCGAAACTAGCCAAAAGCAACTCAAATACATCAAATAATACCAAAGGGAACAAACCCAATCGATAAAGGTCGAATCTTTAATCAAAATCCCGAAATCAACAAAAAAGTCAAACCCAGGCCCACGCCTCGGAACCCGATGAAACTTACAAAATCCGAAAACCTATTCAATTATGAGTCTAACCATATTAGTTTCACCCAAATTTGACTCCGAATCGATGTTCAAAACTCAAACATTCACTCTATGAAACTTTGGACAAAACCCCCCAATTTTCTCTTTAAAATTCACAATCCAATTACCATAAACGAAAATAGATTCATAAAATATAACCAAAACCGAGTACAGAACACTTACCCCAATTCATATGGTGAAAATTGCCTCAATAATTGCCCAAATATGAGCTCCCCAACTCAAAATATGACCAAATGAACAAACCTTCGATATTAAATATTTTTTTGCCCAGTTGTTTTGCCTCGTTTCTTGTGCCAAACGATCTCGAAACTCACTTTTGATGCCTCCAATAGATTCCCTGTGAAATGTCAGTCAAGTTAGGCTTTTGAATCACCCATTTTGGCCTTAAAATGAGGGAGATATGATGTTGTGAAATTTTAAATGAAGTCTGGAAATTTATGGGATAAAAAATGACATTTTCGTAATTAGTTTACACCAGAAAATCAGCAACGAAAGAATTTTCGTTTTAGCACCCAAAACTCATTCGGAATCTCCCGGACACAAATCATATATGCGTTTCAATCATACAATACGCTACGAACCTGCTCGCGCACTCAAAACACCGAAAAGAGGTCATGTTGACCCAATATTGACCATGGTCAAACTCCAAATCCTTAACTTAACTAGTTTCTCAACCAATGATCCAAAACATACCCGAGCCCCTTGGGATCCCATTCAATCATACCAACAAGTCTTAAAACACGATACGAATTTATTCGAAGTTTCAAATCACATCAAACAATATAAAAACCATGAATCGTACCTCAAATCAAACTTAATAAACTTTTGAACTTTCAACTTCCAAAACTCGTGCCGAACCATATCAAATCAACTCGGAATGACCTCAAATTTTGCACACAAGTTTCAAATAAGATAACGAAGCTATTCCAACTCCCGAAACCAAAATCCAAACCCGATATCACCAAAGTCAACTTCCGGTCAAACTTATGAACATTCTAAAACTCCAAATTGCCAACTTTCGCCAATTAACGCTAGAACCTTCAAGAAACATCCAAATGCAAATCCGGGCATACGCCCAAGTCCAAAATCATCATCCGGACCTAACGAAACCGTCAAAGCTTCGATCTGGGGTCAAATACACAAAAGTCAAACTTGGTCAACTCTTCCAACTTAAAGCTTTAATCATAAAGTTCATTCTTCCAAATTGATTCCGAACAACCTGAAAACCAAAACCTTCAATTCACACAAGTCATAATACATCATGCGGAGATACTCGCGCCTTCAAACTATCGAGCGAAGTGAAAATTCTCAAAACGACTAGTCGGGTCGTTACATTCTTCCTCACTTAAACATACGTTTGTCCTCGAACATGCCAAGAGTCGTTCCAAGGCCATCAAACCACCGTGTAACCTTACCATGCACATACCTTGGGGTGATCCCACGTCACCCTAATCCATATAAGCCTGACAACACAACATAACTGAAGATCATTACTCCAACCTTAGACTGTAAACCTTAGAATCTAATTTCCACATCCAGAATTCCTTACAATACCTGAATCTCGCACCTACACACTATATAAGTCTGAACAAGCTGTATCGAGCTATAACCATAAACCAAGATGTAATCACATGATGTACCACATAACTCAGATGCTTATAGCAATAACTTTTGACCACAACAGCTGCTTAAAACACACCCAATACCAGTAATGAACCTCATATCAAACAAAAACCTCATTCTAAAACATTCGTACACTACCAATGATGAAAGAAACACGCAGAAACTAATAACCACTCATCAGACCAACAAGTCATGGAGCCCTCTCTCATCCAATCAGAACCAAAGCCAAATCCTAAGCCGACTCCCGATATTATTCCTCCAAACACACTGTAATCAAATCCGATAGAACCCATTCTAGGTCCGACGACCTCATCTTATCAAATACAGCCGCCCTACTGACATGCCACACCAATACAACCTTAAGACACAAACCGTGCAATCTGTGCACCAATACACAACAATTCAAGTGTACTCAAACATAGAAAATGACTCAAATGAGAGAACCGTCCCGCAAGCTCAAGAAGTACCACCACAACACAATGCTAAGAACCCATCACACACCATAGAACCTAAACACACGAATCAATCACAAAGGATCATATCCCGACATACCCCAGCTGCAATGCGTGACCCCATCCAAACACTGGTCCATATGAAATACCTCCAGCCAAAATGCTCAAAATCAATGACCACGCGCAATTCGACATCCAATACCCAAGGTGCATGACCAAAACCACGGATAAACCAATAACACAATACCACAGACCGGAAAGAACATCACCAAATGCGCTATCAGTCATTCAACATCCTAATACCCATCTCGTTCAAATTCTGCTATAAGCCCCAAATAGAACCGCACCATGTGTGCATATAACCAACGGATCACAACCCCTCATAGCATAGAAGAGTAACTCATAAAATATATTAGAACACGAACAAGCTCAACCCTAACCGACTGACTCACCCCTCAACACTAACCGTGCTGAGTCAACAAATATGACCCGATATAGGATACACATCCTCATTAGGCCTACCAATGGGCCCCGAATTAACTCTAGTCATCCACAAATAGATAAATAACCCTCCAAAGTCCACTACAAAAAAAAACTGGAATTAGCTACGAACGTCGTCGCTAATCTATCATTAAAACTCTCGTAGCTAGCAGAATTTCTTGATAATCCATTGCTAATCCGTCGCTAAAAAGATTAGCGACGGACTTTTTTGTTTAGCTACAAAATTTATCCTTTGCTAAAACCTGATTTTTTAGTAGTGGTCCTCAATGATCTAACCATAACATGTATCACCATCTAGCTAACTTTGGCCACATCTTCACAGTCCACAACCACGAAACAATCTACTTCTAAGAACTCCCAGTCAGCAAATCCGTAGAACACACGAGTCACCATATCTGATCCCAACTCCACCGTCCGAATGACTAACATATCTCTCATACATAATCATCCCCCCGAGAAATACTTCTATAATTCTTCCATGCCACATAGCAAAATCTGAACATCGGCAGTCGATCAGCCAGACGAGTACCACTATACCCATGAAGCATCAGAATTGAAACCCATTAACACGTAACCAAGCCATCAGAACTGAACCTCTCTAACTCAACCAAGATACGCAGGTCGCCCAACCCTAGAGTATTGCCACCAATCACATGTAGAGATGTACCACATCGTAAGAACCAAAAGGACCGAGCATAACATTATCATACTGATCGAACCTACTGCCAAGTCATCCTGTTTCCTCCGAGTTTCTTCTGAATTGCCTTCAAGTTAATACCCCTCCTTGCTAGAATACCACAATCCTTAATCAAAACTCACCCCACGAATCCTAGCATAGAACCACACCGCCCTAAGGCTCATAAGTCGCTGAATTCCCTCTTAAATACTCAAAAAGTACCACAACCGAGATACCCATTCTGAAGAGACCTTCTGTGAGTCTAAAGTCGTTTCCTTCACCCTCCTGATACTGAAATGTAAGATCCATAATGACATAGAAATACTACGAGTCTCGACACCATCCAATATAAATCTCAGATCCTAGCCTTATACCAATTCAAAAAAGCTCACAATAGCTACGGATAAATCTTGAATCCATTAGAAATTTATCGAGAGTCATCCATTCTGCCCAAATCTTAATTGCGCCCAAATGGGCCGAACGACCTGTGCCTCATTAGCATGACGACGTCCAAAGAAGTAACCCCACCTTAATGCAACCAAGAAAATTCCTACTCCATGCGCACTATATCCGTCACGAATAACAACTCAAATCATTCCATGATTTACATATACCCATAAAGTATAATATACCCCGTATCCAGAAATTCCCTTACTCGAGTCATCCTTGATCTCAACCTTTGGAAGTCATAACTGATTCACAAGTATGCCTCAAACCGAAACCAGTACAACACATAACCATGCAATCAAATCGTCGATAACAGACTCCCCAACTTGGCTCAAAGCCATAGAACAAAACAGTCAATAACTCACAATACCCATACTCTATTATTGTCATAATCCTGCACTGAAATTCAACTAAATCCTTCATAAGCTCATGTAACACAAACCATATAATATCTCAAATCGTCTGCTAAGCTCGTATTCATCCTCGTGACGGTCAGGTCAACTTCATCCTCGTCTGCTACCTTTGATGTCTAGAACACAAGCGCGCAAAATATCCTCAAGTGTCTAAATAGTCCGCTCTGCCTGCCCGTCAGTCTGCGGGTGAAAGACTGTACTAAAATTCACTTGAGTACCCAGACCTTGCTGAAATTTCTTCCAAAAAGTTAGCCGTGAACTGTGCCCCCCCGATCAGAAATGATGGAAACTAGAGTGCCATGCAACCTGACTATTTCTTTGATATACAACTGAGCATACTGTTCTGCTGTATCGGTAGCCTTAACAGGCAAGAAGTGGGCTGATTTCGTGAGTCGATCCACAATCACCCAAATCGAGTCAAACTTACGAGGAGTGCGAGGTAGTCCTACCACAAAGTTGTTACTCCCCGTAGTATTACGATGATGGTATGCTCCACAGTATTATATTACGACGATATTACGCTCCGCACTATTATATTATGACGATGTTACACCCTGTAGTATTGTACGATGAATTTGTTGTAAGATAATTGACATCAGTTCAAGGACAAGATTATTTAGAGATTATAAGTAGTATGCTATTTCAAGAAAGTGATAAGTAAATTCGTGAAGGTGAAAGGGTAAGCGAATCGAAGAAAATGAGTTTCGTCGAAGGTTGTCATTTTGAGATAAAATATGGTCCAAGCTATAATACCCGTATTTATGGACTAACGCCATACAAGGTACTATATGACCATGATAGTAAGACGTATAAGGTGTGTTAAAAGTGAGTAGTATTATAAGTAATTTGAGATAATTTTTAATTGTGGGGATAATTATGATATTTTTTAGAATTTTGTGGATAAATCATTAAGTGAGAATTTTGGATAAATACTAGGGGCAAACATCCACGTGGGATAATAGGAATTTGGCAACAAATTGCCAACTACTCATGTGCTAAGTAGGTGGTGGCAATGTTTAAAGACATTTACATCTTTATATCATTTTGTTAAAGGATGCCATTAAGAAGACAATTTGTACGGCATTTTAGGGATCTCTCTTTCTTATTGTAAGCAACATCCCATTCCTAACTAGTGATATTGTTCATAAGTTTTAAAGTGAATTGGGTATTACTTCATCGTGATGTAAATTAGCGTGAAGCTATCAAGAATGCAACCCAAGTTTGATCCAACGTCTATGACCTTCAACGAATTCATATGAGCATTCGAGGTTAGATGTTATCAAAAAGATTTACTAGTCGTAGTAATCAAAAGATGGAATTGAGGTGTGTTAAGGCTATCCCTTCTTTCTTTTGGCATGATCTAAGCAACGATACGTAAACGAAATGCTATTCCATAAGTGGTTCTATTCTTAGTAGTTAAGGATGTATATATTATTCATTCATGTAAAATGATATTCAAGCATGTCTAAGTATGTTCCTAAGTCTCTATTAAGGTATTTGATAAAGATGTTAATGTTTATAATATAGTGATACATGCATCTTCATGCATTTACCACCGGGCTACGGCCGGTTAGGCAGTTATACATTTACCACCGAGCTACGGCCGGTCGGGCAGTCATGCATTTACCATCGAGCTACGACCGGTTGGGCAGTTATACATTTACTACCATGCTACAACCGGTTGGGTAGACATACATTTACCACCAAGCTACAGTCGGTCAGGCAATTACCACCGGTTGGGCAGTTATGTATCATTATTTACCATCGGTTGGGCAGTCATACATTAACCACAGTGCAACGGCCGGTCGGGCAGTTACCACTGATCAGTTGGGCAGTGATGTATCATACAATATGGATAATAGAAATAATCTCAAAGAGAAGCATTATATATGTAAGTATAATAAGTATGAATATACGGTGGCACTTCAAAAATTCAGGTTGGTTCTTATATGTCTTAATTAATGTTGACTTATTGTTATGTTTCAGTTCTGCCTTACATACTCAGTACATCATTCGTACTGACGTCCTTTTGGTGGGGATGCTGCATTCACGCTTGCAGGTATAGATAATTAATTTGATGAGCCCTCATAGTAGACGAGATTGACATTTAACGAAGGATCGGTAAGACTCCACTTCATTCGGAGTACAGACAAGTCTATGAGTCATCATGTCAGAGTTTTGCTACAGACTTATGGGTAGGTCGGTACCTTATCCCATTTGATATCAAATAATCTTAGAGGCTTTGTAAATAGAGGTTCATTTTGTACAGTTTGTCAGAGGCCTTGACGGCCCATATGTACTCATGTTTTAAGAACGATGAGTCATTGATACAATGTTTGCCCACTTATAGTTATACATTATGAGTTGTGGCCATGTTGGCCCATGATAGTTATAGAAGAAAAACAAATAAGTTACAAAGGGATTCGCTCGGGCTAGTACGGCATCGGGTGCCAGCCACGCCTCCCTAGGTTGGGGCGTGACAAAGTGGTATCAGAGCGGGTCGTGTCCTAGGGAGTCTACAAAGCCGTGCCTAGTGGAGTCTCACTTATGGTTTTGTTACGCGCCACATTTATAATTGAGAGGCTACAGGGCATTTAGGAAATATTACCCTTCTTTTGTTTCTAGATCATGCCATAGAGCTAAGTCGTAAGAAGTCAGTATAAAGCTTCCGCCGAATTTTGTATGCACTAGAGGTGCTATCACAGTAGAGCTTTAAGGCGTAATTTCAACCTACATTTAATGGAGTTATGAAAGAAACAGAAGATACGATGCGAGATTGAAAGGTAAGTAAGGTAAAGGTGAAGAAGATACGAGATACTCAAGTACAAAAGGTTGTGAATAGTCCAGACATCAGATAGATGCTGGGTTTTAGTTTAGTTTACAAAGGAGAGAAGAGTCGCATAGGTACATTTACAAGGTTAGAGACAGTTATGAGATTGGAAGGATTCCGACGACAAGTCGTGGTGTGAGAAAGAGGCCTAAAAGGGGGAATGACCTGCCATTTGGAATTATTCAAAGAATTGTTGCCTAGATGGCAAGGAGGGTACTAAAGTATTCAGAAGACATAGGTTATGAAAATGATAAGTGCGTCAGTCAACATTCGAAGACGAATGTTTCAAAGGGGGGAATGATGTTATGCCCCACAATATTACGATGATGGTATGCTCCACAGTATTTTATTACGACGATATTACGCTCCGCAATATTATATTATGACGATGTTACACCCTGTAGTATTGTACGATGAATTCTTTGTAAGATAATTGACATCAGTTCAAGGACAAGATTATTTAGAGATTATAAGTAGTATGCTATTTCAAGAAAGTGATAAGTAAATTCGTGAAGGTGAAAGGGTAAGCGAATCGAAGAAAATGAGTTTCGTCGAAGGTTGTCATTTTGAGATAAAATATGGTCCAAGCTATAATACCCCATATTTATGGACTAGTGCCATACAAGGTACTATATGACCATGATAGTAAGACGTATAAGGTGTGTTAAAAGTGAGTAGTATTATAAGTAATTTAAGATAATTTTTAATTGTGGCGATAATTATAGTATTATTTAGAACTTTGTGGATAAATGATTAAGTGAGAATTTTGGATAAATACTAGGGGACAACATCCACGTGGGATAATAGGAATTTGGAAACAAATTGCCAACTACTCATGTGCTAAGAAGGTGGTGGCAATGTTTAAAGATATTTACATCTTTATATCATTTTGTTAAAGGATGCCATTAAGAAGACAAATTGTACGGCATTTTAGGGATCTCTCTTTCTTATTGTAAGCAATATCCCATTCCTAACTAGTGATATTGTTCATAAGTTTTAAAGTGAATTGGGTATTACTTCATCGTGATGTAAATTAACGTGAAGCTATCAAGAATGCAACCCAAGTTTGATCCAACGTCTATGACCTTCAACGAGTTCATATGAGCATTCGAGGTTAGATGTTATCAAAAGGATTTACTAGTCGTATTCATCAAAAGATGAAATTGAGGTGTGTTAAGGCTATCCCTTCTTTCTTTTGGCATGATCCAAGCAACGATACATAAACGAAATGCTATTCCATAAGTGGTTCTATTCTTAGCAGTTAAGGATGTATATATTATTCATTCATGTAAAATGATATTCAAGCATGTCTAAGTATGTTCCTAAGTCTCTATTGAGGTATTTGATAAAGATGTTAATGTTTATAATATAGTGATACATGCATCTTCATGCATTTACCACCGGGCTACGGCCGGTTGGGCAGTTATTCATTTACCACCGAGCTACGGCCGGTTGGGCAGTCATGCATTTACCATCGAGCTACAGTCGGTTGGGCAGTTATACATTTACCACGGTGCTACAACCGGTTGGGTAGACATGCATTTACCACCAAGCTACGGCCGGTCAGGCAATTACCACCGGTTGGACATTTATGTATCATTATTTACCATCAGTTGGGCAGTCATACATTAACCACAGTGCGACGGCCGGTCGGGCAGTTACCACCGATCAGTTGGGCAGTCATGTATCATACGATATGGATAATAGAAATAATCTCAAAGAGAAGCATTATATATTTAAGTATAATAAGTATGAATATACGGTGGCACTTCAGAGATTCAGGTTGGTTCTTATATGTCTTAATTAATGTTGACTTATTGTTATGTTTCAGTTCTGCCTTACATACTCAGTACATCATTCGTACTGACGTCCTTTTGGTGGGGATGCTACATTCATGCTTGCAGGTATAGATAATTAATTTGATGAGCCCTCATAGTAGACGAGATTGGCATTTAACGAAGGATCGGTAAGACTCCACCTCATTCGGAGTGCAGACGAGTCTATGAGTCATCATGTCAGAGTTTTGCTACAGACTTATGGGTAGGTCGGTACCTTATCCCATTTGATGTCAAATAATCTTAGAGGCTTTGGAGATAGAGTTTCATTTTGTACAGTTTGTCAGAGGCCTTGACGGCCCATACGTACTCATGTTTTAAGAACGATGAGTCATTGATACAATGTTTGCCCACTTATAGTTATACATTATGAGTTGTGGCCATGTTGGCCCATGATAGTTATAGAAGAAAAACAAATAAGTTACAAAGGGGTTCGCTCGGGCTAGTACGGCATCGGGTGCCAGCCACGCCTCCCTAGGTTGGGGCGTGACAAAGTGGTATCAGAGCGGGTCGTGTTCTAGGGAGTCTACAAAGCCGTGCCTAGTGGAGTCTCACTTATGGTTTTGTTGCGCGCCACATTTATAATTGAGAGGCTATAGGGCATTTAGAAAATATTACCCTTCTTTTGTTTCTAGATCATGCCATAGAGCTAAGTCGTAAGAAGTCAGTATAAAGCTTCCGCCGAATTTTCTATGCACCAGAGGTGCTATCACAGTAGAGCTTTAAGGCGTAATTTCAACCTACGTTTAATGGAGGTTATGAAAGAAACAGAAGATACGATGTGAGATTGAAAGGTAAGTAAGGTAAAGGTGAAGAAGATACGAGATACTCAAGTACAAAAGGTTGTGAATAGTCCAGACATCAGATAGAGGCTGGGTTTTAGTTTAGTTTACAAAGGAGAGAAGAGTCACATAGGCGCATTTATAAGGTTAGAGATAGTTACGAGATTAGAAGGATTCCGACCACAAGTCATGGTGTGAGAAAGAGGCCTACAGGGGGGAATGACCTGCCCTTTGGAATTATTCACAGAATTGTTGCCTAGATGGCAAGGAGGGTACTAAAGTATTCAGAAGACATAGGTTATGAAAATGATAAGTGCGTCAGTCAACATTCGAGGACGAATGTTTCAAAGGGGGGAATGATGTTACGCCCCGCAATATTACGATGATGTTATGCTCCACAGTATTATATTACGATGATATTACGCTCCGCAATATTATATTATGACAATGTTATACCCTGTAGTATTGTACGATGAATTTGTTGTAAGATAATTGACATCAGTTCAAGGACAAGATTATTTAGAGATTATAAGTATTATGCTATTTCAAGAAATTGATAAGTAAATTCGTGAAGGTGAAAGGGTAAGCGAATCGAAGAAAATGAGTTTCGTCGAAGGTTGTCATTTTGAGATAAAATATGGTCCAAGTTATAATACCCCGTATTTATGGACTAGTGCCATACAAGGTACTATATGACCATGATAGTAAGACGTATAAGGTGTGTTAAAAGTGAGTAGTATTATAAGTAATTTGAGATAATTTTTAATTGTGGGGATAATTATGATATTTTTTAGAATTTTGTGGATAAATCATTAAGTGAGAATTTTGGATAAATACTAGGGGCAAACATCCACGTGGGATAATAGGAATTTGGCAACAAATTGCCAACTACTCATGTGCTAAGTAGGTGGTGGCAATGTTTAAAGACATTTACATCTTTATATCATTTTGTTAAAGGATGCCATTAAGAAGACAATTTGTACGGCATTTTAGGGATCTCTCTTTCTTATTGTAAGCAACATCCCATTCCTAACTAGTGATATTGTTCATAAGTTTTAAAGTGAATTGGGTATTACTTCATTGTGATGTAAATTAACGTGAAGCTATCAAGAATGCAACCCAAGTTTGATCCAACGTCTATGACCTTCAACGAGTTCGTATGAGCATTCGAGGTTAGATGTTATCAAAAGGATTTACTAGTCGTAGTCATCAAAAGATGGAATTGAGGTGTGTTAAGGCTATCCCTTCTTTCTTTTGGCATGATCCAAGCAACGATACGTAAACGAAATGCTATTCCATAAGTGGTTCTATTCTTAGCATTTAAGGATGTCTATATTATTCATTCATATAAAATGATATTCAAGCATGTCTAAGTATGTTCCTAAGTCTCTATTGAGGTATTTGATAAAGATGTTAATGTTTATAATATAGTGATACATGCATCTTCATGCATTTTTCACCGGGCTATGGCCGGTTGGGCAGTTATACATTTACCACCGAGATACGGCCGGTCGGGCAGTCATGCATTTACCATCGAGCTACGGCCGGTTGGGCAGTTATACATTTACCACCGTGCTACGGCTGGTTGGGCAGACATGCATTTACCATCGGGCTATGGCCGGTCAGGCAGTTACCACCGGTTGGGCAGTTATGTATCATTATTTACCATCGGTTGGGAAGTCATAAATTTACCACAGTGCGACGGCTGATCGGGTAGTTATCACTGATCAGTTGGCAGTCATGCATCATACAATATGGATAATAGAAATAGTCTCAAAGAGAAGCATTATATATGTAAGTACGATAAGTATGCATATACGTTGGCACTTTAGAGATTTAGGTTGATTCTTATATATCTTTAATTAATGTTGACTTATTATTATGTTTCAGTTCTACCTTATATACTCAGTACATCATTCGTACTGACGTCATTTTGTTGGGGACATTGTATTCATGCTTGCAGGTATAGATAATCAATTTGACGAGCCCTCATAGTAGACGAGATTGGCATTCAGCGAAGGATCGGTAAGACTCCACCTCATTCGGAGTGCAGCCGAGTCTATGAGTCATCATGACAGAGTTTTGCTACAGACTTATGGGTAGGCCGGTACCCTGTCCCATTTGATGTTAAATAATCTTAGAGGCTTTATAGACAGTGGTTTATTTTGTACAGTATGTCAGAGGCCTTGACGGCCCATATGTACTCAAGTTTTAAGAACGATGGTTCATTGATACAATGTTTGCCCATTTATTGTTATACATTATCAGTGGTGGCCATGTTGGCCCATGATAGTTACAAAAGAAAAAAAAAAAGTTACAGAGGGGTTCGCTCGGTCTAGTACGACACCGGGTGCCAGCCACGCCTCCCCAGGTTGGGGCATGACAAAAGTCCATATTAATCATTTCCCACTTCTACATTAGAATTTCTATGTTCTGTGCCAACCCATCGGGCCTTTGATATTCGGCCTTCACTTGCTGACAATTTAGAGATCTCGCCACAAAGTCCGCTACATTCCTCTTCATATCATTCCACCATTAGACTTCCTTAAGATCATGATACATTTTTGTAGAGCATGGGTGCACGGAATACCTAGAAGTGTGAGCTTCGGTCATGATTCATTCCCGGAGACCATCTACATTTGGAACACATAGATGCCTTTGGTACCTTAGTGTACCATCACCCACGCCAAGAGAAAAGGCCATGGTCTTATGTTTATGAATCCCCTCTTTCAATTGTGCCAATAATTGATCGTTGTATTGCTTCTCCTTGACTTCCACAACAAGTGAAGGTTCAACCCTATTTCCCACAATCACCCCTCCTTCACTAGAGTCCGCAAGACGAACTCCCAAACTAGCCAATCAGTGAAATTCCTTGGCCAATGGCCTTTGATATGCCTCCAAGTGTACTAAACTACGCATGGATTTCTGGCTAAGAGCATCCGCCACAACATTAGCCTTCCCCGGATGATACAGAATATCAATGTCGTAGTCCTTGAGTAACTCAAGCCATCTTCTCTGCATCAGATTCAATTCCTTCTGCTTGAAAATATATTGAAGGCTCTTATGGTCTGTGAATATATCCACATGGACCCCATATAAATAATGACGCCAAATTTTCAATGCAAATACCATCGCCGCAAGTTCTAAGTCATGCATGGGATAGTTCTTTTCATGATTTTTGAGTTTCCTAGAGGCATAAGCTATCACCTCGCCATGTTGCATTAATACACACCCAAGCCTGATTCTTGAAGCATCACAATATACTACCAATCCATCTGTACCCTCTGGAAGGGTCAACACCGGTGCCATAGTCAATCTTGCTTTCAACTCCTGGAAGCTCCTTTTGCAAGCATCAGACCATTTGAACTTAATTGCCTTCTGCATCAATTTAGTCAATGGAGAGGCAAGAGTAGCGAACCCCTCCACAAACTTTCTGTAATACCCAGCTAAGCCTAAGAAACTGCAAATCTCTATTGGAGTTGTAGGCCTCGGCCAATCTTCACAGCTGCAATTTTCTGAGGATCAACCTTAATTCCTTCAATAGAGACGACATGACCCAAGAATGTGCCAGATTCAAGACAAAATTCACACTTTGAAAATTTTGCATATAACTTGTTCTAATATAGGGTTTGCAGAACTACTCTGAGATGATCGGCATGGTCCTCTCGATTGTGTGAATATACAAGGATATCGTTAATAAACACTATCACAAAAGAGTCAAGGAACGACTTGAAAACTCGATTCATAAGGTCAATGAAAGCTGTCGGGGAATTATTTAGCTCAAAAGACATTACCAGAATTTCGAAGTGCCCATATTGGGTCCCGAAAGCTATTTTCGGAACATCCTGCTCCCTGATCTTCAATTGGTGATACCCGGAACATAAATCAATTTTGGAAAAGTACATAGCACCTTGTAATTGGTCAAACAAGTCATCTATCCTTGGTAGTGGGTGCTTATTCTTGATTGTGACCTTGTTGAGCTGCCAATAGTCGATATACATTCTTAGTGACCCACCCTTATCCCTTACAATGAGAACCGGTGCGCACCAAAGTGACACTCGGCTGGGATGAAACCCATCTCTAACAAATCTCTCAATTGTTCCTTTAGCTCCTTCAATTCTGCCGGTGCCATTCTTTAGGGCGGAATAGATATAGGCTACGTGTCTGGCATCACATCAATCCCATAATCAATCTCCCAGTCTGGTGGGATCCTAGGGAGCTCATCCGGAAAGACCTCTGGAAATTCATTCACAACAGGCACAGACTTAAGTGTCGGTGCCTCAGCATCGGTGTCCGTAAACCGGACCAAATGGTAGATACACCCTTTGCTAATCATCTTTGTAGCCTTAAGGTAAGAAATAAACCTACCCTTCGGCACCACATCATCCCGCTTCCACTCAATAACTGGATCATTTAGAAATTCGAACCTAACAGTCCTGGTTCGGCAATCTTGCTTGGCAAAACATGAATAAAGCCAGTACATCCCCATTATTACATCAAAATTGACTATCCCCAGTTCAATAAGATTGGAAATGGTGTCTCGACCACGCAACGCGACAACACAATCCCTATAAACCCGCGCGGCCAAAATAGACTCACCAACCAGAGTAGATACAGAGAACGGCTCATGAAGCTGTTCTGGTTCTATCCCAAATTCCATAGCAACATAAGGAGTGACATATGGCAAAGTGGAACCGGGATCAATAAGAGCATACACATCATGATATTGGACAGTCAATATACCTTTGACAACATCTGGAGAAGCCTCTAACTTCTAACGACCCCTCATAACATAGAATCAGCTGGACCCTAGCTGCACCACGCCCTGCGGGTGTTGGAGTGCCTCGAGCTGGAGGGGGTGTTGCGGATGTGGTAGCTACAGAACTGGCTGGCTGTGTCGTGCCCCTGCCCGCACCCTGGTAGGATGAACGATAATCACTTTGAATGTGACCCCTCAATCCGCACCCGTAGCAAATGGGTAAGTCCATGTAGCATATTCCTAAGTGCATCTTTCCACATCTAGGGCATGGGGGCCTCCGCTGCTGCTGAAATCTACCACCATGTCGACCCCGCTGGTAGGAGCCCCTGTTGCCTTGACTGGGCCTGAAATGGCTCAACTGCTGCTGACTGGGCCCTGATGGCGGTGCACTAACCAAAGACTGAGCAGAGGACTGAGATGGCCCTGATGACCCTCCCCTGAATGCTGACCTATCCCCACCAGATGAACCACCAAAGTTGCCCATGGACCGGGCCTTATTGCTACCCTCTCGCTCCATTCTGTTCTTTAATTTGCGGGTCTCTGTGGCTTGAGTTAATGCCACCATCTTCTCATAGTTCATATAATAATTCAAGGCAGCTTTAGCGGCCGCATTAATTACCAAGGGACTAAGGCCCTGCACAAACCGGAGTACTCTAGCCTCCATAGTAGGCAACATATAAATAGCATACTTTGACAGGTGCGTGAATCTCACATGGTACTCCCACACACTCATTCTACCTTACCTCAGGCCCTCAAATTCAGCAGCATGGGCTGCCTTAATCTCGGCTGGCAAGAGATGATCAATAAAGGCATCGACAAACTCACGAGACTCCTCCCATAGCTCAAACCAAGAATATGCCACCTTTTTCAAGCGGTAGGAGGTCAACTCCACTGCCCCTGTCTCAGTAGCATGCATAACTCGGAGAGTCTTGTGCATCTCATCAATGAAGTTCTAGGGGTCCTCCTCTGAGTTAGTACCCGTGAACACTAGAGGATCCAACTGGAGAAACCCTTTCACCCTGGAACTAGCAGAACCCCTGGCTGACTGGAAAGAGCTGGTGCAACATTTCATCTCTGGGCCTGGGAAGCCACTATCTGAGCCAACATTTGTATGACTCCCCTAAGATCCCCATCAGAAACACCAGAATCGGAAGCTGGGGCTTGAGGTAGAACTGGAATATCTGTTGGAGGGACCGTTGCACCCTCAGTAGGTGTAGGGACATATGCGGTCTGATCAGTTGTAGTAGAATCAGACAGTGTAGTAATTGGGGGACTATCCTTACCCCTTGGGTGCTCACCCGCATCATCAATTATAGGATCAACTGCCACTCCTGGGATGACATTGACTCTTTGGCCAGTTCTTGCCTTCTTCTTAGGCGCCATGTACTGAAAATTAGAGCAACACACGAGTTAAATGAGGAACAATATTACAATCAACTTTATCGCACGATCGAGAACATGAAAGAAGGGTATTATTCCTAAATGCCCAAGTAGCATCCTAATTATAGATGCGGCCGACAACACACCGATAAGGACTCTACCAGACAAGGCTCTAAGACATCCTAGGACACTTTAAAACCTTAGGCTCTGTTACCAAGTTTGTCGCGCCCCGAACTCGGGGAGCACGACCGACGCTCAACCGAGTGAACCCGGTCAAGCAAGCCTATTAGATACTTTCTACCCAAACTCACTTATAAATAAAGAAAATACATATTTTTGTTAATTAGACCATAAAGAGATCATGTATACAATACCAATTCATTACCAGTAGTTACTTCATTTTAAATTCTCAAATTACACACATTTTTGTGGCCTAAAGTGGAACAAGTAATTCAAATACAACATAGCTAGTTTGACTTTCCAGCACTGATATACAACCTACACTATGTCTACGGAGTCTCTATAGATACAGAGGAGTACTATGATAATGCCGACAATAAGGCCCCAGCTATACCTCAAACACAATACACAAGGAACAAAAGATACATGACCCCGAAATGAAATGGGGCTCACCAAGTCAGCTGGGAAGAGGGTGTGTCGCTATCATTGATCAATGTATCCTACTGTGGAACCACCTGCATCCATTGAAGATGCAGTACCCCAGGCAAAAGTGACGTTAGTACATATGGAATAGTACTAGTATGAATGACAAAATACCCTCTCAATAGAATGATAAATAATACAAGTAAGAATAATCATAATATCAGTGGAAGCCACAATAACATCAAACCTTAAATTAGGATCAAGACATTGTTGAAATAAATTTCCATATCTAAAGTTGGGAGATTTTTAGTACCAATATGCCACCTTTCACAATACCAATGTTCACAATATCAATATCATTAGAGACATCAACCACAATCACAATTTCAATTATAATTTCCAGCACAATCACCACCATGTGTGCGACATGGCATCCGATCATGACCCGATCGGCTAGGCTGTCTCATTCGAGACATCATCCTTTTTATACCAATCATCTCATTTCATACTTCTTTTACATCTTTTCATTTCATTGGCACTAGTGGCCACAATTATAAAGTCATTCTTGGCACGTCGACCGTATTTAGTATTTCACGCTCACCTTTTTCACTTTCATACATCACCATCATCATCAACAAAAGGCATTTCAAATCAAGGTTTTTAGTACACATATGAGCAATTAAGAGTCTTAGACACATAGAGAGTTTTCACAAAATTTTGCATAATAGCCTTCGTTTGAACTAGACTTGAAATTGGAACATCTTTCATGCACAACCCATACTTTGAACACATTCTCAAATGATAACATAACATGATAAAAGCATTTGATATACATACTGAACATATATCTTTCAACACAAACTTATTCAGAATGGCAAATTTTATAATGAACAACTCGGGACTTACATAAGTTACATGAATACCGTGGGATTCAATTCTAGGAGAGGAGTTTAGCCAACATACCTTGCTTCGAGCCTTTTAATTTACTACAACGTTCTGGAAATCTTAGCCACTTTGATCTATTTAGAGATATAGCAAAATTGATCACAAATTAGGAAGGAGTTCATAGTTCCAGCTCACTTGAGCATTTTATCAAACACTAGGTGTGCAAATTACATTACAACGTTCATCCACAAGATTTCCTTCACTCCATAACTAATTCAACACAAAAACCACCCAAGATTGTTCAACACCTTCCCCACAATCCCTACTAGCCCACGCATGTGATAAATAACAATTCCCATATCCAAATATTATACTTCCAAATTACCCATCTCACACCCAAACTCGAAATTGAAGACTAGGATTTGAATCTTATCTCTTAGATGAAGATCATGTGGTTGGCTTCCTTGATTCTTGAAGATTGGGACAAGAATGGATGATTAGAATGTTAGGTTTCCTCTTTCTCTCTCTAAAATACTCTTACCTCTCTCTAAAATCATCAGATGGATGCCCCAAAATAAGCCCCAAAGACTATTTATCAAAATGGGGTCGGGTAAAATTTCCAAAACTTAAACTTGCCGAAACCGGGTCTGCGATCGCAGGCCATATCGCAGAACCATTATGCGGCCCGCATATCGGTCGCATAATTGACGCTCCAAAATTGGGGTCGTCTGGTTGGGTCTGCGGTGATTATGCGGCCCGCAGACCTATTATGCGGTCGCATAATGCACCGCATAACCTCTGATTTACTCTGCGACCATTATGCGGTACGCAGAGTGATTCTGCAGCCGCATAGTGGGTCGCAGAAATATCTTTTTCTACTGAAAGTTTTCCTTTACTCCCCAGTCCAGTGGAGGAAAACCCAAAAAGTCCGAGCAAGAATTTCTACAATCCTCAAACATGTAAGCCTAGTTCGGTACCACGAAACCTTAATTTCCTTTGCGAACATTTTACGGGGCCTTACATGTAGCAAGTGCCTATCCTCGGCCTCTACCTCAGCCCCAACCTCTCATGGCTTTAGTAGGAGGCACGGTTATATGACCACCTGTGATAGAATAGAAAGACAAAAGCTCAACCTACAAAATCAATACATTCGCTCGATAAGGAATAAAAGAAGTGAATTTTCCTAATAGTTTGGTAGCCTCTCAAAGTTAAGTATAGACATATATGTACCTATCCGTAAGACTCTACTAAATTTGCTTATGACTCGTAGAACCTATTACCCTAGAGCTCTGATACCAACTTGTCGCGATCCAAATCCCACTCGTGATGGCACCAGGCTCTTCAATGCAGATGAACATATACAACAAGGAAAATTATGCATTGTTCATAATGATGTAGCAAGTTGTACCTTAATCGATGCCCCTCTACTCCACATCTAAAACATACATTAGTACCATAGTGACATACCCCCAAATGACATCTCATGCACCTCACACAACGAGGATGGGGTCAGCTAAACTGACTCACCCCACTAACCTGAAATTTACCCTTTTTGCATACATCATAAGCATCCCCCTTTTCCTTCTTCCAGGATTTCACGGCGGGAGTAACAATCTCTGTACCGGTTTGATGTATGGGCCTTTGGAATTGCCCAAGCCTGCCAGCCCTAACACGTTCCTGATCATACTCACAACACGACGCCAAATGTTCCTTCCTGCATATCGGGCAGATCGGGATGGGTGTACCCAACCTAGGGCATTTGTTCTTCTTGTGCCCCCTCTTTCCACAACCATAACGTATTTCAAGAGTCATCCAACATGAACCTGAGTGGCGCTTCTTACATATCAAACATTCCGACTTATTGGTGCCAACAATCCTCATTCATTTCTTAGGTGCTCTCACCACATGATCTGGTGGCGCGATACATTGATAGGAACAAGGATAGTTCCCTTAGCAACTGGTTCTTTCAATCTCTCCTCGTTGTCTCGAACTCGTGGGTTACTCAGCTGGAAAATGAGACATGACAAGGAAATTAACTTCCTATCTTGAGCTCTATCGCACGATCTGGAGTATCAAAGAAGGTTGAAATTCCTAAATGTCCAAGTAGCCTCCTCTTTATATATGTGGTCGACAACACAACGATAATAAGGACTCTACTAGACACGGCTCTGAGACATCCTAGGACACTTTAAAACCTTAGGCTCTGATACCAAGTTTGTCACTCCCCGAACTCGGGGAGCGCGACCGACGCTCAACCGAGTGAACCCAGCCGAGCAAACCTATTAGATTTCCTTCTACCTAAACTCATCCATAAATAAATAGGAGATGCACTCCACTAATCAAACACTTAAAAGATTTTATTAACAACTCCTATTTCATTTCCATTAGCAGCTTCGTTCATAATTTCCAAAGTATAATAAGTTTATAGATATAATGAAAAACATATTTGCCAAATACCAATATTTCTATTTCAATTCCCCACATCAAACACCACCCACAACCTGTCTACGGAGCCTCTAAGTACAACAGAAGAGTAATATGAAAATGTCATCAACAAGGCCCCGGCTATACCTCAAAACACAAAGTAAAACATCAAATGCTATTAGGCCCGAAATAGAGTAGGGCTCACCAAAACCTGCTGAATAGGGAGTAACTGCTAACGAGGACCAAAGTTGCCCGCTGATGAACCACCTGCATCCATTGAAGATGCAGCGCCCCCGACAAAAAGGGACGTTAGTACATATGGAATAGTACTAGTATGTAAAGCTAGATGTCCTATTTCAAAATAGAATGCCCATATAAGAAAGGGAAAGCCATAGAAACAACAAGTCACAATCAACCATATCCAAATGTCCAGTTAAAACATAACAATTTTCAAAATACGAAATTAATATATATTTTTGGTTGGGAGATCATTAGAACCGATGTACCACCGTGTTTGTACCACGGAGTCTGATCATGCCCGATCGGCTAGGCCATCTCGCCACGAACAATGTGGTTCGACATGTGATGCAAAAACAAAAGTGTTACCAAGAGTAGTACCACCATGTGCGCAACATGGAGTCCGATCTCCACCCGATCAGCTAGGCCACCTTCCCACATATGCCGTGTGGATTGAATTTTTCAATTCACAACTATTATCAATTTCATCCCAATTAAGTGGAATAATATCAACCCATTAATCACATCCCAAAAAAACGGAATAATCACAATCCACTCCTACACCGGCACGTGTAGTTTTAGGTGTGGGTTGTTACAACCCACCCTTGCTCGGTTTGTTAATGATACATTTTTGCACATAAAGGTAACAAAGATACAAATGTATTTACCTCGTCATCTTTCACATTGTATAAATCTTCACTAGTATTTTCAACCGATCACAACAATAATATTTCCTTGGCTCATTTGTCCATTCACAAGATTCTTTATTCATGACACGATGGCTGTATTTCATATTCCACACTTTCACTCTTTCCTTTTATGGATCGTCATCATAAATATCAACATATATAATATTCCGAAAATCACAACTTTAAGTTCATTAGAAATGAAGAATTTAAGCACAATAGATTTCTTTCCAAGAAATGGAGTAAAATAATTGGCAATCAATGCACAAGTTAAAATCATAAACAAGTAACACGACATTTATTCTTGAAATACTTTTTCCCAAAAGGGCAATACACAATTTCCACTAACGAATATGTAAGAACGCAAAACACATTGAAAATACTCACAAAGCATAGCATTAGTGAAAACAACCACATATAGGCATGACTTGAGTACATAAGCTTTTAGGCAATTCTATTTTTGAAATAATTTTGGAACAGTTGAATCAAAGCTCATTTCATAATATTTCTCACATCATCTTATTTCATTGGCACCACTAGCCATAAGTATAACTTTCATTCTTGGCACGTTGACCACACTCTATATCCCCAATTCACTTATTTCGTTTTCAAGCATTTTTATAGATTATCAACTACAAGACATTTCAAATCAAGACTTTAGGTACACATATGATCAATTAAGAGTCTTAAGCATATCGAGTTTTTCTCACACAATTTGGCATACTAGCATTCATTTGGAACACGACTCAAAGCCATCACATTTTAATACACAACCCATAATTTGAACATATATCTTTCGACATAAGGCTCATTCGGAATAGTCAAGTTTATAAGGAATAGCTCAGAACATAGGAATTAGGAACTCGAGCCAACCATACTTGAAACTTATGAGAACATTATGGAATTCAATTTTAAGAGAGAAGTTTAGCCAACATACATGAAATTTTCCCTTTAATGATACTACAATGATCCACTACACTAAGAAACTTCAATCTACAATAACAATATCCAACGGGAACAACATTAGAAACAAATTTCATAGTTTAGGCCATTTAGGCATTTTATCAAATACCTAATAGACATGAATCTCTACATCTCTTAACCATAGAATTAGTTCATCCAACTACTACCATTTACCAACAATTTATCCCACCATCATTCTTAAACAATTCATAACTTCCAACATCACATACATAACCATCCATCCACACCCAACCAACAAAATTCCATCAAATAATCACCTTTCAATCTCTACAATGATTATGTATTTAAATTGGGAACTTGTGGCTTCCAATCACCATACCATAAGTTCCAATACTTAATTCATACTCATATTCCCATAATATATCCATACATGTAAGTCTAAGGGTGTAGGATTACCTTTTGGAAGAGATCTTGCAAAACCTTCCTTTGAATTCTTGAAGAAATTTCTTGAAGATCTATGTATTGTATGGAGAATTGAGATAGTTTTAGGGTGGAATTGATGGAATGAAACACCAAATTAGTATGGATTACTCACCTTGGAGATGGGGGGAGTTGGAGGTCTTGAGAGAGTGGAAGAAAACCCCAAAGTTCGGCCAAGAGAAGTGGGGAAAATGAATCCCGAAATGAGTATATAATGTTTCGGGCGCCATAGGTGGCATGAGGCACTGTCTGTGGCACTATTTCCAGAACCTAAAAGAAATCTCAGTGCCAGGGCTAGCGCCCCACGCTTCCCTGGGCGCTAGCAATGGGGGATCTTTTCTATTTCGCCCGAAAATGGGCATAACTCTCTTATACGATGTCCGAATTCGACGATTCTTTTTGCTATGGCTCCATAATTTCCATACGGATCTAACAATTCAATCAAAATTGAATGTCGAGCTCATTTGCTTAATGTTATACCACTTATACTTGAAGAAAAGACGTCAAAACATCCTAGAAATATCCAAATTAAATTCCGGGCATACGCCAAGTCCAAAATTACCATCCGGACCTAACGGAATTATCAAAACTCCGATCCGAGGTCGAATAAAAACAACTCAAACTTGGTCATAATACATCATATGAAGCTACTCAAGACTTCAAATAGTTGAAAGGAGCGTAAATGTTCAAAACGACAAGTCGGGTCGTTACACCATTATAGAATATGGCCAATGTACTATTGCCTTTGTACCTGTGATATGAAGAGTGATTTTGCAATGTTTTGAATCACAATTTCTATAATTATCTGGGTCTATTAATCGGACTCCTGATTTACTTAGCTATTGTAACTCTTGGGCTTCCTTTTCTCTCTCAACTTTTATGTAGGCATAAGTTGTCTTCCAATCCGCGGCTGAGGATATTAGTTATTACTTTATCCTTCGTGGACGCTATGGAACATCCATGTTATAATCTTCTAACAATTCAAGCCTTTGTCTGTGATATGGACTCAATTCTTTCTTTTAACTTATACCGGAGTCTCCTATAACTGTAAGAATGTCAACATAAATGCTACACAGATAATACTCTGAAATTTTAAGTGCATTCATAATGTAACTAACTATGGGTCATATATCAAGTAATTCTTTTCATGCCTTTTCGGTTGTCTTTAAATGTAAGCAATTACATTTCCTGCTCGTTCTACCACTTGTTGCATGAATACTTGGCTTATCTTAGTGCCCACATATACTGGACTTTCCTATAACTCATATGATCTCAATTATCACTTTTGATTTTTTTTACTTCCCGTGCCACTTTATTATGGAGTGCATACAATGTTGTAGTGAGACTGTTGTTACAAGACCATTTCTTCTTCAAGTTACTACGCTTAGGTTGAAACCTTCTTCCTTATTTCCTCAGCTAGTCTTTCGTTGTAGTATTTAGGGAAGACCCTATGATTCTTGTAAATCTGTGAGCTTATTACATCATATACCCAATGGATTTTTTTATGTTCTTGCTCGCATATAATTATCCTAGTTACTTACCTCTGCGCCTATGTGCTCATAGGGCTACTTCTAAACTAAAATTTTGATTGTCTCCCCAGTGGCACTCTCTTTTATTTTCGTAACACTTATACAACACCTTTAACTACCCCAACTCCTATTTGTATATTTCTCAAGGATTACAATGTCATATCTGAGAGATGGAATTCACTATGTTGGGGTTCACTATGTTTATCTTGCACGATCTGCCGATTTGTCTGTATCCCCTTGTCTAGCCATAACCAGGCTCTTCCTGAATCAACTACTAACTACTCGCTGGTCCATTCTCATATCTATATTTCTTGCAATCTCTCATGGGTTATTTCATTTGTCTTAACTTACCTCGAGCACTGTCTCCTTATGTATCAAGTATTCATTCACACTTATTTATCAATAATAACCTATGCGAGAACCTTACTACCTCTCCCCGACGTCGTTCTTACATAATATTTTGGATTCGTAATATATATGTACGATCTGAATAAATGCAATCTCATTCCTTTTACTTTTTTACCGCATTCTTCATTTACTATTCCATAGTTACCTCTTCATATTTGGCGTCTTTTCACATCTTCAGTGACTCTTACTCGTCTTGCGGTGACCCTTCTGTACCAAGGATAAGTAAATTTCTTACGCACGAGAGTGACCCATAGTGTTAATAGCACACTTAGTCCCTTAAGCTTAACTCTGCTCCAAATGCTTGCTTTAGGGCAGTGTCTTCCTGATTGGCCATTAAAGGTTATTCTTCTATCGTCCATTCTATTATTGTTGAAATGCGATCTCTAAAATTCTCACGATGTCGACTATTATCAAGTCTTCCGATCCCTAATTAATGTTTAATTTTTTATCTTGTTCACTAGCCCATACTGATTTTTATTACTCCGGGGGTCTAACTTATCCTTCTGGTAATAACGTTGGAGTCACCAACTCATTTCTCGAAATGAGGATTTGACTTTAAGGCTTATACTCTTTTATTGTCTCCAGACTTGTCTCCTCCTGTCTTTTCCTTCACTTGACTATATACTCTGTCATCCCATCATATTTTGATTTACCGTTATCACCCATTTATCACATCTTAGTCATAATGCTTCATTTACTCTCTTCTTATTCCCCGGCTAAATTTCTGTCTATCACTTTATTCTAAAAACTTCAACAAAGCATTATTTCGCTTTAGCTCCCTTTTCTCCATCTACTGGTTCTTCGGGTCGCCTAACATTCTCTCTTTACTAGGGATGGGAGCCATACTAAGGTAAATATTTATCCCGTCTAGGATTCTAATGCCAATCTTCTGAATTTTCTGAACATTATAGTATTCATATCTAACTGTACTTATTCTAGAGTGCACTACCTGGGTGTCTCACAAGGAGAACTATTATGACGTTTGCAATATCCTTCAGAAATATCAGCTAACGCTAACATTCTGTCATGCCCCGACATCGGGGAGCGCGACCGGTGCTCAACAGAGTTACTTCGGTCGAGCAAGCCTGCACAGTGCCGTCTACTCAACTCACCCACAAATAAAGAGTAGAATACAGTTCATTAATAAGTCAATAAGAAGTCATGTGAACAACACCGGTTCATTTCCATTAGTTACGTCATTAACAAGTTTTCAAAATAGTACATTGTACAATCATAGTTAAAGTGAAACATATGATAAAATTACAACATTTTTAGTTTAAACTTCCCCAAAATAGACACAACCCACACTATGTTTACAAAGCCTCTAACAGGAACAAAAGAGTGCTATGACAGTGCCGGTAACAAGGCCCCGACTATACCTCAAAATGCTATGTACAAAGGATAGAAGATACAGGACCCCGAAATGAAGTGGAGCTCACAAAATCAACTGAGGAGAGGGTGTGCTGCTATCACTGATCAATAATACTTGCTATGGAACCACCTGTATCCATTAAAGATGCAGCGCCCCCGGCAAAAGGGACGTTAGTACATATGGAATAGTACTAGTATGTAAAACTAAGCACCCTCTCAATAGAAGGAGCAACAGTAAACGGAGAATAAAACATGAAATCAATAAGAGACTCAAACGGTATTGAAGTCACATTAGAGGAAATGTAAATTTCAAGTAGGTTTCGATAATTTAAGTTGGGAGATCTTTAGCACCGATATACCACCGTGTTTTAGCACGGAGTCTGATCTCAGCCCGACCGGCTAAGACATCTCACCCCGAGACATACACTCACAATACCACCATGTGCGCGGCATGACATCCGATCTCAGCCTGATAGGCTAAGCCATCTCACTACAATGTCATGTGGGTCGACATTACATCACATCTAGCTAGCAATAATCTCATCCCATTTAAGGGGAAAACATATCAACACACTAATCTCATCCCATATAAGGGGAAATAGTCTCATCAAATTAACACGTGGATTTACCCCTCAATCACTCCTACACCGGCACGTGTAGTTTCAGGGTTAGGTTGTTCCGACCTATTCTTCCTCGGTGGCTAATCGATACTCCCAAAGCGTTTGTTAGTAGAAGTATTTACCTCTCAATTCATATTCATTTACATGTCATTCATTTTATTGACATCATTGGCCAAAACACAAAATCATTCTTGGCACATTGGCCGTACTTCATAATTCAGCTCACTATTCCATCAACAACAAGGCCTTTCAAATTAAGACTTTAATCACAAACTTGAGCAAATTAGGGTCTTAGGCACTTATGACTTCTTACACAATTGACATGATAGCTTTCATAAAAATTCACGCTTTTAAATTATAACAAAGTAATACACAGCCCATACTTAAACCAGATTCTCAAACATTAACTCAACATAACAAGAATATTTGGAATACCTATTGAAGGCGTAATTATTTTGACACAAGGCTTATTTGACAAAAATTCAATTTATAAGGGCATCACGAGACTTACAAGGACATTGCGGGGTTCAATTCTAAGAGAAGAGCTTAGCCAACATACCTTTCCTCGAGTCTTTTCAAATTACTACAATGTTCCGGAATTCTTAGCTTCTTCGATCTATTTGGAAATATAGCAAAATTGAACACAAATTAGGAGAGAGTTTATGGTTCCAGCTCATTTGAGCATTTTATCAAACACTAGGTGGATATTATGATTTCAAGGTCCTCCCATGGTGGATTCTTTCACCCTATTACCCAAAGTCTACCCAATTTAGCTCAACATTCTTCCCACAACCCTTGATAGTATATGCATGTAAAAATAAATAACTCCCACACCCAAGAATTGCCATACTAATTACCTATTTTTAGTTAAATTTCGAAATTGAGGGTTAGGGTGTAGAATCTTACTTCTAGGATGAAGGCCTAGTGTGTTTTCCTTTTTACTCTTCCAAGATTTGAGTAAGAATTAGGAACAATTGGTTGAGTAACTCTCTACCTCTCTAGAGCACTTTCTCACTCTCAAAATATCAGGTTCTTACTTAAGAAATGGTCCATAGAGTCTATATAACGAAATGGGGCCGGGTTATAAAAACCAAAAAGAAAAATGAAGTTCCGAAACAGAATCTACGGTCGAATATGCGGCCGCATAATGCTTCTGCGGTCCGCAAAATGGATTGCAAAATGGCCCTCCAGAACTGGAAACCTCTGCCTTCGTATGTGGCTGTTCTGCAGTTCGCATATCGATTCTGCAGTCGCAAAGCGGACCGTAGAATCTCCTCCCAGAATTCCTCATGTCGATCCTGTGATGCAATCTGCAGCCCGCAAAATAATTTTGTGGCCGCATAATGGCCTATAAATTTTGCTCAAGTTTTTGCTTCACTCTGCGGCTATTCTGCGGCACGCAGAGTGATTCTGCGGCCGCATAGAGGGCAGCAGAAATGTCTTTATTTGCCAACATTTTCCTTTAACTCCCTAGCGCACTGTTCGACCCAAAAAGTCCGTACTGGTAATGGTAAAATATTTCTACCATTACCAACATATTAGCGTACCTCGCCACCACGGGACCTCGGGTTTTAGGTGAAATTTTACGGGGCCTTACACAATATATCAATCATTTTGGGTTATTCTAACCCCAGCTGGATCTTGATATCATGTCCTTTTCTTGAACTATGTCTGTTTGCTCCCATAGGGAATAACTGAGATGGGTGTGGCCAATTGTACATACCTCTTTTACTGTTGAAGGTAACTCAAAATGCTTATATTTCTCTGCCTGAATTTTAAATACTGATAATTTTCACTAACTGGGTACCTCATACCCTATTTATACTTGCTTCTGTTATCTATTGAAACTTAGACTTTTACCTTCTGATACTCCCGTGGCCCGCTATTCATGGGGTGTGTTTGATATTCCCTTCTTAGTGTCTTAAGCTGAAAATTTGCACTTCTGGTATGCATGATCTGATAGGGCCTCAATATGGTCCACGTTGTCAAGAATTCTCTCTCTACTAGTACCCTTACATGCTGCTGTATTAGCCCTCTAGCTAGCTATAATTCTTCTAATTGCAAGCATCTCTATATCATTAGCAAACAAAAGTCCTGGATCGAACTCTTATGACTCAGCTCTATAGCAGGATTTGGATATGAAAGAAGTGTAATAGACTTCTAAATGCCTTGTAGCTTCATGTCTATATAATGTGGTGCACAATATATCCATAAACAAGGCTCTACTAGACACGTCTTGTAGACTCCCTAGGATAGAACTGCTCTGATACCATATTTGTCACACCCCATACTTGGGGAGGCATGGCCGGCACCCGGTGCCATATTTAGCCCGAGCGTACCACTCCATCATTGGGAACTCTGGAGGGGTATCCCTCAACTTAGGGCGATGAGGCCTACCTGCAAGCTGACAATTTTAATCAAGGCCGATGGGGCCATATTAACGTCTCTCTCATCTGAGGGGTAAACATACCCAAAGGGTCATATATATATATAATTGTTCCGGCCGACGAGGCCGCCATGAAGATCTACTGATATACAAAATATACAGGACTCATCTACAAACCTATAGAGATAACTGAATTGTATCATGATCAGGACAGGGCCTCGACCTACCCAATATATATATATATATATATATATATATATATATATATATATATATATATAATGTACTCCAAGGTCTTGACCTGGTAACTCTGGTGAAGTGGAGCTTACCAATCAAGCTGATGTTTGGCTTTATCTATTGGGAAGGTCTATCCAACTATCTATCAGGACATGCATGCATGAAATGCAGCATCCCCGGAAAAAGGAGCGTCAGTGCAAAATAATGTACCGAGTATGTAAGACAATAGAATAACTGAAAGCTGAACAGAACTGATAATATAATAACTGAAAGTAACTGGGAGTTAAAGATGATCTGAAGATATGTTTACCTACTGATATGGGCTCAACTCTCTCAATATAGTAATTAAAATAGTTGCCCGACCCTATAAGGTTTGGTATTTGTAAATGCTCTGCCATAGTAGGCTCGCTCGTAGGCACTCGGCCATACTAGGCTTTGTATCTTGGCCACTCTAGGCTCGTCCATGCTAGGCTTTGTATCTGATCAGAGGTTGCCAAATAGGGGCCTACCCACCGATTATAGCTCGATGGTGGTGAAAATATTGTAATACTGTCCAATAGGGGCCTGCCCACCAATTATAGCTCAATGGTGGTTAAAATACTGTAATACTGTATATATATATATATATATATATATATATATATATATATATATATATATATATATATATATATATATATATATCCCAATGCTCTCTTGACTGGAAGAAGATAATACTTAACTGAATATAAACTCCCGATAAGGGAGAATACTATAACTTATGACACTAGGATAATGTACATAAATTCAGGAGTATGAACTTCTCTTTATGTCTCGTTATCAAACGCATGTAGTGCTGAGATCATACCGAAATGAATGAAGGTTTTAGACTTAACATATCTTTATTGATAACGACTCAATATACACTGCCCGTAGTACTTCGTCCTACATAAAGGTATGGACTATGGTTAATACAATGGAAGAACTCAAAACACATTTCTAAGCTATTGGCTCTCTTACGGAGAATTGGACAGCACTTCCCCTATATTTCCTCATTTCTCCGAATACAAAATAATGACATCATCAATATCAACAACTAATCCTATCCATTCAGCCCCTCAACAATGTATGAGCAATTCCAACAACTCAAACAATAGTACAATGAGTGACAAGCTCAGTTTGTGATTAAACCACTATAGTTTTAAACTCATTCTTCCTTCCAGAATTTATCAACAACATTAACCGCCACATATTAAATAATACCTACTAACTTTAAGCTACAATACAAATTTAAAATGACCCAATATCAGTCCCCACAAGTTCAGCAACTCAGACCTGATTTTTCAGTTTACTAAAACATGTTCCCAACTTTTCTTTTTATTCAAATCGAGAAATACAACTAACAATACATAATTAAGCATCTTATCCTATAAGCCAGACATGAATTCAACTTAAAACTATGTTCACAACCAGCCAACAGTGACGCAACAACAACCAGCATACCACTATTTCAAAACTCGCAAGCTCTAGTCTTTGCAATCGAGTTACAACTCGTAGAAGAATAGACAAGGGAAGGAGAAGCAAAAACTTACCTTGGACTGAGTATAACCCACAAAACATAGTCCTTCTTCATCAATTATCAGTCCCCCAACGTAGCTACAAAAAGGAGAAAGAGAAACGAGCAAGATGTCTTGTTTTTTCGGCTCTAGAATCACATCGTATCACCCGAAATCACCTAGGGTTTGTGTGGGATTTTTGGGGGAGGAGTTGCAGGTGTTCAATTTGATATTCTTGGTCTGAAAAATGAGTGAAAGAAATTAGTTAATAATCCCTTATTTTGGCTAGTAGGTGATGTACCTACTTGTCACCTACCGGTCTGCGCAATCTCGCAAAAACTCAAATATCTATCTATTCTGATATTGTATAAATTAATGATTTAATGACTTAGAAACTAGACTCATAGATCTTCAATTTGGTAGGTGGATCATCCTATAATTCCAAGTACATTGGTAGAAAAGCTCAGCTACATTTGACCTAATTTTTCGCACATTTATGAATGTAACTTGTGATGACCTTTGCCAACTTTTGTTCCACAACTCGCTTGACTTAAAAGCATAACATACGACTAAAATACTTCAAAACATAACCTCCTTATCATGTTGAGCACCCTAGTGTCATCCCAAAAGTACATGTTCTAACATTCCCAACTTGTCGACATTCGATGAAACTTATTTCCTTTAATTCGTTCAGCTTCTAATCCTTCCAACCCTCTTGGTACTTTTATTAATGATCTTAACTATTTGTAGCCTCTATGGTATTATGATGAACTTACTTTATGTACTTTGAAGTATGTTCTCATTTCTGAGCTTACATCAATTTATTAACGACGTACTCTCATGTACGAAAACATGAGGTATAACAATATCTGTGATCCTAGTGCGGAGGTTCCTTCCATTGATTCAATACTATTTATGTGTGAGTTTCCATAAGTGTTTCCTGCAAATTTTCTAGGGATGCCACCCGACAGGGATATCGACTTCTGTATTGACTTGCCTCCGGGCACTCAGTCCATTTCTATTCCACCATATCATATGGCTGGATCTGAGTTAAGGGAATTGAAAGAGAAGTTGAAATATTTGCTTGATAAGGGATTCATTAGACCTAGTGTCTCGTCCTGGGGTACACTAGTGTTATTCGTGAAGAAGGATGGTTCGATGAGGATGTGTATAAAATATCGGCAGTTGAACAAGGTCAATATCAAGAACAAGTATCCGTTGCCGAGGATTGATGACTTATTTGATCAGCTTCAGGGTGCCAAAGAGTTTTTGAAGATTGATCTTAGATCTGGCTACCATCAGTTGAATATTAGGGCATTGGATGTCCCTAAGGAAAATATTCGGACTTGGTATGGTCATTATGAGTTCCTACTGATGTCATTTGGTTTGACCAACGCCCCCGCATCATTTATGGATTTAATGAACCGGGCAATCAAGCACTATTTGGATTCTTTTGTGATCGCCTTCATTGATGATATTTTGGTCTACTCCCGCAGTCGAGAGGATCACGAGAAGCATCTTCTGATCGTATTTCAAACTCTAAGATAGTCAGTTATATGCCAAGTTTTCAAAGTGTGAGTTTTGATTGGATTCTATTGCCTTTTTTGGGCCATGTTGTATCATCCGAGGGTATTAAAGTGGATCCTAAGAAGACTGAGGTAGTTCAAAACTAGCCTAGACCTACTTCAGCTACAAAGATTTAGAGCTTCCTAGGTTTGGCGGGTTATTATCGCCGGTTCGTGGAGGGGTTTTCATCTATCTTAGCCCCATTGACTAGATTGACCCAGAAAGGTGCCCTGTTCAGGTGGTCTGATGAGTGTGATGGAGAGCTTTTAGAAGATCAAGACTACATTTACTATAGCCCCAGTGTTGGGTTTGCCTATACGTTTGGGGCTTTACACTGTGTATTATGATGCATCGCGTATTGGGCTTGGCGCGGTGTTGATGCAACACGGTCGGGTGATTGGCTAACTGTCTCGACAGTTAAAGGTTCATGATAAGAATTACTTGGTACATGACTTGGAATTGGCAACCATTGTTCATGTATTGATGACTTGGAGGCATTACCTTAACGGCGTGTCGTGTGAAGTATTCACAGATCATCATAGTCTACAACTCTTGTTAAGAAAAAGGGTCTAAACTTGAGGCATCAAACGTGGTTAGAGCTGTTAAAAGACTATGATATCACCATTTTGTACCATCCTGGGAAAGCCAATGTGGTGGCTAATGCCTTGAGAAGAAAGTATGAGAGTATGGGTAGCCTTGCATATATTCTAGTAAGTGAGAGACTGCTAGAATTGGATTTTTAGGCCTTGGCCAATTAGCTCGTGAGGTTAGATATTTTGGATCCTAGACGGGTTCTTGCTCGTGTGATTTCTCGGTCTTCTTTGTTTGAGTACATCAGAGAGCGTTAGTATGACGACCCCCATTTTCTTGCCCTTAAGGGCATAGTGTAGCACGAAGATGGCAAGAAGGTTTCTATTGGAGATGATGGGGTGTTGTGGATATAGCGCCGGATATGTGTGCCCAATGTGGTTGGGCTGCGTGAGTTGATTTTTGAGGAAGACCATAACTTGCAGTATTCCATTCATCTAGGTGCCGCCAACATGTGTCGGGATTTAAGGAAGCACTATTTGTGGAGAAGAATGAAGAATGATATAGTGGAGTATGTGGTTCGGTGTTTGAACTGTCAGCAGATGAAGTACGAGCATTATAGGCCGGGCAGTTTGCTTCAGTCCTTTGAGATTCCCGAGTTGAAGTGGGAGCGTATTATCATGGATTTCATTGTTGGGCTCCCACGGATCTTGAAGAAATTCGACGCAGTGTGGGTCATCGTGAATAGGTTGACCAAGTCGGCACATTTCATTGTTGTGGCGGCTACCTATTATTTAGAACAGTTGGCCCAGATCAATATGCCTGAGATTGTTTGTCTTCATGGTGTGCTGGTATCTGTTATATCTGACTGAGGCACACAGTTCACATCACATTTCTGGAGAGACGTGCAGTGTAAGTTAGGCACACGGGTTGAGTTGAGTACAATATTTTACCCCTAGACAGATGGGTAGTCCGAGCGCACCCTTCAAATCATGGAGGATATGCTACGTGCACGTGTTATGGATTTGGGGGCTCATGGGATAAGTTTCTACCACTTGCTGAGTTCGCCTACAATAATAACTACCAATTGAATATTCAGATGGCTCCTTATGAGGCCTTATATGGGAGGCGGTGTCGTTCACCAGTTGGTTGGTTTGAGCTGGGAGAGGCTAGGTTGTATGGTACTGATTTGGTTCGGGATGCCTTGGAGAAAGTCAAGTTAATTCAGGATCGGCTTCGTACAGCCCAGTCTAGGCAGAAGAGTTATGCTGATCAGAGGGCTCGTGATATAGCATTCATGGTGGGAGAGAGGGTTTTGCTGCGAGTTTTACCCATGAAGGGTGTAATGAGGTTCGGGAAGAAGGGCAAGTTGAGCCCTAGGTATATTGGTCATTTTGAGATCCTTGAGAGAGTTGGTGAGGTGGCCTACAGACTTACATTGCCCCCAGCTTATCGGCATTTCACCCGGTGTTCCACGTTTTCATGCTCCGAAAGTATCAGGATGATCCGTCCTATGTATTACATTTTAGCTCACTCCAATTGGACAAGTATTTGGCTTATCAGGAGGAGTCGGTGGCTATTCTAGCTCGGCAACTCAGGAAGTTGAGGTCAAAGAGTTATCCTTATGTGAGAGTGCAATGGAGAGGTCAGCCGATCGAGGCAGCTATGTGGGTGTTCGAGGAAGAATGTTTCTTTTAGAGGTGGAGAATGTGATGACCCGATAGGTTGTTTTGAGTACTAGCCATTTTTTCGTGTTTTGAGACCTCCATTATCTTTGTCTGATATTTATTGGATCGCGTGCGTGGTCCGTGTCGCCTTTTGAAAATCTTTTATGTGAAATTTTGAAGAAAATGGAAATTTTGACTGTAAATGAGGCTAGAGTTGACTATGATCAATATTTTATGTAAACGGCCTCAGATCGGTGTTTTGACGATTTCGGTAGGTCTGTGTTGTGATTCTGGACTTGGGCGTATGCCTGGAATTGAATTCAGAGGTCCCTAGGTTGTTTTGACTTCTTTTGTCGAAAGTTAGCAATTTGAAAGTTTTAAAATTTCCTAGGTTTGACCGTAGGTTGACTTTATGGTAAACAAGTTAATATTTTTGTTTTGCGACTTAGTATAGGTCGGTTTTTCTATTTGAAACATGTATGCAAACTTTGGTGCAAATCGGAGTTGGTTTGATAGAATTCGGACGCTTGGTTGTGAATCTAGATGTTCTTGAGTTTTGCTTTGAAATTTCATTAGTTTTAATGTTCAATTTGTAGTTTTAGATGTTATTTTATTGTTTTGATCGCGTGAGTGAGTTCGTATGATGTTTTACACTTGTATGCATGTTTGGTTTGGAGCCCGAAGGGCTCAGGTAAGTTTTCGACTCGTTTCAGATGAGTTTGGATAGTGTAAGGACTGGTGGTGTGTTTCAGTTATGGTGCTGGATTGGAGATTTCGCAACTGCGAAAACCTGTTTGCAAATGCTCCACTTTTGCGAAGTTGATCTCGCAATTGCGATGGGGGATTGGGCAGGGTAGTCTTCGCATTTGCAAAGAAATGTTCACAATTGCAGACATCCCATGATTCGCATTTGCGTTGGCCTTGTCGCATTTGCGACTGAGCCCTTGGCTTAGATAGGTACCTTTGATCGCATTTGCGATGCGTTTGTCACAATTGCGAGTATAGCAGGATGCGCACACAGTTCACAATTGCATCATGTTTCTCGCATTTGTGATGCTCGCAATTGCGAGCAAGTGGTCGCAATTACGATATCTGCAGCTGGATAAAAGAGGGGGAAAACATGACTTAACTCATTTTACACCATATCTCAACCATAAACACTCTAGAGGCGATTTTGCAAGAATTTCTTCTTCCAGAAATCATTGGTAAGCAACTCTAATGCACTTTTTTCTATTCCTTATTACTTTTCATGAGATTTCAACATCAAATTTAGGATTTCCATGGTAGAAATTAGGGATTTGGGTAGAAATTGTGGTTTAGATATCAAATTAAGGTCGGATTTCAAAACAAATCCATATAACCTAGCTCGAGGGTGAATGGGTAATCAGATTTTGGTCCGAATTTTCGGGTTTGACCAAGTGGGCTTGGGGTTGACTTTTGTTGACATTTTTTAAAATGATGAAAATTAACCTCTTTTATTAATGGGTAGTTTCTAATGCTAATTTTGAATCGCGTGATCGATAATTTGATAGATTTGGTTGGTTTGAAGGCTTGTTCAAAAGGTAAGGCCATAGTTGATTGATTGCTTTGTTCGCGAAGTGAGGAAAGTGTGGTGTGTAACAATGACTTGAGGAAATTAGGCCTTGTTGAATTATTTGTTATATGAATTATGTGGGAAAACGGCGTATATGCGAGGTGTCGAGTGTATATATGCCGTCATGGGATTTAGCATGCAGCATTTGGATATTTATTTCCATATTTGCATTTATTCAATGATATCTATTGTTATATGCTTTAACTGTTACATTTTCTTACTTGACTTCTATGCTATATTTATTACTTGTTTCTTAGTTGCTACTTGTCTTAATTCGTTCATTCATCACACGATTTTTGCTTAATTGCTACCTATTTCTACTTGCCTTAAATTCTATATCTTAATTTCCACATGTTTTACCTGCTTTTATTGTTTCATATTATAGATGCACTCTATTAGGTTGTTTCTCTTATGTGAGGGATTTAATTATTTTTTGTCGATGGATTGGTAAAATTTGAGATTCCGAGATATTGGAGATCCTCCATTTATTCCGTGGTTCCTTACTATATATACATTCCACCTTCTTTGTGTGACATTTTGTGAATGTTGTTGTTAAGTTGTTTATGTTAATGATTTAAACTTGTTTGTGGATCGGGTTGCATACCGCGACGGTATTGATTGATATGAAGGAATAGGACGGATTATGATATGAACAGATGATGATATGGTGGGATCGGATTGCGCACCCATAATTCCCCGTAAAATGTTTTCCTAACAACCCGGATTCTGTGATGCCGAAGTAGGTGTAGAGTTTAATAATAGTAAAAATTCTTCGCGCTGGGGAGTTGAAGAAAATGTTGGGTAGAAGTAGGCATTTCTGCGGCCTATTCTGCGACTGTAGAACCACTCTGCGGGCCGCATAATGGTCACAGAGTGGGTCAGATTTCTGGGTCATTTTGATGTCAATTTCGCGACCATTATGCGACCGCATAACCACTTCATGGGCAGCACTCTTGTCGCATATACCGCTTTGGGATTTTTCGGAGCGAGGTTCTGCGGTGCGACCCCAGAACAGGTCTGCGGGCCGCATAGTGACTTCAGACAGGGTCAAACACGCCCAGTTTTGGAGGCCAAATTATGCAGCCGATATGCGGACCGCATATCAATTATGCGATCGCAGAACCTGTTCCAGAGCTTCATTTTTGGGGTTTTTAAACCCGACCCTATTCCATTAAAACACCTACCTTGGGCCATTTTGAACCTATTTTCTGGTATTTTTAGAATGAGAGAGAGGGTCCTAGAAGGAGAAAGTGATCTTCACCAAATTTCTCTTCAATTCTTGCTTAAAAACTTGAAGATTATCAAGAGAGGCACCTAGGTCTTCTTCCTAAGAGGTAAATTCCATCACCCCAAACTCTTAATTTCAAAATGTAACTAGAATGGGCTATTAGTAAGGTAATTTATCGGTATGGGGGCACTTACTTTGCATGCATTTGTTTCTAAGATATGTGGGGAGGTTGTGAGTTAAAGATAGAAAAGAATGGGGTGTGCGTTGGTGATGTCTTTTATGAAACGGCCATGGAATCTTAATGCACACATAGTGTTTGATAGAATCCTCAAGAGAGCTAGAATTATGACCGTTTTCCTTATTTTGGGTTCAATTTTTCTATATTGCTAAAATAGATTGAAGTTGCTAATATCCCGGAACATCTTAGAGTTTTAAGAGGCTCAATTAAGGTATGTTGGCTAAACCCCTTCTTCTTAGAATCGTATCCCATGGTATTCATGTAATTGGAGTAAGTCCTTGATCATTATTGAATTGGCTATTCCGAATGTGGTTGTGTTGGAGGATGTATGTTCAATACTTATTCTAAATGCTTCATCATGTCATCTTGTCATTTGAGGATGTGTTCAAAATGTGGAATATGTGTTAGAAATGTTAAGACTTCATGTCAAGATCGAAATAAAGATTGTTATGCCAAGTTGTGTGAAAAGCCTCTATGTGCCTTGAATTCTAAATTAATCACATGTGAAATCAAGAGTCTTGAATGAAAACCGTGTTGTTATTGATGATAATAATAATGTTGGATTGTGGGAAAAGAACTTGAATTATGAAATAGGCCAAGTGCGAAGAACGACTTTATAATTAAAGCCACTTGTGCCAATGTGCTGAAAAGATGGGAAAGAAATATGAAGTAAGATGATCGATTGAAATGGTTGATGTCTCGAATAAGATGGCTTAGCCGATCGGGTCGAGATCGGACTCAGTGTAATAACACAGTGGTATTATGAATGAAATAGTGAATATGGTTGATGTCTTAAATGAGATGGCTTAACCGATCGTGCAGAGATCGGACTCCGTGTAAGAACACGGTGGTATTGTGGATTGTGGAAATTTGGCAATAAAAACCATCCAACCTAATAATGCGGAAGTTGACTTAAAAAGCTATGTGATCCTTAACTTGATGTTCTAATATTATTTGAAGCTTTTATTGAAGTTTTGACTGTTCCTCTTGTATTATTATTCAATCTATTGAGATGGTGTTTAGCTATACATACTAGTGCTATTCGACGGTACTAACGTCCCTTTTGCCGGGGGCGCTGTATCTTTAAATGGATGCAGGTGATTACATAGCAAACGGTGTTGATCACAGATAGGTGTTGCATCCTCTTCTCAGCGGACTCGGTGAGCCCCATTTCATTCCGGGGTCATGTAATATATCTTTTGCTTATATTGTTGTACTTTTTGAGGTATAGTCGGGGCCTTTTTGCTTACACTCTTTTGTATCTTTAGAGGCTCCATAGACTCTATGTGGGTTGTATATGGGTGCTAGAAAGGTCAAACGGATTATGTTGTATTTGGATTTTTGTTCCACTAAATCACAAAAATGTATGTATTTTGGAACTTAATAGGGAAGAAGAAAAATTGAAATGGTTTAGTAATTTCTATATATATGGTCCTTCTACTGTTTAGCTAATAAAAACATGCCTTCTCTTATCATAAGCGAGTTGGGTACAAAGTATTTAACAGGCTTGCTCGATCGGGTTCACTCGGTTGAGCACCGGTCGCACTTCCCGAGGTTGGGGCGTGACAAACTTGGTATCAGAGCCTAAGGTTTTAAAGTGTCCTTGGATATCTCGGAGTCGTGTCTGGTAGAGTCCTTCTTATCGGTGTGTTGTCGACCACATCTATAAGTTGGAGGCTACTTGGACATTTAGGAACAATACCATTCTTTGATTTTCTGGATCGTGCGATGAAACTGATTGTGAAACTGTTCCTCCTCTAACTCGTGTATTCCTTTAACTTTCAGTACATGGCACCTAAAAAGAGAGCAAGAACTGGCCAAGGAGCCAATGAAGCCTTAGGAGTGGCAGGTGACCCCTTACTTGGTGAGGCGGGTGAATACCCGAGGGGTGAGGAGAATCCCCCGACTGCTATACTACCTGATTCCACTACACCTGTTGAGGCCACACCAGTCCCTACACCTACTCGGGGTGCGACGGTTCCTCCACCTAATATTCCGGTTCCACCTCCAGCCCCAGCTTCCGGTTCTGGTATTTCTGATGGGGATCTTAGGGGGAGCTATTCAAATACTGACTCAGATAGTGGCTTCTCAAGCCCAAAGGTCGAATGTTGCACCCACATCTTCTAGCCAACTAGGGGATTCCACTAGTTCTAGGGTAAACAAGTTTCTACAGTTGGATCCTCCAGTGTTCACGGGTACTAATCCCGAGGAGGACCCACAGGACTTCATTGATGAGATGTATAAGACTCTCTGGATTATGCGCGCTACTGAGACGGAGGGAGTGGAGTTGGCCGCCTATCGCCTGAAAGGGCATATTCTTGGTTTGAGCTGTGGGAGGACTCTCGTGAGGAGGGGAGCCCTCCAGTGAGGTGGAGTGTTTGTTGATGCCTTTATAGACCATTTCTTGCCTACCGAGACTAAGGCAGCCCGTACCGTAGAGTTTGAGAATCTTAAGCAAGGGAGTAAGAGTGTGTGGGAGTATCACATGGAGTTCGCGCACCTGTCGAAATATGTCATTCACATGATGCCCACCATGGAGGCCAGAGTGCGTCGATTTGTGAAGGGCCTTAGCCCTTTAGTTATTAATGAGGCTGCCACAGCTGCCATAAATTCTGATATAAACTATGGTAAGATGGTGGCGTTTGCTCAAGCTACAGAGGCCCGAAAGTTAAAGAACAGGATGAAGCGAGAGGGTAGCAATAGGGCCCGATCCGCGGGCAATCCTGGGGATTCATTTGGTGGTGGGAGATCAGCTTTTAGGGGAGGGTCATCAGGGCCATCCCAGTCTTATGCTCAGTCTTGAACTAGTGCACTGCCAGCGGGGCACAGTCAGCAACAGGGGAGTCGCTTCAGGCCCAATCAGGGTAGCATGAGGTCCCACCATCAGGGCCGATCAGGAGGGAGATTTCAGCAGCAGCGGAGGCCCTCATGCCCCAAGTGTGGGAGGATGCATATGGGGATCTGCTACCTGGACATGCCGATATGTTACGGGTGTGGAATGAGGGGTCATATTCAGAGGGAGTGTCGTTCATCCCGCCAGGATACGGGTAGGGGCACAACACAACTATCAAGTTCCACAGCTGCTACATCTTCAACACCCCCTCTAGCTTGAGGCTCTCCAGCACCTACAGGGCGTGGTGCAACTAGGGGTGGTGCGTAGAGTTTAGGAGGACCCAGCCATTTCTATGCTATGAGTGGTCACCAGAGTGCAGACGCTTCTCCAGATGTTGTCACAGGTATATTGACTGTCCAATCTCATGATGTATATGCTCTTATTGATCTCGGTTCCACCTTGTCCTATGTTACCCCTTATGTTGCTATGGATTTTGGGATAGAACCGGAACAAATTCATGAGCCGTTTTTTGTATCTACTCCGGTTGGCGAGTCTATTGTGTCCGCAAGGGTGTATAGGGGTTGTGTTGTCACGGTACATGGTCGAGAAACCGTGGACGATCTCATTGAATTAGGGATGGTCAATTTTGATGTAATTATGGGGATAGATTGGCTTTATTCATGTTTTGATAAGCTCGACTGCCGAACTAGAACTGTGAGGTTTGAATTTCCAAGTGAGCCAGTTGTTGACTGGAAGGGGGATAATGTGGTACCGAAGGGTAGGTTTATTTCTTACCTTAAGGTCACGAAGATGATTAACAATGGGTGTATCTATCATTTGGTCCGTGTCACAGACTCCAATGTTGAGGCACCTACACTCGAGTCTGTGCTAGTTGTGAATGAATTTCCAGAAGTCTTTCCTGATAAGCTCCCTAGGATTCTGCCAGACAGGGAGATTGATTTTGGGATCGATGTGATGCCAAGCACGCAGCCTATATCTATTCCGCCCTACATGATGGCACCGACAGAATTGAAGGAACTAAAGGATCAATTGAAGGATTTGTTAGAGAAGGGTTCATCCGACCGAGTGTGTCACCATGGGGCGCACCGGTTCTCTTTGTAAGGAAGAAAGATGGATTGCTGAGGATGTGTATTGACTACCGGTAGCTAAACAAAGTCACCATCAAAAATAAGTACCTGTTATCAAGAATAGATGATTTGTTTAATCAGTTACAGGGTGCTAGATACTTCTCCAAAATTGATTTACGATCCGGGTATCACCAATTGAAGATCAGGGAGCAGGATATTCCGTAAACAACTTTCAGAACATATGGGCACTTTGAATTTCTGGTAATGTCTTTTGGGCTAACAAATGCCCCGGCAGATTTCATGGCCCTTATGAATCTGGTTTTCAAGCCTTTTCTCGACTCCTTTGTGATAGTGTTCATCGACGATATTCTTGTGTATTAATAAGGTTAGAAGGACCATGTCGATCATCTCAGGGCAGTGTTTCAGACTCTTCATCAGCACCAATTGTACGCGAAATTTTCAAAGTGTGAATTTTGGCTCGAATCTGTCACATTCTTGGGACATGTTGTCTCCAGAGAAGGAATTAAAGTGGATCCTCAAAAGATTTCAGTAGTGAAGAATTAGCCTAGACCTACAATGCCAACCAAGATTCGCAGTTTCTTGGGTTTAGCAGGGTATTACCGAAAGTTTGCGGAGGGGTTCTCTACTCTTGCCTCTCCGTTGACTAGATTGACTCAGAAAGCAGTTAAGTTCCAATGGTCCGATGCTTGTGAAAGAAGCTTCCAGGAATTGAAATCGAGATTGACTACGGTGCCGGTGTTGGCCCTACCAGAGGGTACAGACGGGTTTATGGTATATTGCGATGCTTCAAGATTCGGGCTTGGGTGTGTATTAAGGCAACACGACAAGATTTATAGCTTATGCTTCTAGGCAACTCAAGAATCATGAAAAGAACTACCTAACTCACGACTTAGAACTTGCGGCGGTGGTTTTTGCATTAAAGATTTGCCGTAATTATTTGTATGGGGTCCATGTGGATGTATTCACGGACCATAGGAGTCTGCAATATATTTTCAAGCTAAAGGAGATGAATCTGAGGCAGAGAAGATGGCTTGAGTTACTGAAGTATTACGACATCGATATTCTGTACCACCCAGGGAAATGCAATATTGTGGCGGATGCTCTTAGCCGGAAATCTATGGGTAGTTTGGCCCACTTGGAGGCATGTCAAAGGTCGTTGGCTAGGGAGGTTCACCAGCTAGCTAGTTTGGGAGTTCGCCTCGCGGACTATAGTGAAGGAAAGGTAATTTTGCAAAAGAGAGCGGAATCATCGCTTGTTGTGGAAGTCAAAGAGAAGCAAAACAACGATCCATTGTTGGTACAGCTGTAGGAGGGGATTTATAAACATAAAACAATAGCTTTTACTCTTGGAATGGATGATGATACACTAAGGTACCAAGGGCGGCTATGTGTTCCAAACGTAGATGGTCTCCGAGAAAGAATCATGACTGAGGCTCATACTTCTAGATATTCCGTGCATCCAGGTTCTATAAAGATGTATCACGACCTTAAGGAAATCTATTGGTGGAATGACATGAAAAGCAATGTGGCGGACTTTGTGGCAAGGTGTCCGAATTGTCAGCAAGTGAAGGCCGAATATCAACGGCCTGGTGAGTTGGCACAAAACATAGAAATTCCAATATAGAAGTGGGAAATGATTAATATGGATTTTGTGGTAGGATTACCGCGCACTCCGCGCAAGTTTGACTCAATTTGGGTGATCGTGGATCAACTCACGAAATCAACACATTTCTTGCCAGTTAAATCTACCGACATAGCGGAACAGTATGCTAAGTTATATATCAAGTAAATAGTCAGGTTGCATGGCACTCCAGTTTCTATCATCTCCGATCGAGGGGCTTAGTTCATAGCCAATTTTTGGAAGAAAATTTAGCAAGGTTTGGGTACTCAGGTAAATCTTAGTACATCCTTCCATCCACAGACCGACGGGCAAGCAGAGCGGACTATTCAAACGCTTGAGGACATGTTGCCTGCTTGTGTTCTTGATTTTAAGGGTAGCTGGGATGATCATTTGCCACTCATAGAGTTTGCTTATAACAATAGCTTTCATGCGAGTATTCAGATGGCACCATTTGAGGCATTGTATGGTAGGAGATGTAGATCTCCCATTGTGTGGTTCGTGATTAGGGAAGTTGAGTTGATAGGGCTAGACCTCGTGCATCAGGCTATGGCGAAAGTTAATACCATCAAAAATCCTATTCAGATGTCCATCTCAGAGACTTAGAGTTCAAAGAAGATGATTGGGTATTCTTAAAAAATTCCCCCATGAAGGTTATTAGGCGGTTTGGGAAAAAGGGAAAATTGAGTTCGAGATATGTCGGGCCATACAAAATCATTCAGAGAATTGGCCAGGTGGCGTACAA